>NC_060150.1:28191250-28210068 GCF_021292245.1 Micropterus dolomieu
GAGGTGAGGCAGGTGTATTTGATGTAGATAATTGGTTGGGATTGGGGCTGTGTCTTAAAGAAAGACTAACTGGCTTGTAGGAGCCAGAATACTTGCTGTTTGGTAGGGGGTCAAATACTTGTTTTTCCTCATCAGATGGTTATCAATTTTTATAAATTCATATGATGTGATTTTCTGGAATTTTCTTTGGGATTCTGTCTTTCACTGTTAGAATGTACATATGATTAAAATTATAGATCGTTGCATTCTTTGTAAGTGGGCAAACCTGCAAAATCAGCAAGGGGTCAAATACTTATTTCCCCCACTGTATATATATATATATATATATATATGTATATATATATATATATATATATATATATGTATATGTATACACTGAACAAAATTACAAACGCAACACTTAAGTTTTTGCCCCCATTCAGACAGATTTGTGAACAATATTTGAGAGAAATAGGCCTTTTGTTTACATAGAGAAAGTCTTAGATCTTTGAGTTCAGCTCATGATGAATGGGGGCAAAAACAAAAGTGTTGCATTTATAATTTTGTTCAGTGTATATACACGATATACACTCACCGGCCAACACAAATAGCTAATCAGCCAATCACATGGCAACAACTCAATGCATTTAGGCATGTAGACGTGGTCAAGACAACTTACTGAAATTCAAACCGAGCATCAGAATGGGGAAGAAAGGGGATTTAAGTGACTTTGAACGTGACATGGTTGTTAGTGCCAGACGGGCTGGTCTGAATATTTCAGAAACTGCTAATCTACTGGGATTTTCATGCACAACCATCTGTTTACAGAGAATGGTCTGAAAAAGAGAAAACATCCAGTGAGCTGCAGTTGTGTGGACAAAAATGCCTTGTTGATGTCAGAGGTCAGAGGAGACTGGACAGACAGGTTTGACATGACAGAAAGGCAACAGTAACTCAAATTACCACTTGTTACAACCAAGTTATGCTGAACACACAACACGCCAAACCTTGAAGCGGGGTTGATATTTTCTTGGCGCACACTTTAGGCCTCTTAGTACCAATTGAGCATCGTTTAAATGCGACAGCCTATTTGAGTATTGTTGCTTACCATGTCAATCCCTTTGTGACCACAGTGTATCCATCTTCTGATGGCTACTTCCAGCAGGATAATGCACCAGTGTTTGAATGAACACACCATTGCAGTAGCGTCATGCCTTACATTGAACCAAAAACCTGCTCTATATACAGAAAAAGTAACTCACATGTCAAAAAATAACATATTTTATTTATCTTAGTAGTCTCCAAAGTTTACCTATACAAAATATACCTCAAAAGAACATAAAGTCAGAATATGCATCTGTTTGAAATCAGTGATGCAGTATTTCAGTCTGTGGCTGGGGACTTCTCAGAATACAAGTTCATTGTCAAGCATCTGTTCTCCAGACATTTCCCAGCTGTCTCCAATGGGACACGTTTAACTTCACAATTCAATACCATTAAGTATAAAACATGTGGAAAATATTAGATTGAAAGAGATGGCTTTTCTCATTTGTCACAGCATGTCCACACTAATATATTTCCCGGGGTCAAATGCACTTTTTCATACTTTGTACATATTCTAAAAATTATATGACTAACTCTATATGACTCCTTAAGTCTGCTCCCAGTCAGGTTCAGGAAAAGAAGGTGAATCGAGGCTGAGGAGGAAGATCAGAGAGGGAAAGGCCCGCTTTAAGAGGAAGCTAAACAGACAGCTGGAACAGAGAGACATTAGGGGGGTGTGGAGCAGCTTGAAGAGAAGCTTGAAGTTTTAAAGCACCCCCCACACAGGCCGAGGGGGACCTTAAGTGGCTGAATGATCTGAACCATCACTTCAACAGGTTTGATCAATCAACCACCCCTCCCCCCACGCAGCTGCACCCCACCTCCACACCACCAGGACAATGCACTTCCTCAGCCTTTCACACCTCCGGCTCACCTCACCTCTCACCCACCCCATTCCCAGACGGACTTCTTCTCACCCCCAGCACTGAGCCCCCCTGCCGACCCTGTCCTTCACAGCAGTACAGGTGAGACAGGCGCTAAGGAAGATCAAGGCAAGAAAAGCAGCAGGTCCAGATGGAGAGGATCTTCAACCTGAGCCTGAAGCTGGGAGTGGTACAACAGCTGTGGAAGACCTCCTGTGTGGTACCGGTGCCAAAAACACTGCACCCTAAAGACCCCAACAGCTACAGGCCGGTGGCTCTTACATCACACCTGATAAAGACGCTGGAGAGACTGGTCCTGCAACACCTCCGCTCTACAGTGGGCCCCTCCATGGACCCACTGCAGTTTGCCTACAGGCCCAACATCGAAGTGGAGGACGCTGTCATCTTCCTGCAGCATCGTGCCCTCGCCCACCTGGAGAAGCCTGGCAACACTGTGAGAATCATGTTTTTTGATTTCTCAAGTGCTTTTAACACCATCCAGCCGACGCTTCTGAGGGACAAGCTGGAGAGGACTGGTGTGGACCACCTGCTGTCACAGTGGGTCCTGAACTATCTCACGAACCGGCCACAGTTTGTGAGAGTACGTGACGGTGTGTCTGACCGTATCATGTGTAGTCCTTGTGCCCCCCTGGGAACTGTCCAGGCCCCCTTCCTCTTCACCCTCTACACGGCAGACTTCAGACACAACACGGACAGCTGTGTTCTGCAGAAGTTCTCTGACGACTCTGCCATTGTCGGCCTCATCATTGATGATGACGACGCAGAGTACAGAGGACTGACACAGAACTTTGTGGACTGGTGTCAGCGAAATCACCTCCTGATCAACGCGGGGAAGACCAAAGAGATGGTTGTCGATTTTCACAGACGGCAGTCTGCCCTCCCCCCTCCGGTGAACATCCAGGGAATGGTCATTGAGAGAGTGGACACTTATAAGTACCTGGGTGTTCACCTGAACAACAAACTGGTCTGGACTCACAACACAGATGCTCTGTACAAGAGGAGCTTCCTGAGGAGACTGAGGTCCTTTGGAGTGACCGGGCCCCTCCTAAAGACTTTTTATGACTCTGTGGTGGCGTCAGCCATCCTCTACGCTGTGGTCTGCTGGAGCAGCAGCATCACTGAGAGGGACAGAAAAAAGTTGGACAAGGTGATCAAGAAATCTAGCTCTGTCCTGGGCTGTCCTCTGGACTCAGTGAGGGAGGTGCGAGACAGAAGGGTCCTGGCTAAACTGACAGCTATGCTGGACCATGAGTCGCACCCCCTGCACTACACCCTGTCAGCCCTGGAGAGCAGTTTCTGTGACAGGCTGCTCCACCCCCGCTGTGTGAAGGGGAGATTCCACAGATCTTTTCTTCCAGCGGCCGTCAGACTATACAATGACCACTGTTGACTCTGTGCAATATATCCCATGTGCCATTATTACATCTGTGCATAATTTTCATTTGTGCAATTTTCACAAGTGCAATTTTACTAATTCATGTGTAATTATTGTATAATACAATAATAGTCTTATTTAATGTACAGTAACTTTGTTTCTATTTACTGTAAGAACGGTACTTCTTTGTTTGACACTTGTTTATGCTACTTGTACACTTATCTATCTCTGCTCTTGTCTTTGCTGTTGCAAACCGCAATTTACCCACTCTGGGACAAATAAAGGTTTTCTTATCTTATCATATCTTATCTTATCTTATATTATTAAAACAAGCATTTCATGCCATGATAAAAGGCACCTTCCACATCACTGACTCCAGGTAGATAAATAATATCCATCATAATATAAGCTTTGTAGTAGACATTGTTGTAGTTTTGGGTTGTTGTATAATGATTTTTGTTTTGTTATATTGCATTCCCAGGATTATGTAGATTTCCCCTCCCTTGTATGTCTCTGTTTAATTACTGCTTGTTCTGTGTTCCTGTCTCTGTGTTTGTTCAATGTTTTCTCTTTGTCAGTTAAAGTTGTCCTTGTGCATTCGTGTGCACTTTACTTCTGGTTTAATCTTGTAAGGCTAGTTGTTCTCTCCCTGGTGTCTTGGTCTTGTTTTACTTCCTGTCAGTGTTAATTCTCCCCTCATTTCCTTCACCTGTGCCTCATCTTGTCACCTCCCTCTTGGTTATTTAGCTCTGCTTGTTTCCTTTGTCTTCGTTGGATTGTAAGTTGGACTTGAGGAGAAAACCACACATACAAATGGTAAATGGACTGTACTTCTATAGCACCTTTCTAGTCTTCCAACCACTCAAGGTGCTTTGCGCTACAAGTCAACATTCATCCCGTATACACACACGCGCACACACACACACACACACACACACAAATTAATTCTTCCCCCCCTTCAATGCACTCCAACATAACAGCCATGCAGTAAATACTTTGAGAAAGTTATAATGTTCAGTTTTGATCATAAGAGAGCTGTTGATCCTATCTTTATTTTTTTAAGGCCATAACTTGTGTTTTTGTATTGGATTTTATTATAAAAGGTATCTAAGCTACTGACATTACTTGGTTTTACGACATAAACCCCATCATCAACACTGAGAGGCAAAGAAACTAAATCTGCTGTAAAGGGAGTTAGAGCTGCCATGCTTTAAGGAAAACAATGGGCATCTTGAAAAAATAAAGGCCTTATGTGGCACACAAAGATTTGGGTTTACAGTGTGAAAGATGCGAAACTACATGTATCTGCTGCAATGATTTTTGCCTTCAACTGACTAAAAGTTTCACTTCTGACATAAGAGCTGGTGACCCTTCCTGCCTTTTATAAGAGGGTTGCCTACATGGTATTTTTATAAATTAATAGTTTGAAATTTATGGTTATATAGTATGACTATATTTATCTATGGCGTATAAACAACAGATTGTGGTTTTACAGAGGGCTATGCGTTATCTAGGCCGGGCACACTAACCTCATGACGCCAGTTATCTCACTGTCAGGAACTGTTGTTGCTTTTTACCTTACTTTGGGGTTCATTCTTAGCACCAAGAATGAAACGATTACCTGTTTAATGATTTACCATGGCAAAATTCCCGACGGTTATTATTACCGTACACATTTTAATTACCACGATAACTGGGTTCGGTTATCGCGCTGTTATAAACTAATCAAATACTGTCCAGCATCAACCAGTTAGCGAAAGTCTCCCAGAAGTAGGCGCGCATGCGCAGTATGCAACGTGGGTTTGTTTGGGTCAATGACAACACGGCGGAAGATTTTTCAGTCACTCTGATGTCTGGTCGTATTTTAGTTTTTATGAGAGAGCTGAGGGAAACTTGATTGAAGAAAATAACCTTTTAGTGAACGCAGGGTGAGTTAAATTTTAGCTTTGGTTTGTCACTCTGACTTGCTAACAGCTTGTACACTGAAGCTCTCAGTGTGAGCTGCTCTTGTTAAACGCTACACGTTGTTCTGCTGCTGTGTGCGTCCTGTGTCTGCAGACTCTATTCGTCCACTGCACATTATAAAACGTTGCGCAGTTTAGTCAACCAACCGATCGTTCATTTTAAATCCAGCAGCTATACAATTAGTTGTAAACGTGTCAGAACAGGAGAAACGCTTACCAAAGATGACCCATTAAAGAAAACTAAAGAGGCCAAATAGAATGAATACATTTGCAAGAGAGTAATAACATAAGAAAAACATAGTTAAAAATAAATTGATTCAATTACTCAGATGACACTCTTGTAATTTACACAATTATGGACATAACATTACTAACTACTAACACAAAACAATATAAAACATGTATAGTCACAGGACACTGGTGCTGAAACATTGGTGAAATGCAACATTGTCAGCAGTATCAAAAATGAGAACTACAACAACGATAATAAAAATATTGATAATATACATTAAGTATGGTTCAAAGGAATTCAAATAAGAATTAACACATTTATGGAGAATTTAAGCTTAAGTATATGGTGAATAGTTTTTCCAAGCAGCTGCCTTTCACAAGTTATTTAAACTCCTTTAAATGTGCATTTACTGTCTTAAAAGGCTGCTTTTGTGAGATGATGCCTATTGTCTTGTCCATATGATGCATAGACGGCTATTACACAATTCAGGCAGCGTGAGCGACTGCATCTCTGTTTGTGTTTGAGTTTATTTTTGTGCGTCCGTTTTGTTTTTCTGGTGTTCTTTATGTTTTCTTCTTGTATAAAGAATTTGTCATCCGGCAGAAGCAGATTGCGTTGAAGAAGCGGCAGTGGCATGAGGCAAATGGGTCACAGCAGCCAGACTGGGGCAAACAACTTTGTGTAAACTGAGAGCAGTTTGGCTTCACAGGTTTGGGTGCCACGTTAGAAGGAGGGCGAAGGTCATTTGGAGGAACCAGGACCTCTTTGGACTTAAGGAAGATGGAGAGAGCAGAAATTGGGAGACATGGTAGATGAATGTTGGATCATTAAAAGTGTTACAGTAATATTCCCCATCCTTCTTATTTTGATGTCTAAAAAGGCTCAGAGCTGAAACACCAACACAATGAAGTTGGGGATTTTTGTGCACAAGACTTTGTTATGATGTATCAGATGTCTTTTGTGCGAATTGTACCTGAACCTTTTTACGTTCTTTTGATTCATTCTAAAGTGCAGTGTCTAGATATGACAAAAGCAAGGTAGATAATGTACTGTTAAGCAGAAATGCTTACTGTTAAAAAAGACTTCTATGCTCAACTGGAGTGAAATAAAAAAACCACACATCTTACCGGCACATTAATCCTTTGTCGTTCATACTGTCCTCTCCTTGCAAACAGTGGTCTCACTCTGCCTTGGTTCAAAGGTCCTGTTGAAATAACACCAAGACTATTTGTTTAGGAAATAATGCTGCAGAACATCCACATTACCATTAGTCCCAGTTTATTAAAAATATTGTCCATACTAGTATTACTAATGCAATTACTTATAAGCAGCATTTTACAGCTGGTTAAGACTGAGCAAATGCTAACTACTTATTATAATGTTTGCTAGTTTCATCAGTAGTAATGCATCATACTTTATAAAGGTATCGTATCACTTGTATGTAAAATCTTAAAGGCCCTGCATGCTCATAATCCTCCCACACAGGTGTTTTCACTTATGTTGCCATATTAGCGCCGTGCTTCCCTGACATCTCCCTCACCCTTCTGTTGATGTTGTACCTGTTGGGGCAGGGCATCTTACCCAGTTATCATTTTTAATGTATAGTAAAATGAAAAGTAGTGGAATAGAAGCACAAAGCAGCATCAAATGGAAATACTCAGGTAAAGTACAAGTACCTCAAAAATGTACTTAAGTACAGTAGTTGAGAAAATGTACTTTCCACCACTGCTTGAAATATCTTAATACATGAGAGGCACAAACTGGGCCTAGGTCACAGCAGTTGCTTACTACTAAGGCACAGTGGCACACTATTATTATGTCAAGGTCATAATCTATTTTTTTGTATTCAGAAGTTAACAAAAACAATTCATTTAAGGTAGGCTTCCCCAACTTTCTGTCACCTCCTTCTCTGTCCACCAGAGGACCTCAGTGAAATCCCTACGTAGCCTTCCTGCTACTACACCACAGCAGCATCTCATCTTCTAAGTAGGCTCTGGGTAGATAGTCTGCTGTACTGTCCAAGTGTAGGTTACAGCAAACAGTACTTTGGGAATGTAATGCATATGCATTGTCTTTTCTGAAACTCAAACTTCAAATAACTCATCTTTATTACCAAGCTGTTGTCGCGTGACACAGTAAAGGACAAACTATTGTTAAATGTTGAAAAGATTGGTTTGTTAATCTTATCATTTAAATAAATTAGCTTATATAGCCTACACAGCTGCTGTAGCAACCTAACTTCTATATAAAAGGTTAACCCAAATACTAAACAATCTCTGCAGATAAGCGGCAATTTACCATAGGTTACTTAGACTGAGAAGAGAATGAATGTTCCCATAGATTGCAAATTCAAGAAAGGTAACAAAGGTGCCTGAAGGCATCGCTGCGTATTGTCTGACTTCACCATTGAATCGTAATTTACTGCAAAGTAACATTGATGTTTGATGGATTAATAATAGTTAAATGGTTAACCACCACACCAAGACATTAAAACCGGATTTTAAATGTGTTTAGCTAGCAGGAAAGGTCAAATCTAGGTAGGATTGTAAGCAGGTTTGCTCAAAGATGTGTTTTTTTAAATGGCCAAATGTGTCCCTAAGTTGATATGTAGACCACTGTAATATGTGGAGCAGAGGGCCTCCCGCTTCCAGATTACACTGTGCCACTCAAGCAGAGTTTTCTTTAGATGAATAAGAGCAGTCTAACAGTTTTAGATGCTCCGCCACGACCCCCAAAGAATGCCTACAAGAGTATTCCAGTCATGCCTATGCTGTTTTGAATCCAAACTCAAAGTGTATGTTATATATCATCTTACAACTTTTTGTAAAGACGAGTTGATCTTCAATCAGACCCTGCAGCGTTAAAGCATGTGGAAATGAAGTGTAGGTAAGTACAGAGTTCCACGTGAATAATTATGACTTTTAGCAACATATTACTTTATAGTGAGATGTTATGCTACTGCCTTTGCAGGCATTCTGAAAGACACACATAGACATAAAACATGTAGACTGCACTGGGTGACAATTCATATTATCACATCACATTGTACCAAATCAAATATTGTCTCTCATTATAGTCCTACAGTGCACACAGTTTCTCCATAGTCTCATAATAACCACAGTGTGAAATCCTACAAATGAGCCCTGCAACATAACTCCAAGTTCAACCCTAGGACACAGAGACATTGACATTAATAACGTATATGAGATTTTAGGTTATGTTTTGACAAGATCAACTCAACTTCAGTTTTGACAACAAAGCACATGAAGGTATCCCAAATTTCAAATTCCTACTGAAATCCATGCATCGATTAATTTCATCTAGTGATCTCTTGAGAGATCCTTAAAAAGCCTTTAAAAACTGCAGCCATTTCAATTTGCACTCCTGTTTTGCAATAAAATTTATTTGGACAAATCACTTACAGTAGCATCACATAAACAATGGTGTCGAAATTAGCAGTTCCTATATCTGTTTGCAAGGTGACAATTCAAAATTAAAGAGGTGGTATTGTGCTTTTTGGCTTTCCCCCTCTCCTTTATTGAGTTATATATCTTTTTTGTGCATGTAACAGGTTTGCAAAGTGAAAAAGCCCAAAGTCCAGCCCAAAGGGAGTTCCCATCTCCCACAGAAAGCTCTGCTCTGAACCGCTTGAAAACAGCTCGTTTGTAGTCCAGCCCTTCACTTCCTTTACTTGTGACGTCACAATGAAAACGCGTTATAAAGCTTGCCAAGCGGCTAGCGGGGTCAGGCACGCCCTCAAACTAAGCTAGTCTGAGCAGAGGCCCTTTGGCTCGACTCGCCTTTGTTTCGTTTTCCATTGTAGAAATGTTGTTCCTGCTTCCAGGTACTTTTTTTCGTATCACCTCACCTCCGTTGAGGTTCCAAGCGAGCTGAGGGATACTAAAACGTAACGTGAAAACAGGACAGACTGCTGATTGGTCAGAGAGAATATTCACT
This sequence comes from Micropterus dolomieu, assembly GCF_021292245.1. NCBI lineage: Eukaryota > Metazoa > Chordata > Actinopteri > Centrarchiformes > Centrarchidae > Micropterus > Micropterus dolomieu. Next base: position 28,200,746 of record NC_060150.1, read on the forward strand.
ATTCACTGCATCATCATTGCGTGCACCAGACAGAGGCCGAGAAGGACAGAGACCAGCAACAGAAAGTTTTATATTTTACAGAAATTCCATCACAGTGGATTTAGTGATGGAATGTTGAAACGTTTTAACTTAAAAAAGAGAAAGCTGTGTGAATCGCTGGTGTGTGTGTCGCATTGAACATTACGTCATGGCCGTTGTGTGTGGTGTCGCTATGAAGACAAGCTACGTACTATCTCTGGGTACTACCTGCAATGGAAAACAGAGCAGGGCCGAGAAGAGTCGAGTCTATCAATTTGCACTATGGTAGCATTTTTCAGCAAGGTAGCATAGATCGTCAAAACACTGGCAGCAGTTCAACGTTTAGTCCTAAACAACGATGCAACTCCGACTCTGTTTGGGCCTGGAAATTCACAATCACAACCTGTAAGTATGCTTTATTGGTTGTGAATTATATTTAAAATAAACACGGCAATGTAACTTCACAGACTGTTCAAGTGCGGAGTTGTTGTAAACGTTGGCTAACACAGCTAAAGTTATAACTATAATGCTAATTTTACACCTGATGTGAAAGCTACTGAGCAAACTTTCAAATTGTTTGGCCAATTTTTATGTAAAAATGAGTTGGAATATGGTGATTTTTGTAGTGGTTTATGGTAAGATGTGGAACAATGATGTTGTGTGGTTGTGGGCGCAGTCTAAATTGGCTTTGATTTTCTCATGTGCAACTCCCAACAAAGATTTTGTAGCCTACAAGTAAGATGCATCACTCTGTAGCTCAAGAGCGGAGCGTACAACACATAGGGTGAAACGTGGAGCTGCAGCAATGTGCAGCATGAGAAAAATACGGTGTTTTTTTTTAATTAAACCATGTAAACCTGTTCTGGTACAACCCCTAAATAAGAGTTTGAACCTGAAAATGAGCATAATACCACCTCTTTAAAACCTATTTTATGTAGCGTAGAGCTATAGTTATCACAGACCTATTCTAACTTTATTATGGCACTTTAAAGTTTATAGTAGCCTAGTATGCATAATGGGAAATGATTTTAGTCCTATAATTTCTTTTTATAGAAATATGTATTGTTCCATGTTATAGGCTTGATTGATATCTTCATTTTGAACATGTAAATAAAATTTAAAAAATAATCAACGAAACAAAAAATAGTGGTAAAAAACAAATGAACAACAAAGTGAAACTCCATACTTTCCAGTACTTAAAAACCTCTATTTACATGTGCAAAAAGGAGGTAGGAAGAAGTAAAACTTATGTACTCTTACCCCTTTATACCCTTACTACCATATTTAAGGAAATAACTACAAAAAAATAAGTCTACAGAGATAATAAAGCTATAATCAGTCGTTTTAAAATTTGACTTTCCCCTTAAGTTGTAGCCCCCCTCTCTTTCAGAAAACCTTTTCTGTATATTGCCAGGCAATAAATTGTTCCTAGCCTTGAACATAATTACTGCTGTTTGAAATTCAACTAGGTCAAATAGTTTTAATGCTTTAGACTGTGAAAATAATGAGTTGGTGTGTTCCAGTGTTATGAATTATTCTCATTGCTCTATTTTGAAGTATAAATAAGGATTGCATAGGCTATCACTAATATTTTTAATATGTAGCCTAAACATAGGCTTTTCTATGATTTTTTAACGATAATTATTGTACATGGCTAATCCATTGTAAGTTCATAGTTTTTTGGGTTTTTTTTTACAGTTTAGTCTAAGTTAGTTTTCATTATTGATAGTAAAAAGGCTATTGTTAGTTTTATCTGACAAAAACAGTGAGTGATTAATGAACTCTACAAAACTGTAGGAACGGCCTGGACAGTATAACAACAGAGAGGCCCGTGCACTCACCTGGCCCCTGAGGGGCTTGAGGCGTGCTGACTGACAAATTGCTGCAGACGGCTTGCAGATCGTTGCGGGTGAAGAGTCCGGCAGTAGCAATGGCCAAATGCAGAAAACACAACAAAAAGACTGCCAACGTCATCCTGACTGTGGCCAGCTGCCCCTCTTCTGAAGCCAGGGTGGAGTCCAGAGGGGTAAAACTGCGTTTTGCGTTGCCAGTTGTAAATGCAACTTGTTATTCTGACGTCTTGCTCTTTGTCTCTGCTTCTCACGCGTCTCCGACTATAACTCAGGTGGGGCGTTTCCAATAGGGGGCCGCTCTGGGCGAAACCCATGGGGGTGCGCCAAAATTGCGCCCAGAAATGTATTTATTTACTTTTTATTTTTGACATAAAAAACATTGGCTACTAGAGCTGATATTTGTGTTGATTTCGTATTAGCTCTTGTTCTTGTTTGTAATAGAGACGCTCGCAGTACTTTTAGAGTTTTATTGTATACAGGCACATATCTAATGAATAAAACTGTTTCATTTAATTTTTCAGTTGTGGCTTTTTCGAAAAGCTGGTTATGTTTGGATATAATAGTGTACAATAAGTGTAGGCCTACTTTGATAATATGTTTTAAAAAATGGAAGATTATCGTTCAAATTTCACAGCATTATCTCTAGTTTCAGTAGCCTATCTAATATGTTCATAGAGGGTTTTCTCTGACTTTTCTTACAGTCTCTAATCTTTGGACCTGGTCGGAATTCATACACACCCTATGTAATTTTATTATATATTAACATTGTTTAAATGTATTCAGGTGCCTTGGTGCCTATACTATATGACCTGAATTGTTCCCTAAGCAATTGAGTAAAGTACAGGTGATCTCTCTTAATATTAATAATAATAATCACCTAAAAATAATATTTACTTTCCATGCTTGTAAAGAAAATCAGATTTCTAAGGCAGCAGCTTGGCTTTAACTTAAGCTCTACATTAAAGCCTTATATAACTGTAATTGATGGTGGGAGGCATTGTTACCCAGTAGTACACCAAAACATACTGCTGTGCTTCAGGGCTTACTTCCTTCCTGTCAAGTAACTTATATGACATTAAGATTCAAGGCGATAGCCATAAATTCAACATGGTGGGGGGTGGGGGGGTCTGCTCTCCTCACATTTTCTCCTCTGGTCCTTTATTCCCCTCTCCAGTAATCTTTTTCCCTCCTTTCCTCTGCTCAAATAACAAGTGTACCATTAACAACAGATGGGAACAACCTCTTAACATTCCAACGGCCCGTCCACAGGCCGTCAGGTCCCGGTGGCAGCTTTTGTATGTGCACACAACTGCTAGGTTAAGTTCAAACTCATATGATACACCGTTTGGAAGCTAAAATCCTCTTGATTCCACCAATGCAAACCATTTCAAAATACAATCACCACAGCGTTGTAAAATCAGCGCCTCTTTCAGACTAACCTGTACAATCAAAATTGATGCAACTCACCTATGAAGCCTCATTGTAATCCACCAATATTCCAACCAAAATGTTCTTGTTACGTTGTCAAAGGTCCAGACAATCCAAGCCAGTAAAAACATTTAGTCCAAAACACATTATTCCATCAATATATCCCCAGGGTCTGCTGCAGCATCGTTTCTATTTGCCAGCAGACGTGGCTAGTATGCCATTATAACCGTAATAACGATTTGGATGTAAAAAAAAAAAAAAAAAAAAAAAAGCGATATCTTGTATTCAAATTGGCTGCTGAACTTTGACCTTTCCACTGACAAATACTTCGACCCAATAGGAGCTCACATGTCACGTCCACAGCCTACAGTATGGGCAAGGAGAGCAGCCGCTGTAAGGAAGAGCCAGCCCCTATCATTTCGGTAGGCTGAGCCTAATATTCTGAAAATAACGATATCCAGCTTTAAGTAGGAAGTTCATGATCTACCAGCAAAACAACACATCCGCTTCAAGCCACCGCTAATACGGCGTGATGCAGCAGCAGCCTTGCCGCCAAGGCGGATACGACATATCTATAGAAAACCCTGTGTAAAATAATCGTTTTTCATGGTATTGGTATAAAATTATAAATTAGACTAGGTAAGGCTTTGTGCTGTGGCCCAAAAGTGTTTTGCAGATAGTAAATCCCAGCTATAGTTGTCTACATGCATTTGTTACCAAACATTTTCAAGCAGAAACGAAACGCATTTTTTTTGTGTTTAAACTTATATTAATCATTTCCAGTAGCACTTACAGTGATTCTGACTTTTGGGTTCAAAGTGTAATCTTTCAGAGAAGCCCAAAACCATGCTTTTACTCCAAATGGTTCAAGAACTGCATTCAATTTACTTGGGATATTCCTTGAATAGGTGTTTTGCATGAATTTTACAGGAATGGTAAGAGGTAAGAGAGTAGAACAGATGAAATTAAAGTCATTTCCACAGCCACGTTTCAATCAGGACTGGCGAATTGTAACACTGCACTGTACATTTAAAGAGCGCTGTGAAAAGATTGCTTTGTTGCTGATCTTTAGTCACCTTGATAACTTAAGGAATTACCACAGCACCTTTCTACTTTCCACCAAGGAAGAGGTCAGTTAATTTGGCGTATATAGCTGCCTCTTATATATTTTTTTAATTTTTCTGCACCACACATTTCTTTTTTACGCCTTCTTTCTTTTCAACATATTTACCTTCTCTGTTGTGCTTGTCACACAACTCTGGCTGAATTCAGCCTCAACAAAACGTATTGAGATTAAACTATAGGATTAAACTCGTCCTAGATGGAAAGTAAACTCATTTGATCGGCGCCGTTGAGCAAAAACGAGGATCAGTTCAAATTGGAAGGGGCCGCCAGTATCCCCCCTCAATATTGAAAATATTGGTTTGGCCCATTCTGATAGACACACATACAGCGTTCACTGCAGCTGACCGGCCGTTCATAAGAAACTAAAAAATAAAAACTCTTGAACACCAGACGTTCGACCTGAAATGGACCGGTGTCGTGTCGATAAGTGATCGTTTGCCGAAAACTGATTGCCGTCTGCTGGAGCTGTATTGCCAAGTCTCTTCAATAACTTTCTGGCAAGTGAAATAGCCTACTGCATTTTTTGGGTTGTATTGGCCATTTAAAGGTATTTTAAGAGATAAAAATTACTAGGTGAGCTATAATCTGTCAAATATAACTCTTCTGAATGAAATCAACTAATTTCAGGGCAGAAATAACCTTTCAGTCAATAACAAAAGGCTTCAATCATTTTCTGGCAAGTGAAATACTGCATTTTAAGAGTTGTATTGGCCATTTAAAGGTATTGTAACAGGTAAAAAAGAGTGGATTGGTTGGTAGGCCTACACAGCAAGTAAAATAATGCAGATTCATAAGGATAATTGCAAAATTGTCTTCATTTTATATCTAAGTTGGCAGTAAGTCATGTTAATTAGGCTACAGCTCGTTTTCCAAATATAAGCAAAGATATTACACATAGGCCTACCAAACATTTTCAATGTTTTCGGCACGACACCGGCCGTTCTGGATCGTTCCCATTCACATTCTGTTGATATATGTTAGTTCATTTTAATGTTTTAAACTAATATTCTGGCCATATCTTACACATTAACACCTTTAACAAACACTATTTTTTATTTGTCTGTTCCACCACCTGGCCTTATGTAATCCTCCTTTTTTATGCACGGGTCACATGTGGATTCATTTGGGCATGTTTGAGGAACGCTCATTTATTGTTTTTTGCAAATGAAAAACAAAAAAGAAGTTTAATCCCCTCAGTGAAATTTAGTCAATCCATCAATCCATCATTATTTTGGAATATAGACCTTGTTGCATTACTCAGTGTATTCCTGAGGGCTCAAAGGAACACACTGAAGAGATAAAAGAGAAACAAAGTGAAAGAAACAGAAGAACTAAGGAAAAAAAAAGCTGCTTTTGTTGATTCTTTCTTTTCAAAGATACTTTTATATTTCATGGTATAAGCTGAAGGCTTACAAATAAAGTTCACTTGAAAATTATGTTCTGTTAATCAGAATGGATCAGAATCCAAAAACGTTCGAGTGCATTTTCGATCAACTTTTGTAAAGCTGCCAATATCAAAACTTCTCAGAAGTGGATTTAGTGCTGAGTTGATGAAAACCAGCTTTTTCAATGAAATGGGGGGTTTGATATGGACCTAACATAGTGGATTTAGTGGTGAAATAGCATACGAACATTGTAACACCGATTCTCTCTGACCAGTCAGTAGTTTACAGTATTTTCACGTAAACCTTTTGGTATCACCTCAGCTTGCTTAGTACCTCGTGATAAGAAAAAAAAAAAGGACCGGGTAGCAGGTACAAGTTTTCCATAATGGAAAACCAAAAGGCGAGAAGAGTGGATGCGAGTCGAGCTGGTACCATGCTGTGGAAAAGGGCCATAACTTATGATTTATTGTAGTTTAACTGAAAGAAGTTTTGACCAGTTTTAAGTTCTCTTACACAGACCTGTAGATTTCTTACTTCCATTATGTTATTGGAATCAAAGGAGGCTCTAAGAATAATTTTGGACAAATGTAAACTGATATGATGCTTTTGAAGTACTTGACCTAAAGGCAACATTTAGATGTAGAATAGTAAAGAGCAGAGGACTGATCCCTGTGGTATTCCATGCATGAAATGGTAAGTGGAAGATTTACTATCCCCTATAGTCACACACATTTTTACTTTAGTCAAACTTAATGTTACATGGGGCCCACCATTTCTGTCTCTCTCTCTCTCTGGTGCTCCCTCTCCCCTCTACCTCTCCTTTCCTGTAGGAGTTGAGCACATGACCGAAATTAACAGTGAGTGAGCAGCATGGTTTTCTGGGATTTGCCCAATTCTTTTCCCCAATATGGGATAATTCAGGGGGCCGTACCAAAAACCTTCTCTTGTGGAACAGCCAGCAGGGAAGTCGATTCTGACAAGTACCACTGCTTAGAAATACAAGGTATTTCTTCGTTTTAGTGAAGACTCAGGCAGCAACGTCCTGAATAAGCTGCAGCTGTCTGATTGATTCTTCACAGAGACCTGTAAAGATACAATTACAATGATCAAGTCTAATAATCAAGTTTCTCTAAGTCATGTTGAGACATGACTCCTTCAGGTCAGGATATTTTTAAGGTGGTAGTAGGCTGATTTTGTAATTCTGCTTATGTGGGTTTTGAAATGTAGATTTCTGACAAGGTTTGAAGTCTTAAAGATTAGGGTATCAAGATGAGCACTGGCATTCAATAATTATATTTTTGGCACCAAAAATAATTGTTTCAGTTTTATCCTTATTTAATTGGAGAAAATTATAGCATATCCAATTATTGATTTGTTCGATGCGCTGTATCAGTCTATAACCATCTGGATTTTATAGCTTTGTAAATCTGTGCTAATACAGAGACTTTACCATTCTCTGTACTTAAATAGATGTCCTTTAAGTCTTTATGAGAGCAGTCTTGCTGTGTTGTGGTCTAACTCCAAATTGAAGAACATCAAAACAATTGTTTTGTGCCAAGAAGGTGCTGAGTTGATGAAAACCAGCTTTTTCAATGAAATGGGGGGTTTGATATGGACCTAACATACTGCATCATTGAGGTGTTTAAATTGTTCTTTTTTAATAGAGGTTTGATCACTGCTGTTTTCAGTGTTTGGGGAAAGAGAAGAGAGGTATTGACTAATGCCAGGACATCTGATGCCATGCAATCAACAACATTCTTTAGAAAGCTTGTGGAAAGAATATTAAAAGCATCAGATTGAAGAACTCAGACGTGACACAATCCCCTCCAGGGTTGGGATGAAACATTTAAAAAGGCTAGGTACAACATAATATCTGGGGCTTATTGTGGTCTTCTGTTGTCTTTTAAACAGTTTCTCATGAACACTAGTGCCAGGACCCCATGGATGTCAGTATTAGTGGGACTGGTCCTCCCCTGTCTGCCTTGTTTTAAGCTCAAATGCCTTCTATATGTACATTAACGTTTGCTAAGAACAAATAAATATAAAAGAAACTGAGATCGATCCGGGACTTGTAGATAAGACGGCTCTTGTTTTACAAACCCCATTTCCAGAAATGTTGTGATGAATTTCTGCCAGGTAACTATAACTATGACCATTTTTCTTCCTAAAAATATCCCTTTAATATGGGGTTAAAAAAAAAGTTAATCACATCAACAAAGCAGTCTAAGGAAAAGTGCAAGTTCTAATGTAAATGTAATAATTTAATTTTACCAAAGCACTGACTGTATCATGGCCTTTGAAAATCCACTTTACTGCATAGCTGTTACTATTGCTGGTTGATAAAGTCTTGTGGTCAGTGAGTTTGTTGGCATTCATTTTCTTGTTAAGCCATTAGCTCTGCAGACAGCTTACAGTCTTAAAGATTTTGTTTTTCAGTCTTGCCCTGTGACCCTATGACATGCTGACTCGTCTGTTGTGTCAGCTGACCATGTATTTTTGTCTGTAACTTGTCTATAATGATGATGCCTTGCTTGAAGAGAATGCTACCAGCCATGAACATAAATAGATGTAGATACAAACACACACATGAACAACCCTTTGTCTCTCACCGACACAGTTTTGCTGGAAGTTCTCTGAATGTAATCATTAACTGACAGCTGATAAAAACTGAAGAGTGCACTCGCTTTGGTGGGTGTGTCAGAGGTGTTACACAAACAGCAGTAACATATATTTAAATCCCACCATATTAAAAAAAGGCAGTGTATTGCATTTGCATAACACAATAGGGTGTTCAACGTACCACTGTTTCCATTTAAATAAATGTTTTGCTATATTATGTCCAATAACCGGTTGCAGAATATGGTACTAAAGCCCAGAGTGCAAAGCTTGCCAGTCAGTTTCATGGGGGAGATTGAGTTGAAATCCATAAACAGTGTTCTGATGTAGGTGTTTTTCTCAAGGTGTGTGAGTGCTGAGTGCAGAGCAGTGGAGATTACATCATCTGTGAATCTGTTGGTTCTGAATGCAAACTGTTGAGGGTCAAGGCTGGCTGGGATGTTGTTCTTTGTAAGCTCAAAGCACTTCATTGTAGACTTTTTAGGTACAGGGATGTTGATGTATGTCCTGAAGCAGGTGGGAACACTCTCCTGTGAGAGTGATATTTAAAAAAAATGTCAGTAATAACAAACTAGCTGACTGGCACTTGGACTTTGCAGTTATGAGGTGCCATGTGATGTAATAACGTTAGGCTACCAAGGTTGCCGTGTGGTGCAGTAGCAGTGGCATGCCATTAGCCATGAGCAACCAAAAAGACGTGATATAGGCATACAGTATTTTATATTACACAAACAGAAACAGATAAAACTAGAATACACAAATCTGAACCATTTACTTTTGTAAAAATACACAAATAAACTTTACTCTCTCAATGCAAAAGTAAGCAAACAAGCAGCAAAATGTAACTGGGACAAAGTTTTAATTAACCTTGGTTGTGGCACATAAATTTGGCCATCTT
>NC_060150.1:28210168-28235409 GCF_021292245.1 Micropterus dolomieu
TTTGCTAAGAACAAATAAATATAAAAGAAACTGAGATCGATCCGGGACTTGTAGATAAGACGGCTCTTGTTTTACAAACCCCATTTCCAGAAATGTTGTGATGAATTTCTGCCAGGTAACTATAACTATGACCATTTTTCTTCCTAAAAATATCCCTTTAATATGGGGTTAAAAAAAAAGTTAATCACATCAACAAAGCAGTCTAAGGAAAAGTGCAAGTTCTAATGTAAATGTAATAATTTAATTTTACCAAAGCACTGACTGTATCATGGCCTTTGAAAATCCACTTTACTGCATAGCTGTTACTATTGCTGGTTGATAAAGTCTTGTGGTCAGTGAGTTTGTTGGCATTCATTTTCTTGTTAAGCCATTAGCTCTGCAGACAGCTTACAGTCTTAAAGATTTTGTTTTTCAGTCTTGCCCTGTGACCCTATGACATGCTGACTCGTCTGTTGTGTCAGCTGACCATGTATTTTTGTCTGTAACTTGTCTATAATGATGATGCCTTGCTTGAAGAGAATGCTACCAGCCATGAACATAAATAGATGTAGATACAAACACACACATGAACAACCCTTTGTCTCTCACCGACACAGTTTTGCTGGAAGTTCTCTGAATGTAATCATTAACTGACAGCTGATAAAAACTGAAGAGTGCACTCGCTTTGGTGGGTGTGTCAGAGGTGTTACACAAACAGCAGTAACATATATTTAAATCCCACCATATTAAAAAAAGGCAGTGTATTGCATTTGCATAACACAATAGGGTGTTCAACGTACCACTGTTTCCATTTAAATAAATGTTTTGCTATATTATGTCCAATAACCGGTTGCAGAATATGGTACTAAAGCCCAGAGTGCAAAGCTTGCCAGTCAGTTTCATGGGGGAGATTGAGTTGAAATCCATAAACAGTGTTCTGATGTAGGTGTTTTTCTCAAGGTGTGTGAGTGCTGAGTGCAGAGCAGTGGAGATTACATCATCTGTGAATCTGTTGGTTCTGAATGCAAACTGTTGAGGGTCAAGGCTGGCTGGGATGTTGTTCTTTGTAAGCTCAAAGCACTTCATTGTAGACTTTTTAGGTACAGGGATGTTGATGTATGTCCTGAAGCAGGTGGGAACACTCTCCTGTGAGAGTGATATTTAAAAAAAATGTCAGTAATAACAAACTAGCTGACTGGCACTTGGACTTTGCAGTTATGAGGTGCCATGTGATGTAATAACGTTAGGCTACCAAGGTTGCCGTGTGGTGCAGTAGCAGTGGCATGCCATTAGCCATGAGCAACCAAAAAGACGTGATATAGGCATACAGTATTTTATATTACACAAACAGAAACAGATAAAACTAGAATACACAAATCTGAACCATTTACTTTTGTAAAAATACACAAATAAACTTTACTCTCTCAATGCAAAAGTAAGCAAACAAGCAGCAAAATGTAACTGGGACAAAGTTTTAATTAACCTTGGTTGTGGCACATAAATTTGGCCATCTTGCAGTGTCATGCAGATTTTGAGATACAAACTACACAGCATAAGGTCTAGAAAGTTTGCATCCTTATCACAAGTCAGGAATGTTTTGACTGACCTTCTCTCATGTCTTCACACTTACACCGATCAGCCGTAACATTATTATTAATGAATGACCTGCCTAATATGGTATGGTAAGTCCGCCTTTTGCCACCAAAACAGCCCTGACTATCAAGGCATGTACTCCACTAGACCTCTAAAGGTGTGCTGTGGTATCTGGCACCATAGTTAACAATTTAAGGATCATTTCCATACCTTACAGGGTACTTTTTTGACGAATGTACCTTTAGGGAACAGACATGATCCCTATTTCTCTGTGTTAAGTCCTGTAAGTTGTGAGGGAGGCCTTCATGGATGGGACTTGTTTGTCCAGCACATCCTGCAGATGCTCAGTTGGATTAAGATCTGGGGAATTTGGAGGCCAAGTCAACACCTTGACCTAATAATTTTTAATTAGAATCCTGTAAATATCATGGTTGATTACACTATTAACTGCAAACACTTGTTTGGCCACAATTTTGATTAATATGTTACAAGAAATGTTAAAGACATACCTTTTCTATTACCACAGACATAAAGTTATGTGTATTTGCACATTATGACTGTTTAATCCAGATAAACAGCTGTAGACTTATAAAAACTGAGCACTACAGCTTTAACATGCTGCAAGTACTCCCGTGGATGGCATCCAGCATCTGTTCACTGCTTTTCCTACCACTTCTAACTACTGCAGACCAGGAACAGCCCACAAGAGCTGCAGTTTTCTAGCAATAATAATTTGGCCCTCATCAAAGTTGCTCAGATCCTTACGCTTGCCCATTTTTGCTGCTTCTGACACATCAACTTTGAGGACAAAATGTTCACTTGCTGTATAAATCCCACCCACTAACAGGTGCCATGCTAATGACATAATCAGTGTTATTCACTTCAGCTATCAGTGGTCATAATGTTGATGCTGATCGGTGTATGATACACCAGTCTAAATGGTTATATTGACACATTCTGCTTTATCACTGCTATGTAACACACACCTCTGTGCAGTACAGTAATACAGTACTGATCATCAGAATGTTTATGTTCTTAAGCACGATTTCAAGTAATAAGTTAGGGGTGTTACACCTGACATGCAGAATCAAATTCTACATTTCACTTACACCATTTCACTCACTATGGCCCTATTGGATCTTTGTGTAAGTGCATTGAACAAATGACTAAATGAAGCATCATTTTCTCCAACTGTAGAGTGAATATGGCTGGTCTAATGCATCCCAGGATTGTTTTACAAAACTCAAAAGTGGACACGCCATAGGGGACTACTTCTACTTCTATACGAGCAGCCGTAAATTAAACATACCTCCCTTCAAAGACTAATAAACAGGTGTCACAGGGTACACGCGTAGCAATATCTTGTCTCCTAAACAGCTAGAATAACTATAAAGTACTCTTGAGAGCATGCAAAGCTGCACGAGCATCCACATGTGTTATGTTGAAAATGTAAAATGTTATTTCAACCAGCTAGAAAAGCTAGGCGTTGAAAAATCAAATCTCTGATTTATAAGTTTTTAACGCTCCGACACTATACATACAGTCCCCTCGTGAGTAAAGCTGCTTCATTTTTAAAAGTTGTATTTCTTGGGTTACAGCTGAAAAGATACGGTGGTGGTAAAGAAAGAGGATTTTTCTGTGGTAGGAATTTATTACATTTTGAAAGCATCACACTTAAAAAGGGCCATACAGCAAGTGTAAGCCCACCTCATCTTTTATTTCACTCAAGCACAAACTACTCATACCATCTGATTTTAAGGGAGCAGACTACAAATGTGAGGAAACAGAAAACATTCATGTGTATTCAATATATCATTCTGTGTTTAATTGTGAGTGAATTACATTTTTCTTCCTGGTAAACATCTCTGCTATAGCATGTGTAACAGTATCTACAGTATCCATTTCAGATTTAGCAGTGAATTATCCCGTTAAATCAAGGACATTAACAGTGATACCAAATGTTATTCATATAAATCTTTTATAGTGCAACTATAGGTGGCTATCTTTGAACTAAGACTTGGCATTAATTTATGTAATATTACAAAAACATCGTCAGTTCAATCTAGTCCAAGCAACGACATATACAGGAGTGGCATTTAAAACATTAGTTCCATCAGAGTGACACAGTGGGATTGTTTCATGTCCTTCACAAATCTATAAAGCTATTTTAACACAAAAGACACACACACACAAAAGAAAAGTTAACTGAAAGATTTTCAAGGCACTTAGAAGTATGCATGTAGGGCATTAATAGAAGAACATGAACAAAATTCCATATACACGAGTCACATAATTAACAAATTAGTTCCAGTAGGGAATCAAGACAGACCAGTGATAGAAAAGGCACGTTTCTGTCTCAAACAAATGTAGTAAAAACCAAAATCCTAGCAAACAGTATGTGTTGCCATTCATCCATAAAGTGCATCACATGTCCTTTTCAACCTGTTGTTCTTGTACACTTCATTAACTCATTATCGAAGAGCGAAAACAACAGCTGGTCAGCATGCACACCGCCACATGTGAAATCTCTGCCTCTGCCAAGTGTTATTTGGGTCTAAAAATATGGCTTTTGCGGATGATGTGTAGGCCTGGTAACATTCTCGATGCTTATACAGAGCCAACTAGGCTGAATAGTGTTTATCAGTTGCTTATGTCATGAAATACCAGTAGAATGGTTCTGCATCTTATTTTTAATAGTCTTGATTTAATAAACCCAAGGCTGTGTTGTTAAAATAAATGTGACAGGCCCCTGCTCTAAAATGTCCCCTCCTACTGTTTTCAGAACTGTGTCTAATCAGTGTCTAAAGTCAAAACATCTGGATTTCTTTCAGGTAAAGTTGCACCACTGTGATGTTATGGGGGGCGTGTTTCGGCAGTCCTTGAATGGAGCTGAGGTTCAACTTAAAATAAATAAATTATCAACTGTTTGAGTTTCTTAAAGGGTTATTAGTTCACCCAAATTACAAAAAAACACCACCACCACAAAAAAAATTGTTCTCACCTACTCTTATTGCAGACAGTTGTGGTTTTATGTGCAGAGATTTAAGATATCTGGCTAATAAATATCTGCGTCCACCCTAATACAAAGGAGGTTAAACAGTTACTCGGGATGTTAACCAAGATTGTGGTCAAGATTGTCCACAGCTGTCCAAAAAAAACAGTTGAATGTGTTGAGAGTGAAAATTTTTCTCAATACGCCACAAATTTACAAACTTCCAATCAGCTCAATTCTATCACGATAGAGGCAGAAATCTTAGAAGTGGATATCATAAAAGGTCCAGCAGGTAAAACCAAACTATCTGCATGGCAACACACCAGCAGGTGTAAGTAGAAAAATATGTCTCTAAAATGGTGAACTGTACCTTTAACTATATTCATGTCACAATATAATCTAATGTAACAATATAAGCCCACGTCAAGTCTACACTCGTTTAACAGTCAAGGGGCCCGAAGAGGTCTGGTGGAAATATTTATGGACTTCACTTAAACTGGCATAAGGAGCGCCTAGAAGCAAAGTGATGCATGTGTGTGTATCCAGAAACAGTGGAATGTGACAGGGAAATGACATGATTAGTTTACACATAGGCGATTAAAGTCCTCAAAAAGCAAAAATAGGCCACATTCCCTTGGTTCTCTCTGGATACAGCATGTTACGGTTTCTTACATTATTACATGATTATACTGTCACTTGCAGGACTGTGTTTGCCACAAATGACACATGGCACTAAAAACACGAGGGAATGTAGGCTTTTAGATTGCTAAGTGAGCATGACTGAAAGTGAAAGTTTCCCAAGTAAGGTCCGTCTACAACCTCAATGAGAGTCAATGGCAGTGACATGGAAGTACCCGCAAACACAATGTTATAAATCCTCGACACCCACCTGGTTACTAATGCTTATCCTGAGACATTTCATTTGTCCAGATTTTTTTCTTATGTCTATAGCCACATGGGAGCGTTGTTTCTCTGGTTTGAGAATAGGGCTTCTTGTCACAAGTAAGGAACCATAAGGCATTGGTTCAAGTTTTCTGTAGATTGTCACAATTGTGAATGTCATCAAACCACCCAATGGTGCGAGTCTTCAAGTTGTCATCATTTTTTTGGTCAAGAAGCCAAACTTTGGCTTTGTGACCGCAGGATCAAATTTGATCCAAAATGGCGGCCAGGGTAGGAAGTTCAAAAGTCAACAAGGAGGGCTGAGAAATCCCCACAGTTTAGGAAGATCAACTTAGTCTGAGGATTTCAGAAGTATAACCATGCAATTCCAGATATAGTTATTGTTCTTATAGTAAGTTGCACAAGATCTTCTGTAGGTGTCAGATAAAATATCCCATGACCCATTGTACAGGGGGAAATTTAAGTGAAACAGTCTGTTCCCTTTAAACCCTTTACAAACATCTCAAGATAAAGGCTATGTCAGATCCAACTCAAAGACTGGAAGGTGAAACAACGGCTACAATCTGGAAGGTGGAAAGGGGAGTTGTGATGGGAGGAGGGAGTGGTACAGTCAAAGCAAGGACAGAAAAAACAAACATAGGGTATTGAATATCACTCAAACACAAGGAAGGCAGAGTGGTCCAGTGGGGGAGGGGGAGGGGGAGGGGGGAGGAGAAGGAGAACAGGAGGACCAGTGTTCGTTGTTAGTGTTCCAGCTTCTGGTGGTAAAGCTGAGTGACCTGGATGACCGGAGGAGAGCTGCTGAGCGACGGCCCACACCAACAGGCAGAGGATCGCACCGGTTGGACCTCACACCTGCCGCTGGAGAGAGGGAGGTCACAGCAGAGGAAATACATTCAGTGTTTGACTCATTCACCTCCACTTAAATCACTGTACCCCAGGTGACATAAAGCCAGAAAAACTGAGAGGATCCAATAGGAAATGTACAGTAGAGAGAGTAGGAGAGATGCTAATGTAGCCCAACGTGTGAGCTTCCTTGTGGGAGGAGACAGATACTGCACGACATGTTGTTAACACCAGCAAGTTACAGTTAAAGTACAGGCCCACTGAAAAGACAGCAGAAAGAATCCCTCCCATCTCGCACTTTATGGCAGATAATGGAGAAAAGTATCAGGACCTTTTACTACTGGTCTACATCCTCAAATATAACCTGCAGACATCATATGTTGTATACAGTACCAGGAATCCACACTCTAATTTATGACTAGACCCAAATCTAGGTCTTCATTACTATAAGCTCCAAGACAAAACATTCTGAGATGTTGTTATAAAACATCAGAGATATCAAATGTCCATTTGTTGAATAAATTACTACCAGGAATCCTTTAAGATTTAGTGCTATGATTAGTTTACAGACTTTCAAACACATATGTATTGCTTTGCCTGGCTGATTTAACAATGGGATTTTCCTTGTGTGTCAACACAATTTGTTAACAGATGGGGAGAGGATGAAGGAAGACCTGAAACGCAACAACCTACAATGCCCGCAGAGTGAGCATACATCACCACGTGAAAGAGAGGCACGAACAGCATGTGTTAGTAACATTTGATGCAGGGGAGCAGTGCGGCACAGCCAAGAGATTTACAGAGCACAGAACACTGCAGTACAATGAATCCAGACCACGGTTGGGACAAATCATTTTCAGGTCAATTTAAAAAGTGGAAATACTCTTCAGTACTTCCCTTTACTTTCTATAATTTGGCCAGGTGTTGTGACAACCCCGTTCTTTATAATTAACAAGAACTCTCTGGAGTTTAAATGCGAAGGGTGTATGAGAAGATATTAGCAATTTTCCTAACTTAGGAGCATTGAAACTGAACGGAGCCCAACCTTGATAAACATCATTGAGTGCAAGCACTAAAAAGATGGGTTTGTTTGTTATTTTTGTTTGTTTTTCCGGGTAAATCTTCATACTATACTCATATGTCATATGTAGGGCAAGAATGGAGAGACAATAACAGCATCAATTTACTGTACTTATAGCATGTGAGTATAGTATTAAGACTTGAAAATCATTCAAACCAATTCTTTAACACCCTGATACCACAAAACAGGACACCTCCGTTGTAATACAGCAGGTAACAGTGGGATGCATGTTACTGAGTTACTGAGTACTGTTAAGAGTAAGAAGAGACAGGATGCTATAGGGTAAGCCTGCTGAGCTGGTATTTGAAGTACCTCACATGTTATGGGGCCCTTTTTGTCAGATTGGGGCAGCACTGCTGTGAAATATAAGGGCAAAAAAACACAAGAAGGGAAAGGAAACATTTTAAAACATTGATGAAAATAATAATAATAATGGTAATAATCTTTTCACTTTAAAACCAACACTGATATCTTTACATAAGTACATGCAAATCGATAACATTTCAAAAAGGACAAATCACAGACTGATGAGTTTATCCAGACATGTGCTCAAGGTCAAAAGTCTTTGCTTCCAGTTTGGGCCTGAAATTCATTAAAAGGAAACTATCAATCAAGTTCACTGCAGTAGAATTTACCTCAACTGAAGAGGGATCCAGGCCCTTGCTTTACATTTGTATATGTGATCATATTTTAGTAAGAAACCTCAAGGTTTTTCAACTGTTGATGCAAACTCAACACTCCATCTGTTTCACATTAAGAGCTTCCAGCGGGTAATGTGGCATAATTCATTTACTTCAGCGTAAGGCTTAAAGGCAGAATGAATAGGATTTGTTGATTGTGGTTTGTAAACACAACCTTCAAAGTTGGCCCCTCCTCCCCGGGTCAACGACTCCAGAAGCACACGCCTAATGCTGTATAGGACTCTGTAGCTGTATCAGTTCTTCAGTGTTAGAGAAAAAAACACACTGCCCAACAACATGTTAGCTATCCGCAGCTATAGATCTACTCATTACAGACACTGGATCTCCAACGATCAACTTACTCTGTTGGTTTAGGAATTATGGCAACTACCGGCGTGGCGTGTGTGTTAGACACAAAATTATTCTAAGATCAAACTCAGCACTACAGACCTCAAGGGTTATTTCCTTAAAACATAGTTATTTGCATTAAGAGCAGTGTTAGGAGTAACACGTTACAAAAGTAAGGCAATTACAGTAATGTATTGCTTTTTGCTGTAATGTAGTAATATAACGCATTATTAAAAAAAATCAGTAATATTATACTCCTTACAATCTCAGTAATGCGCGTTACAGCGCAATTTAACCCAAAATTAAGTGGTGTTCTGTTTTTTTAATAATTCACAAACACCGAGAAACATTTCAGCACCTGGAAAAAAAATCCACGAGTAAAAGATTAACATTATTTCCTTTTGTGGGAATCAGATGGTCCACATTGTAGGCAGGGTGCAAACTACAGGGGAGCTCGACTCCTCTTAACAAGACGGTAGCTCCCCTGATGGATCATGCGTAAATAGATTTCTATAGGCTGTGTGTTTGTGCTTTAATGAATTACTTTCTTAAATAGAGAGGCTGCTGTCACTTCATTCTGTTGGAGTGTCTGGAAATTCAAATAATCAATGACATTATGCTGCTGTACCTCGTGTGTAAATGCGCACAGCGTCTTTCTTAATGGGGAGATGATTCATCCTATTGAGACGGATGACTAAACAATAAAAAAGGGTTGAAATGTCTCTATTTGGACAGCCTGTTACCCTGACAGGAAGAAGCAAAGGTATCGGTGCATAATTTATGTGCAGCATTCCATGTTCACCCCTTAACCTAGTCCTCGACCCTTGAGCCACATTCGAAAAGCACTGGGAAATTAACTTTGGGTTCTGTTTTAGTGGCCCCCAGAAAAACAAATCGGGGGGAAAAAATGTGTTGTTGTCATTTACTCAGTGTAAAACAGCTAACTGTATTCGAGGGGGAAGGGTGTAGAGAGATTTACAATGTGTTTGGCATTTGTGGTGGTTGTTGGTGCATGTGCTCCTACATCTTATTCACTACTTAATATGTGTGGTGTTTGTGTGTGTTTTTTTTACCCAGTCTCGACAGGCATGTCCTGATCAGCCTCTGCAGCAGACGACTCCACATCTGCATCTGCACTGCTTTCACTACCCTGAGCTGACAGACCACACGGAGACTCTGGGCTTACAGACTCACCACTGGCACAGACAGACACACACAAACAGATGGTTCTTACTGATTACATTTAATGCTATTTAAGCAATGAGAACTTTAGTGTTGTTATTTTCTCAATTGCAGTCTTCTGGTGGGAACCAGCTGTATTACATGTATGTAATTTGTATGTTACATGCGAGTCTAACCCTTATTCTCATACCTTGTATTATGTGTGTGTGTTAATGCATGTCTACTGACTTGATATGTTTCTCCAGCAACAGGATGGCCTGCTCCCTCTCCTCTAGCCTCCTCTTCAGGGAGTCGATCTCCTTCTGCTTCTCTAGCAGCTCCTTCTGGAGACGATAGTTGCTCTCCTCCAGAGTCTCACAGAACGCCTGGAGGCAGGCGACAGCAGAGAAAAGAAAAACAAAGACCATTTGTTTCCAGCGGAAACGAAGGGTTGAGGGAAAATATAACGGGCCACACAGGAGAAGACAGGGATAACATTTCTGAGCAAGAACAAACATAATCAACAAGCAAACCTACAGGCAGGCTGTACATTCATCCCAAGGCATATTTAAATCTATAATTGTTTACAGGTTTTAAATGTCTGCCTGAAAAAAATGTCCACATTAAGTAGGCTTATTTTATGACTGCAGCTATAGGGAGCAAACTTGTGACATGTTTGTTTTTTTAATTGCCTGTAATGAGAGTGAGTTCCTGCCCTTGTCACCACATGCCATCAAACTACTTCATATCCCTGTAAAATGTGGGACGGTATCATTTATAAATGTTTAAATACAGTGTCCATATGATACCTGAGGTTTGGTAGTGACTTAAAAATTATACTTTATTTTGCTGAGTATAAGCACTAAGCACTCAGAAAAACACAACAAAAAAACCTACAGGTCCAGTAATGCAGCAGCTTTTATTTTTCACACAATTTCACCTTTCTATTTTCCAGGTTAAATGTATTTTCCTTTTAAATGTCTGTGATATCTGCTAAATCAGCTAAATGCATGTATCTTTTCTGTGTATATTGTGTATATTTATCTGTATGTTTCTGTGTTGCAGTGGCTGTGAAAACTAAAAGCAGCAACAGACTTACTAGATATCCTTAAGCTGATGATACACAGAGCAACTTTTAGAGCAATCATGCAGGGCAACGTTGCTGTCAATGGTAATGAGTAAAGATTACCGCTGTAATCCCCTTCCCCACCACTCCGCCACCCGCACCGCCCCTATCCGTTCAAAACATAGTTTGACTTGCCACTAGCAAGATTGCCCAGCAACATTGCTCAAAAAGTTGCCCCGTGTATCATCAGCTTTAGTGTCTATGGACATTTGTGTAAACTTCAGATATTTGAAAATGTTTTTATACTCCCAGCTATGCAAAACATAATTGGTTTATCAAAACTACTATATGACTGTTCATTACCAAACCCTATTAAAATGACAAGCATGCTCTTTAAAAGGCCTTGAAGTGATATAGATAGCGGCACAAACACACAGTACATATTTCTGCATGGACATGCACACTTACTCTGCTCTCCTCCAGACTATCAAAAGGCCCAGGTGGGTCATCCAGACACAGAAACTCTCTCACTGCCTGGCTGTCAAGGAGAGCAAACAGTGTAACGTGAATATGCGTGTGCATTCTTGTTGTTATTGCACAGACCAGTGTGCTCAGTAACAAAAACAAAATCATACTTCATACATACATACATATATATATATATATATATACACACCCTGGTCCACATAGCACTGACTTATCCAGCAGAAAATAAAGAGTTAGAAACCAAGATAACAACTTTTGTCTGTTCTGATCAGTGTCGGCCAATGCCTGCACTCACTGTGGCTGCAATCAGTGTGACAGCTGTGGAGTGATGTTAGAGCTCCCCCTTTTGGGTTTTGAGAAGTTGGTGAAAAAGTTAGTTTCAAGCCCTATATGCCTTCAGTCACCATCGTCTATTCTAAATGTTACCTTGTTTCTCCCTTCCTAAATGACAGCAGACCTAATCTAAAACCATTACTGGCTAGCGTTAAATATATATTGTTATACAGTAGAAAATAATGCAGTGGAGTGACAAACTACCCCGCTCTCCCTTAAACACCAGTCACGTTGTGAAATCTACAGCAGAACCCAATGTATTTTTCTATTTCATTAATAATAATTGAATTAAACATGACTTTTCTTTGTTTTCATATCAGCACTATATATCTGCCATCGGCCATTGAAAAACCCGTATCGTTGACCATTAGCTCTGAGGTCACTGCTTTATGCAAAATGTTTGGTGATAGTTGTGACATCTAACTTTGAATGCTTCATAATTTACTGCAGGAATTATCAATGATCTGGTGACTACTTTTTAAAGCACACAGTTCACACAAAAGGCTAAATAATTCCTTTTAAAAATTAAAAACAGTGTCACGTACCAGTTGGAAATGTCCTTGTGTGCAACCAGGTTTTGCAAAAAGGCCTGTAATCCCAACTGTCTGTCTTCCAGGAAGTCGCTGTCATAGTTGTCTTTGAACCACCGCTTGGGAGGTAGTGAGAGGCGGAAGCCTGGGAACATCTCCTTCAGCTAGAACACGCAAATACAGACAGAGCCAGGGATGAGTATCACATGATCTATCCGTTTCGTTTACAGCAGTTACAATAACGAGGTTATTGTCATGCATGGACATAACGCAGAGACAATATAGAGTTCCACTGTGCAAACTAAACCGGTATAAAAATTCTTTTGTTCCTGTGTCCACACGTATGTTGAATAACAGTCTATCTTATTAATTTTAAATTTGTAAATTAATTGTCTTTCCTCTTTTTATACTTTTTATACTTGTATATTGTATATTTCTATGTACATGCAGCAACCATGCAGTCCAAAACAAATTTCCTTTCGAGGACAATAAAGTATACTACCTACCTACTACCTACCTACAAAAGTGGCAAACTTAGTGATATAAGAAAGATAGTACATGCTGCTGCTCCCTGAAACACTCACACTCTAATTCTGCATTACATGCTCTTATCAAATAAATAATGAATATATTATATATAATTTTATTACAGCAAATTACCGACTAGCACAGATTTGTAAAAAAAAGTTCTATTGTGTGAAAATGCGCTTCAGAACATTATGTTAACAGGAAACATGGGGGAAGACAGTCTCCTTTTATCACTTGTCACAAGCTGAATTTCTTCTGTCTGCATATGTTCATAGTGTTGTGACAAACCACACTGTGCCGGTGCCATAATGCTGTCAAGTAAAGCTGGAGTCATGCATCTTTGCTACCAATACCGATATCAATATTTGAATGTTTAAGAAACATTTGTCCGACAATAATAAATTGGCCTTTTATACATTTTCTACATAAATAAATATTTTGATAGGGATCCCTTTAAATGAGCTATTTATCAGTTGTAACCACAAAGCAGCACATTTGCATTTGAAAAACAAACTATTTCTATTAACTCAAACATGTCTTTATTATTTCTGTACTTAATTTTTTTTAATTACAGGTGGACATATACACAAATGCCTATATATCTGTAAAAAAAAACCCTGACAAAACTAAAGCTATTAGCAGCCAATAATATCAGCTTGCAGATATTACCATACTGAGTTGCTGCTGTGGCTACGGTCGCTCCCCCCTTCACCTCTGGCAACACATCAATACTGGTGTGCCAGGGTGAGAATGTCGCCTCAGACACTAGATTTAAAAAATGAATACAGAGAGATTTTTCTGGCAGCGATAGGCTTAATCAGCACAGTGTGAACGCGTTTGGCAACGGCTTGAATGTAACGGCCGTTCATTTATATGTAAAAGTAACACACGCCTTAAACCATTTAACCCTGAACTCCATGCTGCTGTGTACACAGAACTCAACAGCAAATAATGTACATAATACAATGTTTCAGTGTCTAACACAGCAGGGGGGGATTGCATCATTACACCAAAATGTGAATAAAAGAGTTGTGTAGTTGTGTTCTCCTCTGGAGAACACTGAGATGTTTTTTATAGACATTAGGATCCATTTTTCTGAAATGAAAACTTGTCACTATACCATTATAAATTAACTCAATCCAAAACCAGTTGCTGCTCTTTATCAAGAACTAGGACTGTCCACTTCCTCTGTACTGTCGGTAGTTACTTTTAAATCATTGTTGCGTGCACTTCAAGAGGAATTACAAAACATTGCCAAATGCTTTTACTGCACAAACTTACTTAACTGTTGTTTGCCTTGCCTCCCTTGAGTCTACTGTTCATTGTCCTGTGCTGACTGCCTTTACTGGAGCCTGCTGAGTTAATCATGCCTACCTCCAGCCTTCACTCCGGGTGTAAACATTAAAGAACTGCTTGGCAATTTACTAAATCTTCAAAAAAGAATTTTTGACTACATGTTGTCATCTTCGGGAAATACTGTAGTGATAACAGGCCCTGATGTCAGTTTCCTCAGCAGGAGGTGGAATGGTGTGTGCACGTATGCACACCTCCTTGTTTTGACAGTTGGTAGCTTGAGCTACAGCTATGTGCATAAACTTGGAATAGGGCAATGCTCCACACTACTACACAAAAAATGTTTGGTGCCAGCCACACAGTGTGGGGAAGTGCTGCGTATTTAAAACCGGATCATGTATTGACCATGCTAGGTTTCTCTGCTGCCGTTTTAGTTAATTACAGGTGCTTGCTCAGCCTTTGGCTTGTGTGTGAGGTTCACACGCAGCAGGCAAGCCCTCTTAAACAACTGTAACTTCACTGCTTTTTGCAATACTTCTTGATGTTACATATATGAATATCATCAAATGTTTGTACTTTTGTGCCAAACTGATTACAAATGCACTTGGTGTTGAAACATTTCCCGACTGTTAAATATATGACCAATGAGGTCTTTACAATTACAGTACGTGCATGGCAAAAGACCATCCAGTACAGTGTGAAGATTACTGCTGCCTCTGTGGAAAAAACCACAGGAATGGAGAAAAGGATGTCCACACCCCTTCTCTGTCCTCTCTCTCCTTGTTGAATGTAGGGTGTTCCCATAACCTGTGTCTCTATTCTTCTTGCCTGGGGTTACTGTGTCTGATTTAGTCAATTGTGCATTGCAGTAAAAGGTTTTATCAGTATTTTGTCGGCCTCCAGATATCATTTGTTGCAGCTTTCTAACCATCATCATTTGTTGCTCTAGGTTGTTTGTCCTCACAGTGTCACACGGCTTAATATTTTTCCCTTCTGTAATCTGTGATTAGACTGTCCTTCCTGAAACCCCGGGAGACCTGTTCCCCTAGTTGGCTTGGGCCTGTTGGATATTCAGGAACAGAAGGCTTCTTTGTGTAGATCTAATCGCTTCCACAGTGCACTCAAAAACAAAAACCAACCATGCTGAAAGCAATGCGTTGATTAACAAGGGCAGATGATCACAAAATAAAGCTTCAATTAGGCCTAAATTTGGGACTGCGAATACCTTCCACACAAACATGCCCACACACACCTTGTCGTTGAGTCTGGAGAAGTCTGTGTACCTTCTAAAAACAACCCAGCTCTCATCTGGAGTCTTCCTCACCAGGACCTTGAATACCTGCAGCAGAGATAAGACAACACACACATTGTAAAGCCCTGTTTACTGCAGAAGTACAGGACTTGTGAGAGATTGTCCTCTACCGACTTAACATGTGTGATGACTAAACATGATGCCTTCAACCTAGAATCACATCACAAGACAGTTGTGCCACAGATACGATAAGTTCCAAAAGGCCGACGGGATGATATATAATCCAATTTTCTGGTTTCATACCGTGAACTTGGCCCTCTCTTCCATGACCTCATACCCTAGCAAAGTGGGGGTAATAGGCCTCTCCTCATCTTGCTGGCTGCCAGCAGGACCCGATATGGAGCGAGGACAGCTGGAGTACTCTATGGAGGGCTCTAGAGTCCCGTTCACCCTGGCCCGTGTCACAGTGCTCTGGTGGAGTGGTGGTGTCCTGCTCCGGTTGCCTCTGTCCATGCAGCGGGATTGGCGTTGGGAGCCTAATGCCTGGTCTTCCCCGGCCGCCCTAGTGATACAGGAAGAGGATGAGCTGCTGGAGACGCTGCCCAGTGATGAAGCTCGCTGTGGCCGCCCGAGGTTGCTGCTACCCCCTGACCAGGCTCTGTCCAAAGGCACAGGGACGGGCACAAAGGGTGATGCCATCTTCCTGAGCTGTGTGCTCCTGCCCTTGCCACCGCAGTAGCCAACAAAGCTTCTTCGCACCGACACTGACCTTGTGGCGGAGTGGTACTGTGTGATGATGAAGTGAAGCAGTAACGCTCACGCTGAAGGGCTGAAGAAGACTCTGAGTAAAAAAGACAAGAATCATTTGGTATGTACATTGTACTTCTGATCAAAACTAACTACAAGCGTCCTAAATACAGACTGCAAAAATGGGATCGTAAGAATCCCATTGAATTTACAGCAATGGAGCAAAATCTGTCAGCGAACATAATCCTGAAATAAGGGTACCAGACTGCAAGGGCAAATGAATTATTGACAAGAGTGAGCTACATGTCATTCATAATTTATGAATTTCTGCATTATGTGTAAAGTTCATAATGGGAAAAGCATGTCAAGATCTGTACATAATTAGCTTGTCAGATCATCTTGTCAACTGATTAGCTTTTCCTGTTCTAACTGAAATCTGAGCTGCAAAAGAAATGAATGAGCCATGATGCTTTAATTTGAGACAAAGGAAGAGGAAACTGCATGTTGGTTTTCATGGAAGAGCGCGGTCTGAAATCAATTAATGTTCAGACTGAGAGACTGGCAGCTACCTGTCAAACATGTTCACATTAGTTCAGCATCTGCGGAGCTTAGAGAAGCCAGCAACGTGCTTCGGTGGGACTAGAGTTTATAACCCTTAACAGGCTAGTAATACACATTTTATAGGGCGCATAGAAATATGTAAGGCCAGATGACACATCAACAACAACACAGAAGTACGAACAGTGTAAAAGATAAACATAAGGAGCTAACAAATGACAGATCTTGTTTATTGCTCACTCATGACTCGTGCAGTTATTTTGGTGCTTAATAAACATGACGAAACAGCTGGGACGAACCAACGTTACCCCCAACATGGCAACGAAACGCTCGCTGCCTAATATTGTGCTTCATACTTTTTAAGTCACATTTTGACATCAAGTTAAGTGGCTTGTGATGTAGCTAGCGCGCTAACCTAACTGCGATACGTTAGATGCCGTCATTTTACCAAACAGTATGAACTCCATTAACAAAATGTGCCAATGTGTTTAGTTAGCTAGCTAGAGTAACGTTGCTGTGCTTATTGATTCAGGGCTGGTAACTAGAATTAACATTAAAGTAAAACAGGTAGGCCTAATACAGCAAATACTGTTATAGGAAGCAACCACCAGGCAACGCAGTTTTTAATCATAAGTTGACTGCAATAGTTTCAGCTAACGTTAGCTTAACTAGCTAAGTCAGTTGACGTTACAGTTGCTTAACGTTACTATTCACAACAGTCCAAACAAACCAGGCTAACTAACATGTTATTGAAATAAGAGATTCTTATAATATAAGATTGATGCCGAATTGGGTTCCAGTTATACAGTTCGTCAACGGTATACTTTTATTGTCTTTCTGATAACTTATTTGGCCAATAATAAACAAGGCAACGCTTAACCGATTAATTTCTACACGGCGTTTGGCGTGTCTTCCATTCCCCTGAAAGACCCTGGCATAACGTCCAAGGCATTACCTTCGCCTTAGCTGGTAAGCTAGGACGGGCAGCCTATGTTTACAAAGCTAAGATTACGCATGATGACAAGGACTTAAGCTTACCGTAGAAGTCCCGTATCTTTCCCTTCAAAAATAAGTCTGATATAAAGCCCGATGTCTGGTTGTCATGTTGCTGTTTATCCACTGCAGTATCTCCTCTCCTGTCCTCTTCATGTTAGCTCGCTTGAATTCAAACCACGACCGCTGCAGTGCTTTAAGATATCCACATGAGGGCGCTGTAACACATATAATATTGGACTGAACTGTAATACAATTCCGCAGCAAAAAATAGTTATAATTTGTCAGAGCATCCCATCTGGTCAGCACATGCACACGCTACAACACACAGAGTGTCTTTGTCATCTTCACTCTTCATGGCCTACTGCCAGTTATTAAAACTACTTTATTTACCCTGTAGATAAATTATGTGAGTACAGGCCTATATAGTGCTAAATAACTGCTGTTATGTGAAGTAGCATGCCACTGATGATCCCTGGAGCAGCGCAATGAAACCAATGCACATACAAATATGTGTGTAAGTCGGTTTCCTTGCATGACAATGATTACACTTGCAAAGGTATTTGTTGCAAAGTTTTCCAGTCCTAACTTTGAGAAGCCCAGTTTGACACAGCAGTTTGCACAAGCTGCTTAACTTTTAAAAATTACAAATGCTCAAGAGCATCTCAAATTCACTTGACCTTTCCAGACAAATAGATGCTTTTGAACTCTATTCTGTTATGCCACAACATCAGCATCTGCACTGACAACAGATACAAATACTAGGCTCTGTTTAAACTATTGTTTTTAAGATGTGTTATATAAAACTGATCTTAAACTGGTTTTAATCAGTTGATTTATTTCTGGGACTCACAGTGCCTTCATAAATGAGAAAATCCCATTTGTATACATCAGTATCAGTTTATTCTATTCATTCTTATCTGGGGTGTCTAATAGCAGCTGTTAGCAGACAAATCACACCCACTGGCACAAGACATTTACCCAAAGCATAATATGGGCGGGCGTGGCATTCACTGATGGGTGTGATTTCTAGATACTTTCTCGAGCCACGGCAAAGCTCAAGCTTCCTTTAAGTGAATCGTTCTGGATAACTTGCTGACTTGAAGAAGTTTTCTGTGAGTAAGTACAGAATGTGCCAATTGTCACATGATTTTCATGATAAGAGTGACAGCAAGAGATAACCGGCTCCAGCCAGGCTTTGCGCAACTAACACTGCTTGATTTGTGCCCTTTTCACCTAGTTTCCAAAGACAACAGTGATTGAGTAGTGATGAGCAATATCTCTGTGATTTTATTGAGTTTTACCAAGTACCGGGTGACATTTAACTTTTGTTTAAGAAGATTTAGACTTATGACCGAGTAGAAAAAAATGGGGACTTACACACTGGGGAAGGGATAGCATTGTTGGAGGACACTGCTAAGTTGTAAAATGTGGCTGTGGCTGAAGAAAAGAGATGGATTCCTATCAAGTGAAACTTTTTTTAAAGCTTTTGTTATGATGTCAAATAATCAGGACAACACAATTGTCTAAACAGGAGAGTGCTACTTATCAGATGAAAGCGTATAATACTACAGTTTGTAAAGAAAAATGCTCTTCTATCCTTTCTTTGTATTAGAGAAAATGACGACATCAACTCCTCTATCCAAGGCCAACACCACCTTCTCTCTGGCTTTGTTCAAAAAGCTGAGTGATGACGACAAGACTGCAAATGTCTTCTTCTCCCCTTTTAGCATCTCTTCTGCCCTGGCTATGGTGATGCTGGGGGCCAGGGGCAACACAGCCAAACAGATGTCAGAGGTACAATACACACACACACACACACACACACGTACACGCACGCACACGCACACACATGCACGCACGCACGCACACTTAAATTCACACTGTGAAAATTAACAGTACAGAAGTTACAGTTCTTTTCCTAACACACCCATTTGGATTAAGTGTTTATACAGGCACACGTTCAAATGTCATTGCAAGTCTGGATCTGGTTTCATCACCATATTATTGCATCCCAAGATTAATAAAAAGGCGTGGTTCAGGTTTTAGGTTCTGTTATGTGCACTGGTAATCTTATGTATTCTTGACACAGAATGGCATTAGAGATGACAGGACGGTTTAGGTCAGATTTTTCACTAGCTTTGTCCAATATGTTCAAATGTTTGCAACTCTATATTGAAAACGTCTGATATCGTGGGACACATGGTAGAACCACAGTTGGCTGTAATTTGGGGCACTGGGAGAGACTGTCCTCATAGATGACTTACACTATGTTGATCAAAGACCTTATGCAACTCTTTAAACTGGAAAAACAGGTCAAATTTTTTTTTAATATGTATTTATATGTATGTGTATTGTAAATTCTGTCCTGTTGTTGTAATATTTTATAGAACTTATACACAGTGCTTACTGTTTTTCAACTAAAATACAAAAAAACAGACTTAAAAAAAGAATTCTCTCCCAAAAACCTTAACCTAGCTGACAGTGAGGTGTGGCAGGAGAAAATGCCTGCACAGGCATTATTTACTCATTCTGTCTCAGCATCAGCAAAAATGTCAGGGGTGTGTTCTGTTCTGACACACACATAATAGTTCTATTTCTCTGTAAGTAGTAGACCACAAAAATGATCTGCATGGTCTTAAGTGAATTTCACTGGTAGAAAGTATCTAAGTACATTGAGGTTTTTACTTGTATTTTACCTGAGTATTTCCATTTTCCACTTTATTCCATTTCAGAGGCAAATATTGTACTTTTTACTACATCTATTTGTAGCTGTAGTTGCCAGTTACTTTTCAGGATCAGACAAAAGAAATGCATTTTTATAGATTGAACAACTCAACAGGACGGGAGTAGTTAAGATTAGTTCCAAGTCGACAGTATTGCTTACATGTTAATGCATAATGTTTTGCATGATGAATACTTTTGAGACTTTAAGTTCATTGTGCTGTGAATGAATTTAACTTTGTTTTTACCACATTTTTATGTTTGACAGCTACTGTCCAGAATGGAATGACCCCTGGCTGAAACTGTACTGTTACAGAAATGTACTATGCAAATCACAAAACTAGTCTAAGATAAAGGAAACCAAAATTGAAAAAAGGGACAAGGGTAGGCGCATTCTGTACACACTATAGTGTACAGTGGAAAGACACTATTGCACTGTGCAGATAGTATAGGAAAACAGGAGTAGGAGTTGTACAAATGTTACACTGCAAACCTGACAACCAAATATGGAGGAATTGTGCCTTGTGTAAAAAGGCTTGTAGATCAAGTAACAATTGCTTTAACTGTAGTAACTGCAATGAGCCAAAGCAAGGCGAAGCTTCACAGTTTCAATGGGAGTAGGAGTAGATGAGTGTTTGACAGTTTCTGATGAACATTCATGGGAATTTTACTTGTATGTGATTCTGACATAGGTTATGCGTAAAAAGAGTAGAATCCTGAGTCATCAGTTGTGGTAAGGAAATCTTGTATGTACAGGCATGCCTTGGTGCGTAATTGTGTGATTGACATGACACAGTTGCTGTAGAGAGGTTTCTGTTTGCTGGCCTGTTAACAGAGAGTGCAGTTGCAATGCTTCAGTTTTGGTAAAACCTGTGCAAAAATCTGACCTGTCCACACACACACACACACACACACACTATTGATGTTAACAGAAATGATAAGAGAAACTGTTGGCACCCCCAGGTCCTATGCTTCACTGAGCCAGAGCAACCGAAGCAGGTGGAAGCACAGCAAACAGAGCCTCCGAAGCAGTCGCAGATGCAGTCGCAGATGCAGACGCGGATGCAGATACGGACACAGATACAGCAGTCCAGCAGATTGCCACAGTATCTGCGCAAGGTGGTAACGAAGCCAAAATTAAAGGAATGATTAATGGTTTGGCTTGGGTGGTGTCATCTGGTGATGACATCTGAGATTTGGGTTCCAGTGTATTTCACACTTAATTTCCCACTAGACAGAAACTGGAAATATAAAGTGTTATGTGACGCTTAAAACAGCAAAACAAGCAGATGTATGCAGCAGGTGGAAAATTCACTGTCTTAATACACACCAACAAAAGTACAGCATACTAAATTTTCTTTGGTCCCCTGTGAAAATGTTGTGGATAATTGTGTCTGCATATTCTTTTTAAAAAGCTTCCACATGGGTTATTTTATATTTATGTTAATAGTTTGAAGGCTCTTGTTTGGTCAGTTTTTGCCTTTTTTCATACATTCTTTCCAAAAGGTGCTCAGAGTCTCATAAAGAGAAATTAAACTTCTAAAAACTTCAGGCTTGTTGGAGGTTTTGCCAAGGATCACTCTAATTACAGTAAATTATGAAAAAAATGACACCAAATTCATCCATTTTATACCAGTACAGTAGCATTATCCAAAAAGAACTTACCTCAATGTAACCAAAGTTAAAGTTCAGATTTGTCTTCCTTGATAATGGTTGCCTCAACATTCAACACAGTGTATGCAAACTGTAGCATGGTACCCCAGGGTTAATGATGATTTTGGTGTTTATTCTAATCATCTATCTGGTGGGAGGTCAAGGCCAATGATCCATGTTAACATAGTAAAAAGTTGTCTTTCATCTCTTGCTGGCTCAGCATGTCTTTATAACACGCTGGTCTTCTCTGGCTTTTCTAGTGCCTGAAACCCCAGAATGGCCAGGATAGTATTCATGCTAGCTTTGCCCAACTGCTGAGTGAGCTCAACAAGGCAGACGCTCCCTACGCCCTCAGCCTTGCCAACAGGCTGTATGGGGAGCAGTCCTACCTGTTTGTTCAGGTGGGTGTATGTGAAGCTGTTGTACTCAGCATTACCGAATTTATTGGTGAGAGAGGGAACTGCACCCCTGTAACTTAGTTATGTGGATCGAAGATTACGACATATCTCAAACTTGTAAATGTGCAGGCTTATTACCTTGCCTTCTCAATGTTCTGCACATCCAGTTGTATCCTTACAGGCAACATGTACACTGTTGAGAAAACATTGAGATCCCTTGGTATACATTTAAAGTAAAATGTTCCAAAATAATGATAATGATATGACAGTAATTTTATTTATCTAGCACTTTTCAAGAAAGGAGCACAACGGGCTCTCCTACGCAGGGTAAAATGAAATGCAACAAAAATAAGATTTAGGTTACTATAAGAACAGCAACATAAAAAGAGTTTTATTAACTATTAAGACAAGTAACTAGCTTTAAAAAGCTAGTGAATAGTTAATACAAGCTAAAATGCATGTGAACATGCAATTGAATTAATTACCTGACCTAAAATAGAACCCGTTTGGTTTAGACTACCAACAATTGAATTCTAACAAAAAGCTTTGGAACCATAAATCATTGCTTTTAATTATGACATTTAGATTTGCCATCTAGACAAAAAAACATGAAATGCCTACTTGTATACATTTGGATTACTTACCTATTCATACAATGTCATGGTTATAGTGGTGAGTCTGTTGGCTATTTAAGGTCTTGGTGTATTCAGTTATGTACATTATGTTTTACCCATGTGATGCTCCTCACCATTAAATCAAATCCTGATATGCAGTTGCAGTAAAAAGAAATGCTACCTGTATTGCTCATCCAGCTAACAGTATGAGGCAATTGGATGATCAGCTCTCAAGCAATCCTACTTTCAGCTCTCCACTCATGTTGCCTTTATTTCAAAAATAAAAGTTTGCTGTTCGCCGGTGTAAACAAATCCCTCCTACATTCAAAGAACTGATAAATGTTAACATGCAAATGATACTCACGCAAATGAAATAATAGTCATTGAAGTCTCTCTTGCTTGGTTAATGTGAGTATTTAATTGTGGTGTGAGTATTCAAATGTGCTGTTTACCATCACAGGAATTCTTAGCAGAAACCAGAAAGCACTACAACACTGAGCTGGCGTCTGTGGACTTCAAAACCAGCGCAGAGGCGGTCAGGGTCGATATCAACAGCTGGGTGGAGAAGCAGACACAAGGTATATCTCACAATAACATGTCCACAGTACATTACGGAGATGAGACTTGCCATAAGAGCTACAGGGCTCTGGTATAATCGACTGGAGGAAATTAGACAAGCAAGCTCTTAATCACAATTTAATTAGACCAACCTTTACTTTGTGGCGTTTTATAGGTTTCTATAATATTTTTTCCTCTTTTTCCAATGTTCTTTGCCTTTGGTCTTGTTTTCCGAGAACTCTGTAACTCTGTGCATCTCTAGTTGTTCCTCTTGTTAGTACTGCTAGTAGTTGAAGTAGAATAAGTAGCAGTAGAAATCTAATTTTCCTGAATTTTGCATGAAAACATTGCATGAGCCTCTGTCCCTGTCCTTGTCTTTGGCTCTGCTCATTACTGTTCACCATGCAGGTAAAATCAAGGACGTGCTGGTCCAGGGTGTGGTGGACAACACAACCAGGCTGGTACTGGTCAATGCCATCTACTTCAAAGGCAACTGGGACAAACAGTTCAAGGAGGATTTTACTGTTGATGCTCAGTTTAGAATAAACAAGGTAACGCTGCACAAAGACATCCCTGGAGGAACAAAAGCAGCATTCGAAAATGCCAAGTATGTATTGCAGTTTCAGGGACTGTGAAGTTCGACTACAAGAAATGTGCATTTTGTTTGCTGTTGTCTTTAGAATGAAACTAAGCCGGTGAAGATTATGTGCCAGACAAGTGATTTCGCTATCACCTCCATTCCTGAGGCCAACTTCCAGGTAATGCCCATGTTCTTCAACAGTGTGGTTTTTGCCCATGCCTGTCTGTCTGCCATACAATAAAATGTTTTAATCATTTGCGATCCGATTTCAATGAAATATGTTAGAAAGATTAACCATGATCTACAGAACAATAGGTTCCATTTTGGTGATGATGGAAACCATCTGATTTATAGTTTTTATGATCCTTTCCATTGCCATAACTATGAAATGATAATCAAATTATCTTTAAATGAAAATAAATAAAAGCAGAATATTTCGTACAGATCCTAGAGATGCCCTATAAAGGAAAGGACCTCAGCATGCTCGTCTTCCTGCCCAATGAGATAGAGGATGACACCACGGGCTTGGAGAAGGTAGGACATATATACACATACAGATACAGTAAACAAATGCCTAATTTTAAACAGACAGACTAATAACTGATATTGCATCCACACTAGCTGGAGAGGGAGCTGACCTACGAGAAATTTGTGGAGTGGACTCATCCAGACAAGATGGGTCAAACTGAGGTTGAGGTGAGGCTGCCTCGATTCAAGATGGAGGACAAGTATGACTTAAAAGACGTCCTGACCAGCATGGGCATGGTGGATGCTTTTGATGTCACAATGAGAGACTTATCTGGTGAGACATATGCTATAAATGTATATATTCTGCATGATTACTTTAGGAGCACAACATAACTGAACAGACAAAAAAAGTCAAATATGTAGACCAAAGAAAAGATGTTACTGTAATAGATTAATTGGAGATTTCTCAGAAGGGCAGTGCAAAAACACTCACTGGTTTAGCAGAGACAAAAACATTACTGGCTGGAAATAAATACAAACATCATCTATCACCAGCACTGTAAGGAAAACAGAAATATACAGAAATGTCATTAAATGATCAATCTTTCAAAATATCCAAAAGGTTGTGCTTGAAATCATGCCAGCGTGATCCGGCCACAGTGTGTTATCTCAATTTTCCCTTTTTATATTCATATTTGCAAGTTTACTTTTGCACCCTTCAATATGCTTGATTGAGCAAACATGTTTTAGGCTATATGAAGGCAACATGTGGTAGGCTATATGAAGGCAACATCAAAAGCAATTAAAAGCTAGGATAAAATAGCACAAGACTCCTAAGGGCTAAACAACAAGCATGACAATAACATGACAGACATGG
>NC_060150.1:28235509-28247524 GCF_021292245.1 Micropterus dolomieu
TCTCTTCACTTTTGGCTCTCTGCCAGCTGGTGCACCTTTCCCAAGGCACACTGGTTGACTCTGTAAAGTTCTGACATTGCTCCAGTTACTTGAAAGTGAACTCAGGCTGTGGGGAGTAAACCATTTCAAGATTGTCGGGTGTGGTTACTCTTTAGCACCTCTGCTCACCCTCACACAGACAGACAAAAGTGAGAGTTATGACTAAAGATACCAATGCAATTACACTCATCAACTTTCTAGGTAACATAATTCAGCAAATGTGTGTAGGAAATGTTATGTACATTCACAGGTGAATATTGTGTGTTTGTTAACCCCATGTATTCTGAGATAATATGTAACATCTTTGTGCTGGAGAGAAGTTTATCTCACAACTGCATAAAGGTGTTTTATTGAGGAAAACATGATTTACTCACTTCTCTCTGATCAGCTGTTGGTATAATTTTTGATCAGCCTTCCAAATCTAAGGGTGGTGTACTGTACGAGGCCTGTGGATTACAACTCAACCCGGCGCACATCACTGCCAGGATGATATTATAACTTCCTGTACACAACCAGAGACACACGAGGTTTAACTTAACCGTGAACACTACCATCCCCTAGGTCCTCAGCTTCACTAAGGCAGAGAAGCATCGACATGCAGGAGCACCCCACATGCAAACGCAGCAGCAGGCCCAGTCCAGACTGCCACCAAATCTGCAGAAGGTGGTAACAAAACCAACAGTACAGGAGCGCTAAACTAACTTAGGGGCATTTTACTAACTGTCTGGGTGGTGTCATGTGGTGAGGGGATCCTTGGAAACAAGGAGCCAGTGGTTCCTGAGACAATTTCACACTTGTTTTCCCTCTGCAGGTCTCCCGTCTGTTGCTGTACTGACCTGAATTGGTGACCATTTCTTTTTATGGTTTCTTTCTGGTGTGCTTTTTATCTCCAATAAGCAGCTGCTGGAAACCACAGTGTGATTAGACGTAACCGTCAAGTTTGAAATTATGACAACAAAGTGCATTAGGAAAACGGAGTGCACACAGATTAAGTTGTTTCCGTGTGTGTATTGCCATATTCTAGGAGATTGATAACACTCTTGTATGCAGGCTACTACCAAATTTAGCAAACGTTGTCTGCGGAAGATGATGGTTTATGTGTTTTTGAAGATAACCATGCAAATAACAACATGGTGGAGGGATGGTGTGTATGTGTCATTTCTGGAAAGGCTCGTCAAAGCTTGGGCAGCATTTCTATGGGTTCTTTAAAGTCAGTGTTAACGTGTTCCCTCTACTTTTGCCATGTTTTCAGTTTGTGTTGGGATGTTGTGCATTAACGCTGGCATATAAATGAGATAATCTGTTCTCGGATACAGTGTGTACAGGATGTAGAGAATAATTAATTACTGAAAGCCTTCAACTTTAAGGATCACCTTATCCATTAAGTGTGCATTTCTTCCCAATAGATCATTATGGCCCCATCTATTTGTATTAAACTAGGTTCCATGCTGATTTAATTTGCGTTTTAAATAGCTGACCTGTTTGACTTTTTGTTTTCATGACCAATTGATTTAAAAGAGATTTATAGCCAAATATGTCAGGCTTTACTTTTGAGCGACTGCATACTGTAGTTACCGAACACAATACAACATACTGTACGTAACTGCATAGCATAGTTAACCAAAGTCAACAGGAAAACCTTGCATATGTTGTCTATAGTCTCATCACTTAATTGGCAAGATGGCAACCAGGTCAATCTAATACACTGTTTATAATACAGTGGTCTGTCACTTGCTCATTGTCTCTAACATCACTTGTCTGCTTTTTCCACAGTCTCTGAAAACCCAGAATTTACAGGATGATGTTCACGTTAGCTTTGCCCAACTGCTGTGCGAGCTCAACAAGGCAGGCGCTCCGTATGCCCTCAGTGTTGCTAACAGGCTGTACGGAGAGCAGTCCTACCAGTTTATTGAGGTGTGTGTATGTTTCAGCATGTGTGTTTGCATTGCCATAAGAAGGTGTGGTTTTGTTTGCATATGAGTGGTCGGGCTGGAGTGAATGAGAAGCACAGACAGGAATCTAAAAGCTGTGTAAGAAGAAATAACGAATAAGGGAGTTGCCAGCATTCAAACAAATAGAGCAGTGATTGTGAAAATACTTTTCTGGCTATGAAGACTTTAAAATCCAAGTTAAGTGTATATATATATTATTTTTTTTGTGTGATCAGAACTGGTAAATGTGTTGATGGTTCCAGGATTTCTTAGGAAAAACCAAGAAGCACTACAAAGCAGAGCTGGAGCCTTTGGACTTCAAAACCAGCTCAGAGTCAGCCAGGGTCCACATCAATAGCTGGGTGGAGAAGCAGACACAAGGTGGATCATACACACTATCATACACACGCATTAGTATGTTAATAGACCTGCATGCCCCCTTCATTCAAAGGAAATGTATTGAAGAACCAAGACCACATTAATGTAAATCACAGTCCTGCGTCAGTCTCTTTTGCGTAGGCAGAAACAGCTGGATTTCCAGACTGGCAAAATTGCACATTGACATGCAAACTATCATGGCCTTGCAATGCTATGAGTTCAAAAGTTTTTCAAATGGTGGTGCACAATTGATTTAATTTTGAAAGGCTGAGTTCTATTTCCAAGACTTTTCTGGTCTAATAAATATGATTTCACAAAATTCTGTAATGGGGAAACTGAGCTTTCTACTTTTAAACACTTCAGACGTGACAGTGTTTCACATATGTATCAATTTGGTTTGCCAGGTAAAATTAAGGACGTGCTGGGCCACGGTGTGGTGGACAGCATGACCAGGCTGGTGCTGGTCAATGCCATCTACTTCAAAGGAAACTGGAACAAGCAGTTTGAGAAGAGTTCCACAAGTGATGCTCCATTTAGACTCAACAAGGTAACACTGCTCAAAGAAAACATTCAGTGGACTAACACTGATTGACAAGTTAGTCTGTAAATATTTTTTTTCTGACTAGAGTTTTTAAAACTTTATTGCACGGTAGCATTTACCATTTAGGCCATGAATTCCGACTTCTTCACTGAAAGTAGTGAAAACAGGTGAATTAAAGGATTCCTCATCAGGGCCATGGCAGCAAATCTGACCATAGGAAATGTGGAAATTGTGGTCAAAAGAGGGTGAAATCTGATGACTTAATAAAAGGTCATTTGTCAGACACTTTTGTATGAAATATTGTTCTAGACAAGGAGGAAGCATTTCATTATTATTATTATTTTTTTTAAACATCAAGTGTTAATCATGGTTTGCTATGCTCCATTAAAAACTAAATCATGATGATTCCACTTGGTGTAGAGAAGACACCTTTTCTCAGACCACTAAGTGTAAGAATATGTTTGTGGCTTAAGTAAGTTTTAGTCTGTAGACACACCTATATAGTGGTACCACAAAATAAATACTGCTTTGTTTATTGACAAATGCTTCACCAAAGTAAAAAGGATTGGAAATTGGACTTCTCATAAAAAGTGATTTACCTTTTAAACTGGTCAACAAAACATTGGAGGTGCACTAAGTGATTAAGTAGATAACAGGAACATTGAAAAAGATTAACAGCAAGCTTTGATACTTTTAAAATATGCTGAATATGTTAAAATAACTTAATACTAGACTTAAAATCAGTGTTTTGCTGCCATGTCAAGTATGTTGCACCTCTGTGCACCCCCAACAATGATGTCACATTCTACTGAACACACCCTGCTGTACACTTCTGTATCACTGCATCAAGGGGATGTGGAAGATTTCAGCTGGTGGTGAGTTTCTCTTCAAGCTCAGGTTTTTTTTCTATTTGCTGTTTTCAGAATGACACTAAGCCAGTGAAGATGATGTATCAGAAAACTAAGTTCCCTCTCACCTACATCTCCGAAGCCAACTGCCAGGTAATCAGGCAAATCAGTTAGTTAATTGATTAATATGGTATGTCAGTCAACCAGCTGTTAACTGGTCAGGCAACTAATCAGCCAATCATCTATTCATCACCAGTCATTGTTTGATAATGAAGTTAAGCGGGACTTAATTAGATTTCAAAGATTTGATAAGATTTTGGTTTTGATCCAGCTTTCTTTTCTTTCTTTTTTTTTACCATAACTATGAACTACCTTACAAGAGTTGTGTGTGTTGCATGTAATCACGTAAACTATCCTGGTAAAACACACAAATAACCAAACAGAACATATTTGCTGTAATGTTTGAAACGTTCTGTTGGACAGATCCTAGAGATGCCGTACAATGGAAAGGAGCTCAGCATGCTCATCTTCCTACCAAATGAATTCGAGGACAGTACAACAGGTCTGGAGAAGGTAGGACACAGAGACATACACACTGGCATACATAAAGAAACGCACAAGATGCAGACAAACTAATAACTGTTTTTGTGTCCACCCCCAGCTGGAGAAGACGCTGACCTATGAGAACTTTGTGGAGTGGACGCGCCCAGACATGATGGATAACATTGAGGTCCAGGTGGGGTTGCCTCGATTCAAGATGGAGGAGAAGTATGACATGAAGAATGTCCTGATCAGCATGGGCATGGTGGATGCCTTCGACGTGGCTTCGAGTGACTTCTCTGGTAGGACATGTGTCTGGAACATTTCACATATATTCATCATCATTTAAAGAACAGGGACCAAAAGCTGAACTGGCTCCTGTCAGTTCAAAGGAGCAACAAGTCCAATACAGAGGTTCTCTTAAATTGGTGTGCTCTACATTTCTGTCATGTAGGGTGAGACAAGGCATTATAGTTATTTAAAATATTCTCTTTCCTTCTCCTCTGCTGACAGGCATGTCTCCCGCCAATGACCTAGTACTGTCAAAAGTCGTCCACAAGGCTTTCGTGGAGGTCAACGAGGAGGGAACTGAGGCTGCAGCTGCCACTGCTGCTGTCATGATGCTGCGCTGTGCTTTGTCTACAGCCAGGTTCATCGCAGACCACCCCTTCCTCTTCTTCATCCGACATAACCCCTCCATGAGCATTCTCTTTGCTGGCCGATACTGCTCCCCCAAGTGAACACTTCGTTGTTCAGAGCAGTGTTGTTTCTCAAGTAGAGGGGGGGGTTACAATACATATATTGCAACAGTCTAAAAGTTTTTTGGTATTACTGGAAGATGTTGTGAATCACTACTTTAGAGTTTCCTATAGCTAATCACACTCTGAGTTCCCGTCCTATATTTTATCCTGTGCCTTACTGAACATTAGGTTTTTGCACTGTTTATCTTTTGCACCTGATGTCATCTTTAGGATCTGGTTTACTTTGTCTGTAATACATGTATGGTCCTGTTTGCTGCACACTCACACCCTAGTTTAGCTATACCATTAGAGTTTATTAGTTAGTTTATCTTATCGTATACCTTACACCCTTTGAAAGAGTTTACCTTTATCAGAATGTCTATAATGCCTCTTCAAACACTAGCACGGACATCAAGTGTACTTTAATACCATACGAAGGTGTGACTGTTGCAAGACTTTTTTTCTACAGTACATGCTACATCTATATTTTTAATATTTCTTTGTTTTAGATATTCAATAAACCAAAGAGAATAATGTGATTAAATCACATTGTCCGATAGATATGTCCATAGTGATTTGTAACTGAGCAAAGCGCAGATATGTAATTGTACCATTATGCATAAAATAAATATAGACTACATGAGATTACATGAAGGTTTGACCTGGTCCTTTTTATGTATCCTATTTCTCATGGAATAAAAGTGTGTGTGGTTTGCAAATATTGTGTGTCACTTTTTTTTAAATGACATTTGTCTTTATTGATATTTTCTCAGATTTGGTTCAGCCACGTGTAATAAAATTACTTGCAGTTCATTCAAATAATACCACTGTGAGAAGTCTTCATATTCAAATCATTTTCAGATAACCTCATCTGCTGCATACCAGAGCAGTGAAACCACATGTATGGTGTGTTAAATACAACACAGAGGGAGAGAAGTGATCTTTCACAGCGACGATTTAATTAAAGTCTTCCTCCAGCCCAGTAGGTGGTGATAATGCATCTCTGTGTTGGTGCCCTGAGCATAAGTCCAAAAAGAAGAGAAGGTTAGACAAGGCACTTCCGGATAACTTCCTAGCTGTCATGTTTGAAGTATGGATATTCAAAAACGAATCGCTTATTAACAAAACAAGACGGTATTATTACCAAACATCTCCGTACGTTAAAGGCAAGCTGAGATGGCCAGTGTTTGGCTAACGTATTCCAACTCGGAGAGACGACAAACTAGCTAACCTTGCTCGCACTGTAGCCTGCTAATCTGGTTTTCCCTGCTTGGTTTGCTGATGGAGAGGCTAATAACCCAGCTCACAGAGAAGCATGTGCTTTTCACGGCTTCCTTCGCTATACGACTGGCCTTGGTCGCTTATGGAGACTACCAGGATAGGACTATGGCGGTGAAGTACACTGACATTGACTACCATGTGTTCACAGATGCTGCAAGATTCATAACTGAGGTAACTAACACTGCAACCTTAAATAAAACTTCTATATTTCCACTATATGAATTCATCAAATATTATTCATTGCATTAATACAACTACCCAATACGACGCAGTCAAAACTGGCTCCACCTTGACCAGCTAGCTACACCAAAGTACTACTCATTGCATTTTAATGCATCAATAATGACCCAATCATATTATAATAAAACACTTCATAGTGAGTACTTTTACTTTTGATACTTTAAGTATACTGTTGCTAATATTTGTGTACTGTACGACATAATTTCAATGTGGGAAAATCCTGCACAGGGGCAGTCCCCATACAACAGATCAACCTACCGCTACACCCCTCTCCTTGCCTGGCTGCTCACCCCTAACATCTATCTCAGCAACGTGTTTGGCAAGATCCTCTTCATTGTTTGTGATGTGCTGTCAGGTCTGCTCATCTACAGAATCCTTCGCCTGAGAGGTCTGGGCCCTGAGGTATGTTTTAAGACAATCTGCTCCTTATTGACCAGAAATCCTCTATCAGCAGAGTTTAAAGGTGTCTTGGTAATGCAAATAACATTGTGTTTTGGGGGGATTTATGTTCAGACTGCATGTCGTGTTTGTTCTCTGTGGCTCCTGAACCCACTGCCCATGGGAGTATCCAGCCGAGGGAATGCTGAGTCAATCTTGGCAGCCCTGGTGCTGGGAACATTACTGTGTATGGAAGGTAAGGGTCTGTTTGTGTGTGTGTGTGTATTGTGACATTTCTGTAAAATAATGTGTATTTTGCTTATTTTGTAATTGAATGTTAGAGACACACACAGCTCCTCTGCTAATACTTGTTTCCCCTCTAGCCCAGTGTCTGATGTGGGCAGCCATACTGTATGGTCTGTCTGTCCATATGAAGATCTACCCCATTACATATGCTCTGCCCATCGTTCTGACCCTGCGCACACTAGAGACCAGATCAGAAGAGGACAAAAAGGGGTGGAGGAGGCTCATTGGGTTTATGGGAAGTTTCCTCAACCGAAGGTTGTTCCTTTTTGCAGGTGTTGCCGGAGGAGTTTTCTGTATGCTCACAGCCCTCTTCTATTACATGTGAGGTGAACAAAGAAATAACACAAACACATAGTAAAATGTTTTCATTGCCTGTGATGTTTGCAGTTACTGTTTAACCCTACACAGCTAGTTTTGAGCATGGAGTAACATTTCCCCAAACAGCACACATGTCCTGGTTCTGTTGTCCCTTACCTGATAAAACACACAAACGTTAAATGATGTTGAACGGAAATGCTCAAATCATGTGACTCCTCTCCTGTATCGTCAGGTATGGTTGGGAGTTTCTTCATGAAACCTACTTGTACCATCTGACCAGAAGGGACATCAGACACAACTTCTCTCCATACTTCTATATGCTCTACCTCACAGCAGGTATTTAACCATTCAGTCATTTGTAGCCTCGTAGTGTGACACCTTGCTGCAGACAGAACTACACAGCAAAGACCAGCATAAAGTTCTAGCTCATGTGAAGAAGTACACTGCTTCTGGTCAGCAGCGATGAAGTGCTTATTGATTAAACTTACAGGAGGGGAGACCACTTTTAAAGCCTGGTCAAGATTCTTTTGTCTTTTATTGGTGCAGACAGCAGGTGGAGCCAGTGGCTTGGCCTAGCAGCATTCCTGCCACAGCTCATCCTGCTGTTGGTAGCATCATGGGCCTTTCACTCTGACCTGGCCTTCTGCTGTTTCCTGCACACCGCCATCTTTGTCTCTTTCAACAAAGTCTGCACTTCACAGGTACATAAACCAGCATCAACAAACAGAGTCTAAGTAGAGATTAGATGATGCATTATCATCTGCAATTCAAGAGCTCAAGAGAATATTACGCCCTTCTTTCACCCCTCTGTTTTTTCAGTTTCCCCTGTCAATCATCCAAATTACTTTCAGGATTGAGAAGAGCTCTAAAAACAAACAGTTTTGTTGAATAGGATCCAAAATAAGAAGAAGTGTATTTATGTTGTTTACATCATCATTTGAATACCCCACCCACATTCTGACAGCTGGTTTTGAGTATTAGAACTGACTCACACCCATGAGATGTTCATTTGTTTTGGCCTCCAGCTTATCCTGCAGCCACACATAAGGTGAATTTTAACATAGTGTAAAATACCATGTGTATAATAATATTGTCTAGCTTTAGCTCACACATGTCACACAACCTTTAAAAATGTTGCTTGTTATCCTTTCATAGTACTTCCTGTGGTACCTATGTCTTCTTCCTCTGGTCATCCCTCACCTGAGTCTGTCACTAAAACAGGGAGTGGGACTGCTGCTCCTCTGGTTTGCTGGACAGGTAATTAAATTGATCACATTTTGAGTTACAGTGACTTCAGATATGCACCGTGTTAACAAAATGTTAATATCATAACAAAATGGTATTAATTATACAGGATTTAAAATAGAATGGGTTTTTGGGGGTTGATGCCGATATTACTAGTATTTTTCCTTACACATAATCTGCCTTAATAACTACATTCACTGTAGCATATTCACATCTAGTTTATCCCTGTACGAGCACTCTTTAATAATATCCAAAGCTACGAGAAACCATCTCTCAGCAAACAGCTGGCTCTAAAACATGCCATCTACGACAACGTTACAGTGACTTGCTGACGAATGCATCTAATACTACATGACTGTCTACAAGGAGGACTTGCATCTTTGAGATTTCATTTAACTAACATTATAACTATAACCAGAGCCGTGACGGCTCTGACTACGTTTCACATCTACAGCGTCACACAAAGAGGAGCAAACGTTAGATAACCTTGTCTGGCAAGAAGCCGTGTTAGATTCTTGTTCAGCTCATGTTTATTTACATGTCTGCTCTGGTTTAATAATTTCAGACACGCTGACTAACTGTAGACAGGCGGTTAAACTCTTGTTTACGGTTCATTAACGTTAGCGCTCCTCCACTAATAAACACAGCATTAGCTTTGTGGCTAATTTAGCAACGGGCAGCATTAGCTGCTGTAATGTTACGTGATTTCAAAAAATATTTAGAAGTTATTAACTAGGGACAAATGATGACTGTTTGCTAAAACTGGAGGAAGCCAGGAGAGGGCATGAGAAACAGGAGGGTTAGCAAGTCATGAATGTTTTTAAGTTATGTAATTAACATCACAAAGGACTGACTCACCGCTAACATATATTGGCCGGCCGATATATCAGTCGGGCTCTAATTTAAAATGGTGCATGTTAAGTAGTAGATGCATTGTAGCCTTTGAGTCACTGTTGAGTGCTGTTAATGGTCTTTTGTTGACCTTATATTTAAACAGTAGACTAACTGAACTTGTTTTGCGATCCTTTGGATGAAGTAACTATAACTAACCTTTTTTTCTCTACTGTCAGGGCATCTGGTTGGGCCCAGCCTACTTCCTGGAGTTTGAAGGCTACAACACCTTCTTGTTGATCTGGCTTGCGGGATTGCTTTTCTTGATCATCAACTCGTCCATCTTGATTCAGATCGTATCCCATTACAAACCAGCACAAACTCCAAAGAGACTGAAGGTGGAATAACATTCAGTCATTGTAGAGATAGACGGAAGAAGATAATGGACTATGAATGTATGTTGAAGAATAAATTGTTTTTGTTAAATATCA
Source organism: Micropterus dolomieu (assembly GCF_021292245.1). Classification (NCBI taxonomy): domain Eukaryota; kingdom Metazoa; phylum Chordata; class Actinopteri; order Centrarchiformes; family Centrarchidae; genus Micropterus; species Micropterus dolomieu. The sequence goes on from NC_060150.1 coordinate 28,245,617, forward strand.
GTCTCCCTAGTACTTAATTGCATTCTTATTTAACCAGAAAGCAGATTTATACGGTATCATTTTCTGAGTGACAAAGTCACATCAGAAATCAGAATTTTCAGTTGAATTCAATACTTATCCAGTATGTTGAAAGTTAGTTTGTTAACATCTGTTCATACAGGAATCCAATAATGTAAAATGTTTGAGTGTTTGAAAAATGAGTAGTTTAAATTGCTTGTTGATTTTGCTGTCTTTTGTTGCCCTTCACAGTTGGTCAAAGTCATAACAAATGTACCATAATCTTTGATATACAGACAGATATTCAACTCTGTCCAATAATGAATACAATGAAATGGAAACTAAATGCATACCTGCGAACAACTCTAATAATATTGTGTATTTCGCTACAGTGGAACTAATACTGAATACCTTAACTAGAATGTGATTATAGAGCAGGATATTATCTACTGTTCAGCAAGCAGAAGATCCAGAAGCATACTGTTCTCTAGAAGCTGCTGTCAGCTTTAGCCACAATTCCAAAGTACATGCCATGAGACGTGATTTAAAAGGACCTGACTCTTCCTTCAAAACAATTATTGCTGTAAGCAGATGAATCAGTCAACTGGAGCATGAACGCAACCCAATACAAACAGTGCTGGCAGTGGCTCCATAATCTCACTTTACTCCCCCTAATCTCACATGGAAACTATTAGAGCATTCACTTTAGTCCTGTAGGTTCTGAGCATGATTACAAGCACTTTTCCACAGGATTGATTGTGTCTGTAATATTAATAACATGTATGTATATGAGGATGCGGGATGCATGTGTTTGCGCCAAAAACTTGAGAGAGACAGTAGTTAGGGTTGAGTGGCTTTCCTGAGACATTTCTATAAAGCAGTTTGTGTCTCTGTAAGTGAACAAGCTTGATTGTGTGTTGTGCATGTGTGTATGACTCAGGGTCAGCTGTGCCCTGCTTATCTAGTTTGTGAATCACCAGGTAATGCTCAGTAACCTTTCAACTGGCTAGTTGCCCCTGGGCACATATATCATTTAATTTTAACACTGCATCCTACTGAATGCCATCACATTCAGCAAAATACTTTAAAATCTCTGGGACTGAATAATACCTATGAATGTTGTTTCTTCTTCAGTTCATTCCTTTAACTTTATTTTAGATCAGTTATTACCAGCCAGGGATACCAGGAGGTATCTCTATAGTTGCTCAGGTTTTTTGTGGCACTGAGCTCACTCCTGGGTTCAGGGGTCTTCTCACTGCATTGTCTTGGTGTTTTGGTTGACAAAGTACACTCGGTCATTGGAGTCCACACGCCTCTCTAAAGATGATAAAAGCACAGACAGGAATCTGTAGTTCAATAGACAGAATGGACAGTTGGCCCCACAGTGTGGCAACACATCAGTCAGATTATCACCAGCGCTGACTCATGCTATAAACAGACTTATTCAACTAACTGTCATCTGTGATCTTTGTGAACAGCGAGTAATGACAGCAGAAGGAAGGAGGACCTCCTTATGCCCGCATAAATGGAATAAAGGGGGGTGGTTTGAAAACACTGTGCCTTGTTTTATTTATTTTTTCTTAAATTCCTTGTTGCAATACAGTTTGTGTTGAATTCCCCCAGTACGGCCAGTAGAGAAAGCTGCTGCCTGTGGAACTGTCAAAGTGACACGTGTTTGTTAATAATAATCATCTGCTCTGGAAGTTGCTGCAAGTGTGATATACTAAATACAGTATGAAGAGTTTGCCACACATACATAACATATAAGCTCTGTATACTCAATCTAGTTGTGTAGAGAAAGCTCACAAATCTATTCCCCTGCCTCTGCTCCTTTATCGGTATCCACTGTGGATGAAGACCCAGCTTCATGGTCAATCTCAACATGAAATTTGATGGAAATCTAATATTGAT
>NC_060150.1:28247544-28248593 GCF_021292245.1 Micropterus dolomieu
TTTTGTGGCACTGAGCTCACTCCTGGGTTCAGGGGTCTTCTCACTGCATTGTCTTGGTGTTTTGGTTGACAAAGTACACTCGGTCATTGGAGTCCACACGCCTCTCTAAAGATGATAAAAGCACAGACAGGAATCTGTAGCTCAATAGACAGAATGGACAGTTGGCCCCACAGTGTGGCAACACATCAGTCAGATTATCACCAGCGCTGACTCATGCTATAAACAGACTTATTCAACTAACTGTCATCTGTGATCTTTGTGAACAGCGAGTAATGACAGCAGAAGGAAGGAGGACCTCCTTATGCCCGCATAAATGGAATAAAGGGGGGTGGTTTGAAAACACTGTGCCTTGTTTTATTTATTTTTTCTTAAATTCCTTGTTGCAATACAGTTTGTGTTGAATTCCCCCAGTACGGCCAGTAGAGAAAGCTGCTGCCTGTGGAACTGTCAAAGTGACACATGTGTTTGTTAATAATAATCATCTGCTCTGGAAGTTGCTGCAAGTGTGATATACTAAATACAGTATGAAGAATTTGCCACACATACATAACATATACTCACCTAAAGGATTATTAGGAACACCTGTTCAATTTCTCATTAATGCAATTACCTAATCAACCAATCACATGGCAGTTGCTTCAATGCATTTAGGGGTGTGGTCCTGGTCATGACAATCTCCTGAACTCCAAACTGAATGTCAGAATGGGAAAGAAAGGTGATTTAAGCAATTTTGAGCGTGGCATGGTTGTTGGTGCCAGACGGGCCGGTCTGAGTATTTCACAATCTGCTCAGTTACTGGGATTTTCACACACAACCATTTCTAGGGTTTACAAAGAATGGTGTGAAAAGGGAAAAACATCCAGTATGCGGCAGTCCTGTGGGCAAAAATGCCTTGTTGATGCTAGAGGTCAGAGGAGAATGGGCCGACTGATTCAAGCTGATAGAAGAGCAACTTTGACTGAAATAACCACTCGTTACAACCGAGGTATGCAGCAAAGCATTTGTGAAGCCACAACACGCACAACCTTGAGGCGGATGGGCTACAACAG
>NC_060150.1:28248693-28254308 GCF_021292245.1 Micropterus dolomieu
TTTTTTCTTAAATTCCTTGTTGCAATACAGTTTGTGTTGAATTCCCCCAGTACGGCCAGTAGAGAAAGCTGCTGCCTGTGGAACTGTCAAAGTGACACGTGTTTGTTAATAATAATCATCTGCTCTGGAAGTTGCTGCAAGTGTGATATACTAAATACAGTATGAAGAATTTGCCACACATACATAACATATAAGCTCTGTATACTCAATCTAGTTGTGTAGAGAAAGCTCACAAATCTATTCCCCTGCCTCTGCTCCTTTATCGGTATCCACTGTGGATGAAGACCCAGCTTCATGGTCAATCTCAACATGAAATTTGATGGAAATCTAATATTGATAGAAAGACAAACAAACTACTCATTTAGCAAATGTAATTCATGACTGATTGATTTCATTCAGTCCTTACTGACCATTAAATAAAGATGAAGGAAATGAAGGAAAGAGGATAGAACATCTGTTTTATAATCATCACTGGCTTAATGTCGTTCTGTGTGTTAAAATACTGTGTGCTCTGCAGCATATTTTAAGCTACATTGTGCAATACTGTATTTTGTATACTAATGATCCGATTACTCTGAGTAGCTGCAAGAAAGGGAAACATTAAGTTAACAAAAGAGACCCCATATTTGACATAAAATGCTGGTAAATATTACACTTCCAAATTGGGCATGTATTATAATATATGCCAATTCAGTAAGCTATCAAGAACTATTCTTGAGTTTATTTTGGGTTTCTGTCCCTACTGGTCAAAAATCACTTTAAGCTTTACGTTTCAGATCAAAGCATTTCTCATTACAAATTCATTTAATTTTAACATTTTTCAAATTTCAGATCAGAAGTTCCACTACACAGACTCAACATTTGTGTACTTTCTAAAGACATACTGATTTATGTAAAAAACAACATAAACGTTTATTCAATGACACCATCTTCACTGGAGCTAAACAATTTATGATCAGTAAGGAGTGGGTGCAGATACTGTATGCACATAGGCCTATACCCGAAATGAAAGGATCTTGCAAGCTGGAAGGTACTGCGTGGCGTTTGGGGTGACGAATTCACCCATAGTTGAAAACATTTTCTCCTTGCTTTGGGTTACAAACATGTCCCAAAAGAGATTTTTTTTTTAAATTATATATTTTAAGTAGTCTAATCATAAGTGATGCCCTTTCCTCTTAGATTTCTACTATTTTCTAAAGTTAGATTTGTTTATTTGTTAAAAGGGAGTAAATGTACTTTTGTCTGTTCGGCTTCCTTAGAATGAAAATGCGGAAGCTCATCTGAGGATTTCGGGGCGTGTCAGTTTGTAAATAATAAAGCTGAAGCTTCAAGCAAAAGTCTTCCAGTGTAGGTAAGACTCCTGATCATTTGAGGACCAGAAGAAAAGTGTCTGTCAGTAAGTAGAGTCTCATTCTGTTAGTGACAATGAGATATGATTATTTAGTTTGTAGGCGCTGTTGTTGTGTTCCATCCTCCATCATTAATTTTTTTACTACTTTACCACTGTGGCACTGTCGTAGAATTGAGATGGTTACTACTGTACAATACAATGAACACTTCTTTTTTTTCGTGTGAATACCTTTTTATATACAGTCTATGGTGAATAACTATAAATAATTTAACACTGCATCCTACTGAATACCATCACATTCAGCAAAATACTTTAAAATAAAAAATAAAATCTCTGGGACTGAATAATACCTATGAATGTTGTTTCTTCTTCAGTTCATTCCTTTAACTTTATTTTAGATCAGTTATTACCAGCCAGGGATACCAGCAGGTATCTCTATAGTTGCTCAGGTTATTTGTACCATTTTTATTTCTATAGTGGTTTTGTGGCACTGAGCTCACTCCTGGGTTCAGGGGTCTTCTCACTGCATTGTCTTGGTGTTTTGGTTGACAAAGTACACTCGGTCATTGGAGTCCACACGCCTCTCTAAAGATGATAAAAGCACAGACAGGAATCTGTAGCTCAATAGACAGAATGGACAGTTGGCCCCACAGTGTGGCAACACATCAGTCAGATTATCACCAGCGCTGACTCATGCTATAAACAGACTTATTCAACTAACTGTCATCTGTGATCTTTGTGAACAGCGAGTAATGACAGCAGAAGGAAGGAGGACCTCCTTATGCCCGCATAAAAGGTTTTTTATTTTATAATTCCTTGTGTTGCAAAACATTTTGTGCTGAATTCCCCCAGGATTCATGTTCAAACAAACCAACATTTCCTCAGGTTGGACCCAGTATGGCCATTAGAGGGAGCTGCTGCCTGTGGAACTGTCAAAGTGACGCGGTAGTAATATCCTCTTAAATTGCTGCAAGTGTGATACTCCATGTGTTTGTGAAGAGTTTGTCACACATACAGTGGATGAAGACCCACCTGGTCAATGTCAATATGAAATTTGCTGGAAATCTAAATATAGATAGAAAGACAAACAAACTACTCAATTAGCAAATTCATGACTGATTGATTTCATCTGGTCAACCAGTTTCTAAGCATTAAGTGAGAATTCACAGCAACGGGTATCTCAGGTCCCTTTGAAGTAGATGGTCCGTTACCAAACCTTGCACTGACGGCTCACAGTTTAGGTTCATTACGGTAACACAAATGCGAACATAAAGTAAACTAAATACTCCAACCTAAAAGAGGTGCTGTGCACGTTGGAAGCACGAGTCGCTGCACCTTCATAAATGAATCATATCTCCTGACGAGGCAACAGAATAAGGATTACCGCAGTGTTCGTCAACACAACAGAGTGATAAGAAGAATCCAAGCGTGTCCTGGCGAGCTGGGTACTGTAGCCTATTCTATTTTTAGTTGTTTTTTTTTATTACCTTCACTGGGCATAAGACATAGGTGAAAATCGTACCCAGACCCTACACAGATAAAGGATTGTTGTATCTCATAATAAAACAAAACTAAATTAGACTTCACCAGAATTATGTTTTATTTGCAGAATTTAGCACTAAGCTGAAGTAGCCTAGTTTCCAAGTGTTTGTTCATTTTGACTTAAAGCCATATCAGCGAGTAAAATGTAGTTCAGCTTCTGTACAATGACATGCGGAAGCACATCAGATGCTTTTCGGGGGGGCGTGTCAGTTTCTAAATAATAAAGCTGAAGCTTCAAGCAAAAGTCTTCCAGTGAAGGTAAGACTCCTGATCATTTGAGGACCAGAAGAAAAGTGTCTGTCAGTAAGTAGGCTATAGGATGAATCTCTTTTAGTGTGAGACACTGAGATCTGATTATTTTAGTGTGTAGATAGATGGTGTAACAGCAGTAACTTGATTCAGGCTATAAGCACATTTCTTAAATTAATTTTACATGACCGGTTAAAGGGTAGGCTCAGTCTGATGGTAATTATACACCACCATGGATGCAGTATAATAAAAAAAAAATCATAAACTATTTATGATAACAAATAATGTGGTATATAGTGTCGCGCACTTATACTATTGTGATGAAGTTACTGTCTTACGAGGGGGTTGGAGTAACTCAGATGGTGCGATTAGACCACTTACCGCTGAAGGAATGTAACGTTATGATGTTGAGGGTGGATCGCAAAATAAACCAAGAGCTCATGCAATACTTTGTTGTTAATACTTGGCTTTAATGTTTGATGAACTAAAGACTAAGGTATTTATATTCAGAGACAATCATTTTAATTGTAAATGAATTTACTCTTCAGTGGTGTTTGGCCCAACCAGAGAGTAAAATTTATCAGATGAAGAAATAAAAGCATTATTTTAAGTTTGTAATGTAATCACTAATGCTCTGGCTTCTCTTCTTTTTAGACACAATGGCATCACCAACTCCTCTATCCAAGGCCAACACCTCTTTCTCTCTGGCTTTGCTCCAAAAGCTGGGTGACGACGACAAGACCGCAAATGTCTTCTACTCCCCTTTCAGCATCTCTTCAGCCCTGGCTATGGTGTTGCTGGGGGCCAGGGGCAACACAGCCAAACAGATGTCAGAGGTACAGCGCGCACACACACACACACACACACACACACACACAGATTTACATTAATGGAATTGCAGGTTGGTGCTCCTGGTTCAGCTTGATTTTGTGGAGCTTATATCCTTAATTGTTTATAAAACGGTATTATTTATTTTTTCAATCTGGGAGACAAAATGATACAAATTCATACTATAAAATGCACTCTATTAAAACACCACAAACTGTGTCTTCTGAAATGATCATAAAGGCAACCCAGGACCTCTCTGTGACAATGTTAAGCAACACGGAAGCTAGTGGTTTAGGAATGAAGGGCAGTGAAGTACTGCAGGCGTGTCAGACCTCATTCCAAAAGAATCACCAGGTTTTTCTTTCAGCATCAGCAAAAATGACAAAGATACCGTGTGTTTAGAGTTATTTATATATATATATATATATATATATATATATATATATATATATATATATATATATATATATCTTTGTTTAATGGAATAACAAACTTCTGGTCCTGACCATATCAATGCCATAATATAATCAGAATAAGTTTTAATGGCCAGATATGTGTACACATGTGAATACGACTTCTGTCCTATCATGCTGTAAATGTACATAAACACAACTAGCATGAACAAAAACCTCAGCACACAATAGACGCAGACTAAAGCATACAGTACACACATAAGCTGCGTTTCGACCAAAGGAACTATACCCCGGAACTAGGAACCTTTGGAGGAACTCACCGCGTTTCCACCAGAGAGACCAGAGTCTAAATGTAGTTCTGAGGTCTTTATTTAACCCACCAAATAGTCCCTGCTCAGGAGGTAGTACTTTCTGAAAGTACTGGTAGTTTTGGTTGGGGTGGGGCTTGGCCTTCAGTCAAATCCTGAATGGGCGAGTAGATGCTACTGGCTTTAACTGGAAAATGTCGGCTGTTTTTCTATTACTACTCCTCTCTTTTCCACCGTTGTTTGCAAACCAGTAAATCACAATCAACAGCCAAATAGCATACGTCTCGCCGATGTCTGGTCATATAATTAGAATATCATCAAAAAGTTGATTTATTTCAATAATTCCATTCAAAAAGTGAAACTTGTATAATGTATACATTCATTCCACACAGACTGATATATTTCAAGTGTTCATTCCTTTTAATATTGATGATTATAACTGACAACTAATGAAAACCCCAAAATCAGTATCTCAGAAAATTAGAATATTGTGAAAAGGTTCAATATTGAAGACACCTGGTGCCACACTCTAATCAGTTAATGAACTCAAAACACCTGCAAAGGCCTTTAAATGGTCTCTCAGTCTAGTTCTGTAGGCTACACAATCATGGGGAAGACTGCTGACTTGACAGCTGTCCAAAAGACGACCATTGACACCTTGCACAAGGAGGGCAAGACACAAAAGGTCATTGCTAAAGAGGCTGGCTGTTCACAGAGCTCTGTGTCCAAGCACATTAATAGAGAGGCGAAGGGAAGGAAAAGATGTGGTAGAAAAAAGTGTACAAGCGATAGGGATAACCGCACTCTGGAGAGGATTGTGAAACAAAACCCATTCAAAAATGTGGGGGAGATTCACAAAGAGTGGACTGCAGCTGGAGTCAGTGCTTCAAGAACCACCACGCACAGACGTATGCAAGACATGGG
>NC_060150.1:28254408-28262658 GCF_021292245.1 Micropterus dolomieu
TAATGAACTCAAAACACCTGCAAAGGCCTTTAAATGGTCTCTCAGTCTAGTTCTGTAGGCTACACAATCATGGGGAAGACTGCTGACTTGACAGCTGTCCAAAAGACGACCATTGACACCTTGCACAAGGAGGGCAAGACACAAAAGGTCATTGCTAAAGAGGCTGGCTGTTCACAGAGCTCTGTGTCCAAGCACATTAATAGAGAGGCGAAGGGAAGGAAAAGATGTGGTAGAAAAAAGTGTACAAGCGATAGGGATAACCGCACTCTGGAGAGGATTGTGAAACAAAACCCATTCAAAAATGTGGGGGAGATTCACAAAGAGTGGACTGCAGCTGGAGTCAGTGCTTCAAGAACCACCACGCACAGACGTATGCAAGACATGGGTTTCAGCTGTCGCATTCCTTGTTTCAAGCCACTCTTGAACAAGACACAGCGTCAGAAGCGTCTCGCCTGGGCTAAAGACTAAAAGCACTGGACTGCTGCTGAGTGGTACAAAGTTATGTTCTCTGATGAAAGTAAATTTTGCATTTCCTTTGGAAATCAAGGTCCCAGAGTCTGGAAGAAGAGGAGAGGCACAGAATCCACGTTGCTTGAAGTCCAGTGTAAAGTTTCCACAGTGATGGTTTGGGGTGCCATGTCATCTGCTGGTGTTGGTCCACTGTGTTTTCTGAGGTCCAAGGTCAATGCAGCCGTCTACCAGGAAGTTTTAGAGCACTTCATGCTTCCTGCAGCTGACCAACTTTATGGAGATGCAGATTTCATTTTCCAACCGGACTTGCACACAGTGCCAAAGCTACCAGTACCTGGTTTAAGGACCATGGTGTCCCTGTTCTTAATTGGCAGGCAAACTCGCCTGACCTTAACCCTATAGAAAACCTATGGGGTATTGTGAAGAGGAAGATGCGATAGGCCAGACCCAACAATGCAGAAGAGCTGAAGGCCACTATCAGAGCAACCTGGGCTCTCATAACACCTGAGCAGTGCCACAGACTGATCGACTCCATGCCACGCCGCATTGCTGCAGTAATTCAGGCAAAAGGAGCCCCAACTAAGTATTGAGTGCTGTACATGCTCATACTTTCCATGTTCATACTTTTCAGTTGGCCAACATTTCTAAAAATCCTTTTTTACCGATAACCGATTTTCATTAGTTGTCAGTTTTAATCATCACAATTAAATGAAATAAACATTTGAAATATATTAGTCTGTGTGTAATGAATGAATATCCAAGTCAATCCAAGGGGGGCTGGAGCCTATCCCATCTGACACTGGGCGAAAGCTGGGTACACCCTGGACAGGTCGCCAGTCCATCGCAGGGCCACACATAGACAGACAACCACACACGCTCACACCTAAGGACAATTTTAGAGAAACCAATTTACCTAGCCTGCATGTCTTTGGATGGTGGGAGGAAGCCAGAGCACCCAGAAAGAACCCACGCGGACATGGGGAGAACATGCATACAGAAAGGCTGGGGCAACCAAGTTTTGAACCCACGATCTTCTTGCTGTGAGGCAACAGTGCTAACCACTGCACCACGAGTGATTGAGCAACCCTTTCAGCTGCATTCCCCATAAATGTAGCACAACCCTTACACAATAAGATATCGGACACCCCTAATAGTTTATGTATTGCACAAATGACACATTTCACATAACCTATGCAATACACAATGAAATACTGAACAATCCAACAGCCCATGTGTTGCACAACTACTATATTGCATAACCCCAATAGCCTACTTATTGCACAATGACACAGCGCACAACCCAGCTAGCCTACATATTAGTGTTGATAAGCTTAATGGACATAGGCACAAATGAGTGTTTATATCGTTTTAGCCTGCATTTAGGAACCCTGAATGTTCTACCAGAAGGTAAAAGCTGAAATTCTGGGTGAAGTATGTGGATCGGATCGGAAACTATTTTTTGTGCCTGTCTGATAACCAACTGCTAATAAATTGTCTGGAGCAGGCAGATGGTTTTTGACCTCCCTAATCTTCATAGCTGTCTGTACCTGACGGGCATTCTGTGACTATACTGTCAGGTTACCGTACCAGGCTGTGATACCGTATCTGAGAATACTGTTTAGTATTGCATGATAAAACAACAACATCAATTTCTGTTCGACTCCATACACTCTAAGTCTTCGTAAAAAAATCCATCCTCTGTTGAAGTATTTTGAGGTATTCAGTATATGCAACATGACCAGCTACTGCTAATTACAAAAATGACAAATTATAAAGAATAAATAGTAAACAGTACAGGTCGGTGTTAGAGTCAGAGTCACCAGGTTATTGCACAGTGACTGTTCCAGACACCTTCTCTGGAATTAACTGTTCATCAGACTGATGACCTGTGGGTAAAAACTGTTCATGTGCCTATTCGTTTTGGTACAGTGCTCTTTAGCGCCTACCAGAGGGTGTTCTATTTTGTATATAGGCTTCGCCCAGGCTATTGCTATTGGGTTTACCCATAGACTGTATATAAAAAGGGTTTACCCCTACGTGCTCCTGTGTGGCACTGAGAAAATTTGTCTACGCCCACCCACAGCATGGTCCTCTCCGTCCGCACCTTCTATATATACAACGGTGGGACCTGGCCTTCGACCTGCCTTTTTTCTTCAGCACTGAGCTGTCTAAAGAGCAGAAGCTAACCAGCTAGAAGAGAAGAATGAAGTGTCTTCCAGCATGCTGGCCGGACAGGGGCAGGACGCCGCTACATCCATCCAGGTGTGTGGCGTCTGTGACATGGGCTTTGTCCTGCCGGGGGACCTCCATCCCTGATGCGAGGCGTGCCTTGGACCACAGCATGCCAGCTGAGCATTCACCTCCGGCTTCACGCTGTCCATTCTGCACCCTTCTCTCCCCCGAAGAGAGGCTGCGCCGGGCAGATAATTTTGCCATTCAGGACGAAGCCCTCGACCAGCTTTTGTTCTGTTCTTCCTGTTCACATGTCTCACAGCAGCTCCCAACTTCCCCTGTTCTATCCTCCGGTGACACCGGCCTCAACGTTGGCTAGGTAAAGCTAAAAAAATGCTAACGTGAAGTACACATGCGGTCTGCCCCTGGATCAGCCGACCATGGAGACTGTATCCACGTTGCTCCACATTAGCTGTGGTGTGTGACATCGTTGTGTGCTGTACATGTGTGATGTATGGCATCATCAACACGTTACGCAGGGCAGGTGACAGTGACGCTGGGAAGAAATGTTTATTTTAAACTGCATGACCTAGTGTTGCACTTTACAGAACAGCCGTTTTTGAGATTATAACCGCTGTTTCTCACTAACAAGTAGCCTGGGCTTGCTGTAAATCGTCTCTCCCCTTGCCCCCCTCCCTGACATGGTCGGGTGGCTGGCTGGAGCCCACATGTTAGGCAACACTGTCTTCACCCGGCCTCTTCCCTTGCGAAGAGCGGTGTGGCGATGAGCCCACGAGTGGGGCTGCGCTGCTTCATGTGGACCCCAAGCAACACTGTCTGCCGCTGCCTCCTTAACCTCACCAGGGGAGCAGCAAGGTGACGAGCCCACGGGTGTGGCAGCCCTTCACCGTGCGGACCCACCGGCAACTGTATCTGCTGTTCCCCGCCTATTACGCATGGGTCGGCACGCTGGCTTCCATGTCGACCCAATGCCGAAGGCTGCGGGGGACTGGGTGGCTCATTATGAGGCTCTGGGCAGGTGGGTTTGTGCTTGCTGGTACCGTATGGGCCAGTGAGGCTTTGGCTTCACCTCTATCCCCATAGCGATAGCCTTAGAGGGCGAAGCCTATACGAAATAGAACGGTAATTAGGTACTGCAACTCTAGATTCTTTGAGTCTAAGTTGAAGGCCTGGACCTTGGTTGTCAGTGCTGAAGAAAAGGCACTATGGGAACCGAAGGCCAAAGGTCAGCGTTCCCGGCTCATACAGTGCAGCGAGCCAGCATCTTGACACAATACTCCCGGAAAAAAGGCAGTGTGAAAGTGGCTGTAATCAGACAGGGACACAGCTTCACACAACATGCTGGAAACTCAGGTAAACTTCCACTGCAACGTTACAGTAATACTTTTATCAGCTTGAGGTTGTAATTCATGCTCGTTACATGATAACGTTACATTGGCTGCATGTAGCTGACGTGATACATCGCCATTAGCTCGCCTGCTGCTTTTAAGTAACTAACATTACTATTTGTGTATCTTTCACCGGAGGCTCAGCAATGTGAGCACAGCAAAATGTATTGGATGATAACGAAAGGTTAGTGAGCTGGTCTGAATATTATAAATGAGATTGTTGCCACACTTTATATCAGTGTTAGACAGTAAGTAACGTTACTTTAGGGTCTTCCACTGTGTTGTCCTGCGCTGTTTTGTTCAATAATTATTTAGCTGCAGTACCAGTGGACTGTAGCGCCGCATGCCACACCCCTCACGGTGGAGTCTGTAATGATGGGCTGTAGCTGCTCCACCTTTCTGTATGTTCTGTTCTGCACATGCTCAAACTTCAACATCAGCTGTTTGACCTGGCATAATTTTTTATCTATCCTTCCAATCTAATGTTTATGTGCTGTATGAGGCCTGTGTATTACAATTCAACCCACAGATATATATATGAAGATATTATCACTTCCTGCACACTCTTGTTTTCCATCTTCTGTACTTGCTGATTTCCAGTCGACTGCTGGGCAAGGCAAGGGAGAATTTAGTCCTCCTGCTGGAAACCACGGTGTGATTAGAATTAACAGTCAAAGGTTTCAGTTAACACAAATAATATAAACTGGATAATACAAAATTTTGCAAACATCATTGTAACTGTCTAAGGAAACATTGATCAAATCAGGAAGACAGTGTTTATCAGTGTCTTCCTGATTTGAATGCACACTTGCCAAAAACATACCTTCTTGAATTCTTAGATCCTCTAACCTAATTCACTGTTTATAATACAGCGGTCTGTCACTTGCTCATTGTGTGTCTAACACAACTTGTCTGCTTTGTCCACAGTCCCTGAAAACCAAAGATTTACAGGATGATGTTCACGTTAGCTTTGCCCAACTGCTGAGCGAGCTCAACAAGGCAGACGCTCCGTATGCCCTCAGTGTTGCTAACAGGCTGTATGGAGAGCAGTCCTACCAGTTTATCGAGGTACGTGTCTTCCAGCATGTGTGTTTGCATTGCCGTAAGTAGGTGTGGGCTTGTTTACATACTAGGCTCTAGTGAATGAGGGGCACAGACAGGAATCTTAAGGCTGTGTAAGAAGAAATAACGAATAAGGGAGTGGCCAGCATTCAAACAGGTAGAGCAGTGATTGTGAAAATACTGTTCTGGCTATGAAGACTTTAAATTCCAAGTTAAACAAATCCATAATTTTGTTTGTGTGATCAGAACTGGTAAATGTGTTGATGGTTCCAGGATTTCTTAGGAAAAACCAAGAAGCACTACAAAGCAGAGCTGGAGCCTTTGGACTTCAAAACCAGCTCAGAGTCAGCCAGGGTCCACATCAATAGCTGGGTGGAGAAGCAGACACAAGGTGGATCATACACACTAACATACACACTTACCAGAATGTTAATAGACCTGCATGCCCCCTTTATTCAATGTAGTTATAAAGAATTGACAACACATTAATGTAAATCACAGTCCTGGGACAGTCTCATTTTTGTAGGCTGAAGTAGCTCGATTTCCAGACTGGCAGAATTGCACATTAAATGGCCTTACAATGCCATGAATTCAAAAGTTTTCACTATGGTGGTGCAGAATTGATTTCAGTCAAAAAGGCTTACTTCCAAGACTCGTGGTCTAATAAATATGATTTCACAAAATTTTGTGATGGGGAATGGCTCGCCATTTTTAAACACTTCACACATGCTTTCAGTTGTGTGATGTTGCTTCACATACATATCATTTTGGTTTACCAGGTAAAATTAAGGATGTGCTGGCCCAGGGTGCGGTGGACAACATGACCAGGCTGGTGCTGGTCAATGCTATGTACTTCAAAGGAAGTTGGAACAAGCCGTTTGAGAAGATTGACACACGTGATGCTCAATTTAGGCTCAACAAGGTAACACTGCTCAAAGAAAAAATTCAGCTAGTCAGTAAATTTGTTTATTTTAAAACTGTGTTGCGTGGTAGCATTTACCATTATCATTCTTCACTGACAGTGGTGAAAAGGAGTGAAATAAAGGATTCGACATAAGGGCCATGGTAGGAAATTTGACCATAGGAAATGTGGAAATTTTGGTCAAAAGAGGGTGAAATCTGATGAGTTAATAAAAGGTCATTTGTCAGACACTTTTGTATTAAATATTAGTCTAGACAAGGAGGAAGCATTTCCCAATGTCTTTTTTAAACATCAAGTGTTAATCATGGTTTGCTATGCTCCTGTAAAAAGGAAATCATGATGATTCCACTTGGTGTAGGGAAGACACCTTTTCTCAGACCACATGGGTACATCTCAGGCCGTGCATCCACACGGGGAAAATAACAAATGATGAAAAGAAGAATATTACTGATAAATGAAGAAAAGTGTTTGTGGTTTGTAACCTTTTGTTGTTCAGACCTACAATGAACTCTACTAGAAGGTGATTCAGAAAACAAATCGGGATCAAAAACTTGGGAGTGATACACCTGAGTTTAATCTGTCTTCACTCCCGTATGAAACTCTGTTGATGTTGGGATGTATCAGATCAGTCCGATCAGGTGGAGCATTCAGTCAAAGACTGATATCCAATAAGGGGCTTGTTGGCCAGTATGAGACTTCCGTTAAGGCTGCTCTCATGTATCCTTGCTCATGGCTCCTCAGAGATCCCTTTTCGCTCCTCGGAACAGAAATAATAGCTTTGGCATGGCCTTCAAGATGGCGGACCAGAACAACTTCTGGTTCAAGTGGGGAGCGAGCAAATATCAAACAAGAAACTTTGGGTGTACCAATTGTGTTCGTAAAAAAAATGTTTGTTGCTTAAGTTCAGAGTTTGAGTCTGTAGACACACCTTTACCTGCAGCATAAATAGAATTAGATATCGCTTGGTGCACTGACAGATGGTTCACCAAAGTCAAAAATGTGAAGACATTGGACTTTATACATATCAAAAGTGATTTTGTGAACTGGTCAACAAAACGTTGGAGCTGCATTAAGTTATTTTTATCCAGTGGGTCAACACTGAAAAAGAAAATCAACAGCAAGCTTTGATACTTTGTCATTTTAGTTTTTGCTAACTTGTTACTGGCACACGAGAGGATGTAGGGCAACATGACCATCCCATTAGAGTGTTTTACTCCCCACTTGATGAATAACTGAACTACTTGTTTATTTCTGCTCTCCACCATTTCCCACTGAGCTGAGAGTCTACAATTGGCCTTTGCGAGTTTGAGGGTGCTTGGCCCCTTAATTTGAAGTGTGGTTATTATTTTTGGTGATGTCAGCAGGGCCAGCAATCGTTTTACGTCAAAGAAGTCATTTTAATTCATGTTAATATCCAAAATATACTGTAGCTTAATGCAGCTTTAAATGTGATTTAGAAAATATTAAAGTGTAACTTCCTACTGTTTTGCTGCCCTGTCTGGTTGAAGGTTTCAAGTATGTTACCCCTCTGAGCACACCAAACAGTGACCACAACCTGCCGCACACTTCTGTATCACTGCATCAAGGAGATGCACTCTGCGCATGCGTTGGCGTCTGTAGCCACCTGTCGGAAGCTCCGTCTTGAACCGGACTCTTATCCAGTTTTAATCTACTTTTTTCGTTACATTTTTTTATATCCTTTTATTTAACTTAACTTTATTTAAGTTTTACGTGGGTTAAGGATTTTAGTCATCCGACATGGATTTTAAGATAGATGACCGTAAAAACGCGATCAACGCTACTGATCGCAACAAAGCTCCGGTGACTATGCAAGCCGAGATAACTCTGCCCCATGAGGACTGCTCACTCCTTAAGAAAGGGAACAAGAAGATTGCTGACCTTATGGAAGACATCCGACGACTTTCAGAGGAACTCAAAGAGAGATTCCCTGCTGACTGGCTTTATGGATGTGGCTTCAGTACAAGCCAAACAGATTGTTTCTCTTAGCGCAACCGCTAACATCCAGGACACCGTGTTTTGGGACCCCTCTGGCCTTCCCAGGCTTTCATCCTGCTCCACTCCGAAGCATCAGTCAACCTGGGCTGAAGTGGTGGTCCGTGGCTTTAAGAGAGGCTCGGATGGGGCTGCCTCTCCTCCGGACATCGGCCTCTCCAACCGCTATGCAGCCTTGTCTAACGACACTCCGGTCCATCC
>NC_060150.1:28262758-28265968 GCF_021292245.1 Micropterus dolomieu
CTGTTGCTCCATACTATCTAAGAGGGGACATGTGTCGTTATGTAGCAACCAACAGTGGATTCATGTCATTAAATGCCATACAAGTGTGGACCTTTTTTTCTGTAGGCCTAATGCAAACATGAAAATACCATGCATTCCTGATGAAAACTCATCAGGACATCAATTTATTTGGGTAGCCTTTTATCTTACAGTCTGAAGCTTAATACTAGTTAGGAAATCTACTATTGCTAAGCCTTTAAGTTTTGTTACAAAAGCATATTATCAAATCATGTGTCAACAGACTGCTTAGTTGAGATTATATTTATATGTATTATTGTTTTTGCTTTCGTTTGTCATACATATATGACTATAGTTTGAATGTCAAATTATCCTTATTAGAAAAAGGATAACTCATTATCTGTTGTCTGACCTCATTATATTCATAAATGACTTTAAAATGAACCCCCTAAAGATATCCAAATAGCCTTAACAGAGTGTAGTGGATGTGTGATTCAAAACCAGTCTAAGATTCAGTTATTAAGAGCAAATACGAAGTAACTCTTTAAAATGCATACATCACCATTCCACACAGGTCATAAAAATGACCATCCCACACAGAAGAATATGAATTCCCCTAAGAGAAAATTAAAATAAGTGCACTAGTGTAATAAGATATTTTATTATTATTTAAACGGTATTTGAAACCTAATTTTTGTTGGTAATACTGTAGTGCTTGATATCAATGCATGCAGCAAAGTTACTTCTGAATTAAAGGCCTCTTACTCAGAGGTTCCTCACCAGCAACAAGAGAGTTTTAACCAGTTTTATCCCATCGACTTGTCTGAGCTTTTAAAAACAGTATCACAAATGAGAGTGTCCTCCAGCCCACTTGATGTAATACCTACAAAGTTTTTACTGAAAGTACTAGATTCTCTTGGGCCCCATTTGATCTCTGTTTTCAACAGCTCCCTATCTACTGGTTGTGTCCCTGATTAGTTTAAAACGGCTTGCATGAACCCACTTTTAAAGAAACCTGGTTTAGATCCCTCCCTCCCACAAAATTTTAGACCAATTTCAAAACTGCCTTTTATTGAAAAGATTCTAGAAAGAATTGTGTCCAAACAGCTGCTCACTGTACTGGAAAATAACAAAATATTTGAAAAGTTTCAGTCTGGTTTCAGGAAGTACCACAGCATTGAGACTGCCCTGCTTAAAGTCACCAATGACCTTTTAATGTCTGCTGATGAAGGCATGTGCTCAGTCCTGGTACTTCTGGACCTTAGTGCTGCTTTTGACACCATTGATCACAACATCATGTTAGACAGACTGAGGCACTAGGTGGGGATCTCTGGTACTGCCCTAGAATGGTTTTCATCCTACCTGTCAAATAGGAGGTTTTGCGTGTCTGTAAACAACTATGTCTCTTCGTTCTGTCCAGTTAAATATGGTGTGCCTCAGGGGTCGGTCTTAGGACCCATTTTGTTTTCCTTGTATCTGCTTCCCCTTGGACATATTATCCATAAACATGGCATTTCTTTTCATATTTATGCTGATGACACACAAATATACTTGCCTGTCAGGTCCACAGACCCTGGAATGCTGAGTTAACTTAACAACTGCCTTTGTGAAGTTAAAAAATGGATGTCAAATAATTTCCTCCAGCTGAACTCAATCAAAACAGAAATCCTGGTCATTGGGTCCCAGCAGATGGCAAAACAAATACTGCCATCTGCTGGTTCCCTAGTAAATCACATTAAGCCTGTGGCAAAGAACCTTGGTGTTTGGTTTGATAGTAATTTAAATTTCAAGCAGCACACCACAAAGCTTGTTCAATCATGTTTTTATCAACTTAGAAATATAGCAAAAATTCAATCTATGTTAACTTTTAAGGACATCAAGACCATTTAACACGCCTTCATCTCATCACGCCTGGATTATTGCAACAGCCTTTTCACCTGTTTAACCCAAAAATCTATTGATCGACTCCAGACTTTCCAGAACTCAGCTGCCAGGCTTTTAACCAGAACAAAGAAATATGACCACATTACTCCTATTTTAGCTTCATTACACTGGCTCCCAGTATGTTTTAGAATTGACTTTAAAATTCTATTGATCACTTTTAAAGCTCTTCATGGCCTCTCACCTTGTTATATTTCTGAACTTTTAGTCCCATACACACCAGCACGTACCTTGAGATCTTCGGGCAGAGGTCTGTTGTCTGTTCCGGAGTCTCGACTGAAAACTAAAGGGGACAGAGCGTTTGCTGTCAGGGCCCCGAGGCTCTGGAACAGCCTGCCCGAGGAAATCAGGTCAGCTGAGTCAGAGAACTCTTTTAAGTCCCTTCTTAAAACATACTTTTATAGGAGAGCTTTTCCCGATCTTATTTGACTTTATTTTATCCCTTTTATTTTATTCTATTTTACAAATTTTATATTTATCATAAACGTGTATTTTAGTCTTTTCTTTATCTTGTATTGTTTTTGTATTATTGTTTTTTGGGTATTATTGTCTTTACTGTTAAAGCACTTTGTAACTTGTTTTTGAAAAGTGCTCTACAAATAAAGATTATTATTATTATTATTATTATTATTATTATTATTATTATCCCTGTTCTTAATTGGCCAGCAAAATCGCCTGACCTTAACCCTATAGAAAATCTATGGGGTATTGTGAAGAGGAAGATGCAATACGCCAGACCCAACAATGCAGAAGAGCTGAAGGCCACTATCAGAGCAACCTGGGCTCTCATTCAATTCAATTCAATTCAATTCAATTTTATTTATATAGCGCCAAATCACAACAACAGTTATCTCACAGCGCTTTTCATAAAAGAGCAGGTCTAGACCGTACTCTGTGATGATATTTACAGAAGCCCAACAGTTCCCACCAAGAGCAAGCACTAGGCAACAGAGGCAAGGAAAAACTTCCTTTTAAGAGGCAGAAACCTCGAGCAGAACCATGGCTCAGGGGGGGCGGCCATCTGCCTCGACCGGTTGGGGTGAGAGAGAGAGAGAAAGAGAGAGAGAAAGAGAGTGAGAGAGAGAGAAAGAGAGTGAGAGAGAGAGAGAAAGAGAGAGAGAGGGGAGGGAGGCAGCCTACACAATATACACACAGAGGTACAGACAGCGAAGGTAATGTTGCTATAAACTAAATGAAAAATGGTACAGATATTTATAATAGTGTTAATGGTAACCATCGTAATGTTAATGATTATAATAACAATAATAACAA
>NC_060150.1:28265988-28273620 GCF_021292245.1 Micropterus dolomieu
CCTTTTAGTCCCATACACACCAGCACGTACCTTGAGATCCTCGGGCAGAGGTCTGTTGTCTGTTCCAGAGTCTCGACTGAAAACTAAAGGGGACAGAGCGTTTGCTGTCAGGGCCCCGAGGCTCTGGAACAGCCTGCCCGAGGAAATCAGGTCGGCTGAGTCAGAGAACTCTTTTAAGTCCCTTCTTAAAACATACTTTTATAGGAGAGCTTTTCCCGATCTTATTTGACTTTATTTTATCCCTTTTATTTTATTGTATTTTACTAATTTTATATTAAATTTTCATGCTCTTATCTTTTTTTTTGTATTATTCTTTACACTTGTTAAAGCACTTTGTAACTTGTTTTTGAAAAGTGCTCTACAAATAAGGATTATTATTATTATTATTATTATTATTATTATGTGTACAAAAGATTTCAGCTGGTGGTGAGTTTCTCTTAAAGCGCAGGTTTTTTTCTGTTTGGTGTTTTCAGAATGACACTAAGCCAGTGAAGATGATGTATCAAGATACCAACTTCCCCCTCACCTCTATCTCTGAAGCCAACTGCCAGGTAATCAAGCAAATCAGTTAATTAATTAATTAATTAATATGGTATGTCAGTCAATATGTCTGTTGGTCCATCAACCAACTATTAACTGGTCAGGTAACAACTAATCAACCAATCATTTAATCATCAGCAATCATCATCCTTTGATAATGAGGTTAAGCAGGATTTTCCATGGAATGTGAATTAAAGAAGATTTAATGAGATTTTGGTTTTGATCCAGCTTTTTTACTAACTACCTAATAAGGGTTTTGTTTATTGTATGTAACTACATAAACTATCCTGTTAAAACACACACGTAACCAAACAGTTGCCAGAGCAGAGTATATTTGCTGTAATATTTGAAACCTTCTGTTGGACAGATCCTAGAGATGCCGTACAAAGGAAAGGAGCTCAGCATGCTCATCTTTCTACCAAATGAATTAGAGGACAGTACAACAGGTCTGGAGAAGGTAGGACACAGAGACACACACACTGGCACACATAAAGAAACGCACAAGATGCAGACAAACTAAGAATTGATTTTGTGTCCACCCCCAGCTGGAGAAGACGCTGACCTATGAGAACTTTGTGGAGTGGACGCGCCCAGACATGATGAATGACATTGAGGTCCAGGTGGGGCTGCCTCGATTCAAGATGGAGGAGAAGTATGACATGAAGAATGTCCTGATCAGCATGGGCATGGTGGATGCCTTCGACGTGGCTTCGAGTGACTTCTCTGGTAGGACATGTGTCTGGAACATTTCACATATATTCATCATTTAAAAGAACAGGCACCAAAAGCTGAACTGGCTCCTGTCAGTTCAAAGGAGCAACAAGTCAATACAGAGGTTCTCTTAAATCAATGTGCTCTACATTTCTGTCATGAAGGTGAGACAAGGCATTATAGTTATTTAAAATATTCTCTTTGTTTCCTCTGCTGACAGGCATGTCTCCCGCCAATGACCTAGTACTGTCAAAAGTCGTCCACAAGGCTTTCGTGGAGGTCAACGAGGAGGGAACTGAGGCTGCAGCTGCCACTGGTGTTTCCATTCAGCTTCAGTGTCTCAGACTTGTATCAGCCAGGTTCATCGCAGACCACCCCTTCCTCTTCTTCATCCGACATAACCCCTCCATGAGCATTCTCTTTGCTGGCCGATACTGCTCCCCCGAGTGAACGCTACATCGTTCAGAGCAGTGTTGTTTCTCAACATCAACTATTATAATGTTATAAAATGTTATTTGGTGTTGCAAGACCGGGATGAAGAATAAAAACTATGGTGTTAGATTTTCTGAACTGTGGCTTCTTGTCTGCTTCACTTCAGAGCAGTGTTGTTACACAACTGGAGGGGGGGTTACAATACATCTATTGCAACAGTCTAAATGTTATTTGTAGAATAACTGCTCTAGTTTCCTATAGCTAATCATGCTCTGAGTTCCTGTCCCAACCTTTGATTTTCCAAATATCCAGATTCTGTGGTTACTCTGTGCCTAACTGAACATAAGGTTTTAGCACTGTTTATCTTTTGCACCTGATCTCATCTTTAGGACGTGGTTTACTTTATGTATGCATGTAATGTGTGTATGGTTCTATTTGCTGCACCCTCATAACCTAGTTTAGATATATCGTTAGAGTCCATTAGACTTAAATATTAGTTTATCTTACACCCTGTGAAAGAATTTGCCTTTATCACAATGTCTATTATGCCTCTTAAACTACTAGCAAGGACGTCAACTCTGGATTCTCTGCCGTTTAAATTTTTTATTTTTTTAATCACGTGATCTGGAGATAATGAATGTTGTTTTCCTGTGATAATGGGATTATTTTCTCGTGATCTCGAGATAACAAACCCTAGCTCCTGCTGACCCCTGTGTTAAACTACTGTTCTGATCTCGAGATCACCAGAAAATTATCCTTTTATCACGGGAAAACAACATTCATTAGCTCGAGATAATTATCCTGTTATCACGGGAAAACGGAGTAAGAAAGATATTTGAATAGATGGCTGCCTGTGGCCTCCGTAGCGCTGTGCCTGGGGATGGGGATCATTAATTTTTATTAATATTGAGACTGCTTAGTGATCCGATTCTTCAGCGATACTTTACTATTATGTGGTGACAGTTATTTGGTAAGACCAGACCCAACGGGCATGAGGTAGGCCTGCCCGGTATGAGGAAAATATTCGTTGTGTGATAACATTATTAACATTAACATTATACTGAGATGACATATCACTTGCAATAAATAAAGAAATATTGAAGTGTGCATAGCTGCCTCGTTGTTTTTAAATTAATTACAGTATTAGAATTTAATATTTTAAATACAGAGCTGTGTGTTTTTATAACAGCAATATTCAAACCAAACAGATCCTTTACCTTTGAGTTATTACATTTTTATTAATTAATTGATGATTTATTGATGTTTTAACCTACTTTCTCTTGTTCAACCTCCTTAATATAGAAAGACTGCAATGATTCTGTCATATTACCCTGTGATATTTAAACTGGTTCAAAATTTTGAGCAAGCTCCTCTACTGATTTAAGTAATTATTAAATTAATTTGAAATTTCTGTACTGTCATTGCTAGTCACTCCACTACTAGTTCCAGCCCCATTATTAATTTTTGTTGGCTGGGCTTTAGTTTGGTAAGACTGTTTAGGTGTTTCCAAAAAGAGGTGCTATTTCCTTCAGATTCTGCAATCAGTTGCGTAAAATATGTAGTTTTTGCCTTGTGCATTTCCCTTAAAAATGAGGAGGTCTGTATTCGTTTTAGTGGACAGTAAATCACTGTGAAGAAATTTCAGTTGAACTGAACACTCACTGATACAACAAGATGCTCTGTGGTGTGACTCGAGGTACTGACACCCATAGCAGAATGTTGCTTTGTTTATAATAAGAAAATATAATTCAACATTTTATTCAAGATGTTGAAAGTTAGTTTAATGTGATCGTACAGGAATCCAATAACGTAAAATGTTTGAATGTTTGGAAAAACAGTCTTTTGTTGCCCTTAACAGTTTGTCAAGGTCACGACAAATGTATCATCATCTGTGTTACACGGACAAATATTCAACACACATCGCATATTCTACTGATGAGGAAAAATATTTTTGGCAATTGGACAAAGGAATATTTGGGTGTTAGGGTTAAGTTAGGATTAAACTCTTCAACTTTGTCCAATAATGAATACAATAAACTTGAAAATAAAAGCATTCCTGAGAAATGTTATTGGCATGTAAGTGGAGAGCTACTAAATATTTTGTATTTGGCTACAGAGTGGAACTAATGAAAACTGATTACTCAAACTACATGATTACAGAGCAGGATATTATCTACTGTTGAGAGAAAGTAAGTACAGATACAGAATAATGTCTGTAGCAGCTGCTGCCATTTTCCATTATCAATCCTCGCCATGGTTTAAACATTCATGTGATAAGATGTGATTTTAAAAGGCCGGACTCTTCCTCAGCTGCTGTGTGCAGTTGTGACCAGAAAGTGGAAGTATTTGCCAGCTAGTCAACTGGAGTATGAGCTCATTCTTGTCTTCCCACTGCATTGTATTGGTGTTATGGTTGACAAAGTACACTGGGTCAGTGGAGTCCACACGCCTCTCTAAAGATGATAAAAGCACAGACAGGAATCTGTAGCACAATACACAGAATGGACAGTTGGCCCCACAACGTCTAAATGGAATATAGGGGTGAGTGTGATACTCCTGCTGTTTAAGAGTTTGTCACACATACAGTAAATGCTCTATAAACTCACTCCAGTTGAAGTTTACAGATCTATTTCCCTGCCTCTGCTCCTTTATCGGTATCCCAGTGTGGAAGAAGACCCAGCTTCATGGTTAATCTCAACATGAAATTTGCTGGAAATCTAAATATAGATAGAAAGACAAACAAACTACTTATTTAACAAAGGTAATTTATGACTGATTGATTTAATCTAATAGTCAACCAGTTTCAAAGCATTTAAGTGAGAATCCACAGGAACAGCAGGTGCCTTTGAAGTAGATAGTCCGTTACCTCACAGTTTAGGTTCATTACGGTAATACAAATGCAAACAGAAAGTAAACTTAATACTCCAACCTAAAAGAGGTGCTGTGGACGTTGGAAACACGAGTCGCTGAACCTTCATAAATTAATCATATCTCCTGACGAGGCAACAGAATCAGTGTTCGTCAACACAACAGATTGATAAGAAGAATCCAAGCGTGGCGAGCCGGGTAACGTTTCTGTAGCCTACTTTAGTTTATTTCTGTTATCCTGGACCCTACACAGAGAGGGGATTGCTGTTTCTCATGTTAAAACAAAACTGAATTAGACTCAATAGACTGATGTTTTATTTGCAAAATCAAGCTGAAGTAGCGAAGTTTCCAACAACCCAATCAAGTGTTTGTTCATTCTGACATTAACCCCTATGATTTATTACGATAACACATGACAATTCCAGTTTGTGTGCTACAAAAGCAAGTAAAATCTCGTTTGATCTCGGCTTCCGCAATTACAGCCGAGCAGAAGCTCGTCTGTTATGCCGCATTCTTTTCTTTCTTTTTTTTATTGATTGATTGATAAGTATCAAGATTTACAGACAAACATATGGCTGCACAGAATTCGTTTCTACAGAATAAGATAAGTACAAAATATAGCCATAGGGAGCAGCTCTTCATACAAACAGGAGATAGTTATGTAGTCTTAGTGACAAAATAAGGATGATTTATAAAAGAGAAGGAAGCATTCAAATAAATAAATTCAAATAAATAACCGGTAAGAAATTATAACATAAAAGGGAGGATTCAGTCTCTGTTCAGCTATTTACCTCAGTTGGGAAGTGTTTTAGGGTATCATATATTTTTTGTGCTTCAGGACCTTTCAGCGTTTTTAAGGATTTTATATATAGTTTAAATTAATTTTAAAAAACAACATATTTGGGAGATGACTTCACAATTCTACATTTGTGAATGAAAAATTTAGCTAAACATACAATTGTATTACTACAGAGCTCATCACCCTTGCTTTGCAATATCAGTCCAAATGTTATATTGTCTCTGGAGATAGAGGTTGGGAATGAGGACATCTGTTGCTTAACCCATTTATAAAAATAAAATATACAACAGTATGAATTGAAATATGCTTTATTATTATTATCATTACGCTATTATAAATAAATATTTACAGTATTAATATACTACAATAATATTATTATATAATTATAGTATAAAGTAAATATTAACGCGTTATGTACACTGATTGGTACGTCGACACCATAGACTGCTCTTTTTTTTAACGGCTCTGCGTGGGCCGAACGGCCGAGATAAACGTCATCACGTTTTGTGCGCGGTGGCTTGTGGGATGAACCATATATGGAAGTTCAACTTCCGTCAACTTCCGTCACATTTGTCTGGTTTGTCTGCGGGCAGCTGGACCTATGAGCTGGACCCTTCTCGCATTCAGACCAAACGCGAATTTATAAATAATAATAAAGCTGAAGCTTTAAGAAGAAGTCTTCCAGCGAAGGAAAGACTCCTGATCATTTGAGGACCACAAGAGTCTGTCAGTAAGTACAGAGTCTCATTCAGTTTGTGGCACTGAGATCTGATTATGTAGTTTGTAGATAACTTTAGATGGTGTAATGTTAACAGCAGATTCAGGCTATAAGCCTATTGATTCGTAAATTAATTTTAAACGACAGGTTGAAGCGGTAGGCTCAATCGGCTGGTAATTACACACCACCAAAGATGCTGTATAATTTAAGTAAAATCATAAATTACTGATGATAACTACTTCTTTGTTATCACTGTTAGGATGGGTCAACCAAAACTATATTGAATGCACCCTGCTTGACCTATTTAGGATAATGTTTTCTGAACTAAAGACTGAATGTGGGGATTTCGGGTTTTAGACACGGCCTCAGGTTTCGAAATTGTCTTAATATATCTTCTACCAGGTATTTATATTCAGAGACAATCATTTTATTTGTAAATTAACTAACTCTTCAGTGGTGTTTGGCCCAACCAGAGACTAAGAAACTAATCAGATGAAGAAATTAAAGCTTTCTTTTAAGTTTGTAATGTAATCAATAATGCTCTGCCCTCCCTTCTTTTTAGACACAATGGCATCACCAACTCCTCTATCCAAGGCCAACACCTCCTTCTCTCTGGCTTTGCTCAAAAATCTGGGTGATAACGACAAGACCGCAAATGTCTTCTACTCCCCTTTCAGCATCTCTTCAGCCCTGGCTATGGTGTTGCTGGGGGCCAGGGGCAACACAGCCACACAGATGTCAGAGGTACAGCACACACACACACACACACACACACACACACACACACACACACACACACACACACACACACACACACAGTCTTTGTGAAAAGAAACAGATTTACATTAATGGAATTGCAGGTTGGTGCTCCTGGTTCAGCTTGGTCTAA
Source organism: Micropterus dolomieu (assembly GCF_021292245.1). Classification (NCBI taxonomy): domain Eukaryota; kingdom Metazoa; phylum Chordata; class Actinopteri; order Centrarchiformes; family Centrarchidae; genus Micropterus; species Micropterus dolomieu. The sequence continues at coordinate 28,272,946 of NC_060150.1, forward strand.
TTTTTTTTGCCATCTGGTAGACAAAATGATACAGATTTCGTACTAAAAAATGCACTCTATTAAAACAGCACAAACTGTGTCTTCTGAATTGATCATAAAGGCAACCCAGGACCTCTCTGAGACAATGTCAAGCAACACGGAAGCTAGTGGTTTAGGAATGAAGGGCAGTGAAGTACTGCAGGCGTGTCAGACCTCATTCCAAAAGAATCACCAGGTTTTTCTTTCAGCATCAGCAAAAATGACAAAGATACCGTGTGTTTAGAATTATATATGTATACTTTGTTTAACGGAACTACGAACCTCTGGTAATAGACAGCACCTGAGTTAAATATGAGTGTCACGGCAAAGGGTCTGAATACTTATGACCATGTGATATTTCAGTTTTTCTTTTTTAATAAATTTGCAAAAAATTCTACATTTCTGTTTTTTTCTGTCAAGATGGGGTGCTGAGTGTACATTACTGAGAAATAAAATGAACTTTTTTGATTTTTGGAAAATGGCTGCAATGAAACAAAGAGTGAAAAATTTAAAGGGGTCTGAATACTTTCCGTACCCACTGTGTGTGTGTATATATATATATATATATATATATATATAAAGCAGTTCACCATGAAGCCGGTGGAAGGTGGAATTATGTGTGGTAGGCCTTTCGTTTTGAGCAAATTTAAAGGAGGA
>NC_060150.1:28273640-28281553 GCF_021292245.1 Micropterus dolomieu
GTGTTTTTCAGCTGCAGGGACAGGACGACTGGTTGCAATCGAGGGAAAGATGAATGCGGCCAAGTACAGGGATATCCTGGACGAAAACCTTTTCCAGAGTGCTCTGGACCTCAGACTGGGCCGAAGGTTTACCTTCCAACAAGACAATGACCCTAAGCGCACCGCTAAAATAACGGAGTGGCTTCACAACAACTCCGTGGCTGTTCTTGAATGGCCCAGCCAGAGCCCTGACTTAAACTCAATTGAGCATCTCTGGAGAGACCTGAAAATGGCTGTCCACCAACGTTTACCATCCAACCTGACAGAACTGGAGAGGATCTGCAAGGAGGAATGGCAGAGGATACCCAAATCCAGATGTGAAAAACTTGTTGCATCTTTCCCAAAACGACTCATGGCTGTATTAGATCAAAAGGGTGCTTCTACTAAATACTAAGCAAAGGGTCTGAATACTTATGACCATGTGATATTTCAGTTTTTCTTTTTTAATAAATTGGCAAAAATTTCTACATTTCTGTTTTTTTCTGTCAAGATGGGGTGCTGAGTGTACATTACTGAGAAATAAAATGAACTTTTTTGATTTTTGGAAAATGGCTGCAATGAAACAAAGAGTGAAAAATTTAAAGGGGTCTGAATACTTTCCGTACCCACTGTGTGTGTGTATATTTATATATATATATATATATAAAGCAGTTCACCATGAAGCCGGTGGAAGGTGGAATTATGTGTGGTAGGCCTTTCGTTTTGAGCAAATTTAAAGGAGGATAGGGACTCTGTTGTATGGATGAATAGAGGGAGGGAGTTCCAAAGGTGAGATGCACAATAGCTGAAGGCTCTGAACCCATTGTGGACATGCGGGCAGAAGGAATGGAAAGTATTGAGGAAGAAGAGGATCAGAGAGTTTGGGATGGGGTGTAGGGCTGAAGGACTTCAGAGAGTGATAAGGAGGAGCAAGATTATAGAGTGCTTTGAAGGTGAGAAGAAGAACTTTAAAATCAAAATGGTATTTAAAAGGAAGCCAGTGCAGTTGTTTTAAAAGTGGAGTAATGTTTTCAGAGACTGGGGCTCTTGTGATAGTACGGGCAGCAGAGTTTTGGACCAGTTGGAGTTTATGAATTAACTTGTGCGATAGACCGGAGAAAAGGGAGTTAAGTAATCAATACAGGAAGTGACAAGAGCGTGGATGAGAGTAGCAGTGTTTAAGAGTTTAAGAGGGCCTGCTGCTGACATTGTCAGATTTTAGAAAGCCAGCACTCACACTGCCACAGCCACTGAACAGCTTATGGCACTACAGAGAGTGGAGCAGACATTTTGGCCAAGTTCAGACACCCCTATCAGAATGCAGGAGAAAACCTCTCTTCTGTTCTATATCGCCTTGACAAACTACTCCATCATGCTCTTCTGAAGGGACATGGTTGCACTACGTGTGAGAATGAGACACACCCTCGCAAATCCTCCATATTTTTCCCAGCTGATGGGCAACATAAGAGAGGAAGAAAGTTGGATTAATGCCAGAGAAGGGGTGAAAACTGCTGCTACAGCCGCCACCACTACTGTACCTCAGTCTCCAGTCACTAGTCACATAAGAGCTCGACAACCTAAAAATGAGGTAAAGGCACTTTCTTCACAGGTGGCTAGACTGTTGAACGCCGCACCAGTTGCCACAAAGCCTGGCAATATGACAGCCAAAAATGGGTCCAAACAGCCAGCATCAGAAGCCACCACTCTAGACACATTAGCCAGAGGGAGAGCTCCCAGATCAACGCCTCCTGGAATCTTTTGCTACCAGTGTGGACAAGATGGACAGAGTGCCAGGGACCCGAGGACCTGAGAAAAGTGATTCAGAAGCTTATGGCACTAAAAGAAGTCTGTGTGAGAAAATGATGGAGAGGGAAGATGTTTTCTCTCACCATGAGTGGGACATAGGTGGTTCTAAAAGCACCAGACATGAAATCAGATTGAAGGATGCAAGGCCTTTCATAGAAAGGCTGACTTTGATGATGTACGGCAACACTTGGAGGAATTAAAAACCCATGGCATCATCTCTGAGTCACGTAGCCCCTACGCTTCACCCATAGTGGTTGTACGTAAGAAATCAGGAAAGGTATGAATGTGTGTGGAATACAGAACACTCAACCTCCGAACAATACCAGACCAGTACACCATCCCCAGAATAGAGGATGCACTTCATTGCTTATCTGGGAGCAAATGGTTCACTGTCCTCGACCTGAGGAGCGGGTACTATCAGATACCCATGAGCGAGGCAGATAAGGAGAACACTGCTTTTATCTGTACTTTGGGCTTTTATCAATTTGAATGCATGCCTCAATGGATTTCAGGGGCACCTGCCACTTTCCAGAGAGTTATGGAGAAAACTGTTGGCGACATGAACTTTCTGGAAGTTTTAGTGTGCATCTGGATGACCTGATAGTGTTTGGGCGAACAGTCGAGGAACACGAGGAGCGGCTGCTCAAAGTCCTTGACAGACTTACAGAAGAAGGCCTGAAACTGTCACTTGACAAATGCCAGTTTGGCAGAACTGGATGTGCACATCCATCTGACAAAACCTACTTTCAATCTTCTGAACCTTTTGGGTCTAGATGGAGTGCGCAGTGTGAGCGTGCTTTCCAAGAACTGAAAACTCGACACACCCAAGCACCTATATTGGTGTTTGCAGATCCACAGAAGCCTTACATTCTGCATGTGGATGCTAGCCTGGACGGGCTAGGTGGTGTCTTATACCAAGAGCATGATGATGATCTGCGCCCAGTTGCATTCCTCAGCAGAAGTCTTTCGCCATCTGAGAGAAACTATCCAGCACACAAACTGGAGTTTCTGGCTCTTAAGTGGGCAATTGTAGAAAAGCTCCATGACTATCTTTACGGTGCAAATGTACAAGTCAGAACAGATAACAATCCGCTGACATACGTCCTGACATCAGCTAAACTGCAACGGGTCCACCTACAACTTCAGCCTGAAATATAGACCCGGCCGCCAGAACATTGACGCGGATGCACTGTCCTGGCGTCCACATGATAGCACCAGATGATGAATGGCAGGAAATTCCAGTTCCTGGGGTGCAAGCTCTCTGTCAGACTGTGTCAAGTAGCACACATGCCAGACACCTCCAATCATGTGTTATTACACAAATTGGGGCACTCTCAGATCCAGACCACATCCAGCCAAACTCCCACTACACCTGCTGAAGGACAACACAGCCTCGAGTTGTTCCTTCTCCTTCTCCTTGTATCCTTCTCATGGACTCTAATGGAAAGTTCCTGGATGAAAAGACCTTATTCCCAAGGCACAGAACGGAGAAGATCTGGTGCCCCAACACCAGGAGAGCCCTGGAGCTGTTAACAGTGCCTGAACTAGGCTCACCTAGCCACATCATCATTCATACAGGCACCAATGACTTAAGGTCCCAACAGGACAGACTGGTGGACTTCCTGAGGAGAGTCATTGAACAAACCTCCACAAATTTCCATACCAGCAAGATAGTCATATCTACGCTGCTGCACAGGAGAGACTTCCACCCCCACAACATTCACAGAGTGAATATCAGCCACCTGGACTGCCTGTATGATAACATACACCTACAATGAAATGCAGTCCTCGACCTGAGGAGCGGGTACTATCAGATACTAGGGCTGCAGCTAACGATGATCTTAGTATTCGAAGCTTCGATAGATTATTTCAACGATTCATCCATGTGTCGTTTAAGAAGTACTTTTGCTTGGCGGCGGCGGCAGCGCCTCCCCTCCCCAACGGGATCAGCTGTGCACATTTATAGGTGATGGATATTTATTAATCCTTTTGTAAATTTATACTGTGTCATACAGCAAACATCAGACCAACTACTAGACAGCCGCTTTACAAACACAAACATCACTCCAGTGCTATACAAGTTATACTAAAGGCTCGTGCAGACTACACAACTTTAAGTGTCGGCCGATGGCCGTGCAGTTCACACGACCTGCCGACCTGCAACTCAATAATCAATCAAGATTTCAGTTAACTGCTAAAGCTGCTGTTACTGTTACAGCTGTTACTGTGATACAGCCAGACAGCCCCCAGCCTGGAGGTCCTATTCCCACCTCCCCATCCCAACGGCAGAATCACGATGTAGTGGGACAACGGTGTGGATTTGTGCATTTTATATTAAGTAAATTTGGAGCTACTCCAAATTCCTCTTTTCCCCTCCCAGAGAGGAGCAGGGGGGTTAAAGATCAACTTCAACAGACTGCTAAAGAGACCCCAACAGAAAGGGGGTGGAAAAGTTGCTTTCTCTAAGTGCTATCCCTGATCATAAAACTGGCACCTTTTTGATCTACGAAGCTGATAACACGGTGCCTGACTGTTAAACTGACAAAGGGACATTAACCAGCGATTAGCACTTCCCTGAACAGCCTATCGGAATCTCCTTGGATGGGGCAGGAATTCCTTTACCCCCCCCCCCCCCCCCCCCCCCCCCCCCCACACACACACACACACACACACACACACATGTAACCGTGGCAACTGACCTTGCTCTGTGTTTCATTACCTCATCAAAGGGATACCCCCTTTACGCCTAAGTGTGACATAAACCACGGACCGTCCTGAACTTTAAATAACCAAAGACTGCAGTCTCCAAAGACTCAAAGCATTTAGCATTTAATTAAGTTTAATTAAATCTTTTTATGTTACCATGTTGTTGCTATCTGTTGTTGATATTAGTGCTGAAAAGAATCAAAATAAGTTACTTTTGCAGTGTTTTTTTTATTTTCAGCAAGATTAAGGACACCCCTTTCATCTTATGTGTAACCAATACTTGTTCACAATACTTTCTCACACAATTCCTTTAGAAATGATGATAAAGAAATGTCATACTATACTATACATACTCTTAATTGCCAGCTTGAAGTTAAGGCTGAATAACTAAATTCCCCAGTTCCTAAGGAGATCTTGGATTAATCTAAGCTTTCCTCATGTAACCTGAGCTTTCCCAAGTGGACGAAATAAATATTACATACCATCGTTGGAAATGCCGTTAATGTATAAATATCCTGACCAATAATGTGACAATTGTTTCCTGTTACCAAATGCTTAACTTACAACGGTACAAATGTTTGACCATTGAGGTTTGATTGTGGAAAATATTTGATTATAATACGCACAAATAGACTTTCTTTTTAGACATCAAAAGTTTAGAAAGGCAGTCCCTCGGGAAACCGGAAATTCTCCCTCGGGAACAAAGGACTGCCCTCTGGGGAACCACGCCCCAGACAACAAAAGCGCGACACGCGATGTCGCTCTCTCTCTCTGCTCTTCTCCTCTCCTCGTGCCCTGGTCTTCTGCTCTGCTCTCTGGATGCTTCGGCACGCGTCCAGCGTGCCTCTCCAGGCAACGCCCTAAGAGTTCGACCAGCGCAACAGGCCTTTGTTCGCTTGAAGCTACACACACGAAGTGCCGCGACATCGATTTGTCCCTTGTATAACAGCAACTTTCTTTTGTTTTATTTTCTTTCTTTCTTTTGTTTTGTTAAAGTTATCAGTACGTTAAGTTACACTGGACTAATTCAGGAACGACCAAGTTCCCTTTTAAGCTTGTTCGTCGAGCCAACTTCACCAAGGTCAGACCAAGCCACGTGGTCTCGCCAGCGGCAACGAAGGAAACCTGAAAACAGCCGAATTGCCAGACGGAGGACGACGTTTTCTTCAGACAAGGAGAACCTCGGAGAATCCCTAGCAAAAAGCCAGGATCGGGCAGCTAGCGTGGGACCCGTGCAACAGGCCAAAGCAGGCTGTCGACAAGCTGTAAGATCTAACACATTCTGTGGTCAGGGATGTCCCGTAAGGTTAATATTTCCTTTTAACTCCTAAACTCATAGCTTACTTTCATTAGTTCTCCTCTGCCGTATGAGTCAAATGCTTCCCACAATCGAACCTCCATTTCTCATTGTTCAGCCATTGTTTATTTTCCCTGTATTTAACCACCCTTTTATGTCGCATTAGTTAGTTAATAATTAGTTAATAATAATTAATTATTAGTTAATAAATTCACTGTAATCAAGAACTGTGTGTGTTGCCTATTTCCACGTTCCTTCCAAGAGAATTGACCCTTTAGATATGAGACTGACTGATTGATTTAAGATAATTTAGCGATTATTAACTAACTGATCACTAGTAATAATTGTATAATTCTTAAAAGCTAGAGTTATAGAGTTATAATCCTAGAGGTCCGGAGACTCTAGGATTATAACCACTCCGGTGGTGCCCTTTTAACGAGAGCTTTTATGGATTTTTGATATTTTCAGAATATTAAAATTCATAACTGGGTATTAATTCTCATAAATGTATTAAAATTCATAGCTAATTTAGCCATGCTACAACGACTACAGGAGCAGCAGCCTATTGGACTGAACTAATGGTGAGAAGAGCCACAGCCCCACCCCCCTCTGGTGACATATTACACATGCTAAACCTGCTCTGCTCTCGCCTCATATAGCTTTAAGAGCAGGGACCTCTTAAAGACATCATAACAATTCATAGTTTAGCATGTTGGATATCATTTTAAATGAACAGTAATATAAGGACAATTCTTAACAGTATTTCACACATGAAACACTCTAAAATGTCACTCGAAGTTTAATATTTTATTCATTTACCTAACTATACTTAGCTTTAAGTATAGTTTTTATCTGTTGTCTGTTTTTATTGTTTTTGGCAAGGGTTTTATTCGGCTATTTATTATGCTTTTTATCTTATGCTGTTCTCTGTATCTGTACAGCACTTTGGGGCAGTAGTGACTGTTTGTTATGCTATAGAAATAAACTTTGACCTTGACCTACCTACAATGCTATTCTCCTCTTTACACATTTCTCGTGTTAGTATTATTTTTTAATATGTAGTTTATTATTATGTGTTTTTCATGGTGTTTGTCTAATTTTTTAACAGATTACACTTGAGAGATGAAATCATTTACAATAACATGTTGGAACATTCAAGGTCTGAGATCTTCAGCTTTTGGTTTAAAGAGCAGAAATTCAGATTTTAATAGAGAGTTAAAAGAGTCTGACATCATAGTTTTACAGGAGACATGGTGCAGAGAAGATGTTTGTCGTCCTCGCGGCTACACTGAGATTATTATACCATCAACAAAAAATCCCACAATAACCCAAAGCAGAGATTCAGGAGGCATGATTCTATGGTGTAAATCAGAACTGAGCCAGTCCATCACAGTTATTAAAAAAGAAGAATCTTATATATGGTTGAAAATTAACAAACAGATGATTTGTGCTGAGCAACATGTCAACATGTGTACCAGGAGGAAGTTAACCATTATAATAAAAAGTGTGTATATATATATATATATACTCCTGCGTACGGTCATGCATGGCTACGTGCGTAGCCTACGGCGTAGGTACGCACGTAGCCATGCATTTATACTTGTGCGTAGGTGTGTCCGTCATTCTGCAATTACACCCCCAAACGCCAGTCGGCAGTAGCGCTACAGCGTCCACTGTGTTGACTTTTGCCGCCCGAGCAGGCTAACTTCCGGTTTAGCCCTCTGTTAACATAAATGGGGGTAAAATTGTAAACGTGCAGCTGGTGTAGCCTTTTCAAATGTTACCGACAGAATGGATCACATTCTGATAGCAAAACGAGTCATTTCCCTCGGGTTGCGACGGTTAAATATATTAATTCAGTGTGTTACAGCCGCCGTTTTGGCCGCTAGTAAATGTTACTTTAAAGCTCGGGGTACTTCTGGTCCACTCGGAGGCATTGCGAGGCTACCCAGCCGACCAATCACAGAGCTTACGGTCCGCGTCGACTCGACGTAGTTACATTTTTGAGGAGGTGCACGTCAGGCGACTGCGTAGCCCCGTAGCCTACGCTGTCACCTACTCCGTCAATTTGACGCAGAAGTAAGTC
>NC_060150.1:28281573-28358558 GCF_021292245.1 Micropterus dolomieu
ACCTGAGTTAAATATGAGTGTCACGGCAAAGGGTCTGAATACTTATGACCATGTGATATTTCAGTTTTTCTTTTTTAATAAATTTGCAAAAAATTCTACATTTCTGTTTTTTTCTGTCAAGATGGGGTGCTGAGTGTACATTACTGAGAAATAAAATGAACTTTTTTGATTTTTGGAAAATGGCTGCAATGAAACAAAGAGTGAAAAATTTAAAGGGGTCTGAATACTTTCCGTACCCACTGTGTGTGTATATGTGTGTATGTGTGTGTGTATATATATATATATGGAACTTACAAAGCCAAACATAAGCTAGGTGCTAAACACGGTCCAGAGTGAGTGGCTTCCAATATCCTACAGTTGGACAGTAAATGCCATCAACCTTGGTTGGCACCTGGTAAACCTGATTTAATCGCCATGCAGAAGCAAGACCCAGCTATTCAAGCTATCTGGAAGCTAGAATCAAACTCTCCGCAATAACACAGTTCACCAACCCCATCATTTGAGTCAGATGAGCTGTGAGCTCTCTGCCTTGACCAGGTGCCCTTCAGGCTGGAAAAGGACCTGTGCATCTCTAGTATGTTGTCAGTTTTAGCCAACCCTACAACTCCTAAGAAGGGGGGTCACAATCCCCTGGTCCCACCTCCAAGTTGATTGGATCGGACCCGCCCCAAAATCCTCTTAGGGTAACAAAGTACCTCCTCATCGTCACCCGTACATTCTCAAAATAGGTTGAATGCTTCCTAGCACCTAACAACATGGCTATGACAATCGTAGTCCTAATACTGAACTACATGTTCAGCCACTGGGGGCTATGCCTCTCTGTCGATTCAGATCGAGGCATCCATTTTACCTTCAGCATTTTGACAACCTTATTCAACATCCTGGGAGTGGAAGTAAAATTCCACATCCCGTATCATCTCCGGATTATTTCGAATGTGCAAAACACATCATTGTCAACGTGCTCAAGAAGTATGTTCATAGCAGCAGTAAGGACTGGGATGTGATACTCCACTTGTTATTGATGGCCATCAGGTCCACCCCGATTGACTGCGGACAGACCAAGCAGAGTCCAGACAGAGTCAAGACAGACAACTGTCCATTTTATTTAAATATGATTTACTCCCTACTCTCTGATCAGTTGTTTGACTTGGCATAACTTTTGGTCCATCTTCCCAATATAATGGGGATGTACTGTATGAGGCCTGTGGATTACAACTCAACCCACACATTACTGCCAGGATAATCTCTGTTCCTGTACACACTTGTTTCCGCTCTGCTTTACTTGCTAATCTCCAAACTACTGCTGGGAAATGCAAGAGAAAATGTTGTCCTGACTTTTCTTTTCATGGGTATTTCCTGATGTCCTATTTAAGCTCCTGCTGGAAACCATAGTGCAATTAGACTTGCACACAAATAATTTTAAAGGAGACCTATTATTATTTCTAGCCCTATGTTGTAGTTCTCCTGTGACTCCTGTATGGTAGCTTTGCATAATTCAAAGTTAAAAAAAAGTTTTCTATCTTATACTGGCCCTCATTCCAGCCTCTGTCTGAAACAAGCTGTAGATGCTCCTGTCTATATATGACATCATACAGAGCCGAGAGTAGAACAACTGTAAAAACTAGAGCATTCAGAATAGTGGGAAATCTGAGGTTTGGCTCACTGGGATTTCTTTTAAATATGTTTACCTCATTATTTGAAGCTTTGGTCATGTTTAACATGAACATCTGACAATGTAACACTATAGATAAGACAGAAAATACGAAAAAGCATAATAGGTCCCCTTTAAGAAAAAAAAATACAAATTGGATTACACAAAACTTTGTAAACATCATTGTAAATGACCATGGTACATTTTTATTTATGTCGATTTGAATGCACACCTGCCGACAACATAACTTCCTGAATTCTTAGATCCCCTAATTCTGAAGGTTTTGTTTTCATGACCAATTGATTCATATGTTCAATATGTTGCTTATTTTTGAGCTACTGTTAACTGTGTGCAACTGCATAGCAAAGTCAACAGGATAAAATGACCGAACTTGTCTATAGTCTCATCACTTAAAAGACAAGATGGCAGCCAGGTCAGTCTAATACACTGTTTTATAATACAGTGGTCTGTCACTTGCTCATTGTGTCTCTAACATCACTTGTCTGCTTTGTCCACAGTCCCTGAAAACCAAAGATTTACAGGATGATGTCCACGTTAGCTTTGCCCAACTGCTGAGCGAGCTCAACAAGGCAGACGCTCCGTATGCCCTCAGTGTTGCTAACAGGCTGTACGGAGAGCGGTCCTACCAGTTTATTGAGGTACATGTGTTCCAGCATGTGTGTTTGCATTGCCGTAAGTAGGTGTGGGCTTGTTTACATACTAGGCTCTAGTGAATGAGGGGCACAGACAGGAATCTGTGTAAGAAGAAATAACGAATAAGGGAGTGGCCAGCATTCAAACAGGTAGAGCAGTGATTGTGAAAATACTTTTCTGGCTATGAAGACTTTAAATTCCAAGTTAAGTGTGATCAGAACTGGTAAATGTGTTGATGGTTCCAGGATTTCTTAGGAAAAACCAAGAAGCACTACAAAGCAGAGCTGGAGCCTTTGGACTTCAAAACCAGCTCAGAGTCAGCCAGGGTCCACATCAATAGCTGGGTGGAGAAGCAGACACAAGGTGGATCATACACACTATCATACACACGCATTAGTATGTTAATAGACCTGCATGCCCCCTTCATTCAAAGGAAATGTATTGAAGAACCAAGACCGCATTAATGTTAATCACAGTCCTGCGTCACTCTCATTTGTGTAGGCAGAAACAGCTGGATTTCCAGACTTACAAAATTGCACATTGACATGCAAACTATCTAGTTTCTCTTATGGTGTTGCAGAATTGATTTCAGTTTGAAAGGCTGAGTTCTATTTCCAAGACTTTTGTGGTCTAATAAATATGATTTCAGTTGTGTGACATTGCATCACATATGTGTCAATTTGGTTTACCAGGTAAAATTAAGGACGTGCTGGCCCAGGGTGCGGTGGACAGCATGACCAGGCTGGTGCTGGTCAATGCCATCTACTTCAAAGGAAGCTGGAACAAGCCGTTTGAGGAGATTGTCACACGTGATGCGCAATTTAGACTCAACAAGGTAACGCTGCTCAAAGAAAACATTCAATGGACTAACACTGATTGACAAAAGTTATCTAAAGTCAGTAAATTTGTTTTTTTTTAAACTGTGTTGCGTGGTAGCATTTACCATTTAGGGTGTGAATTTTGAATTCTTCACTGACAGTGGTGAAAAGGAGTGAAATAAAGGATTCGACATCAGGGCCATGGTAGGAAACCTGACCACAGGAAATGTGGAAATTGTGGTCAAAAGAGGGTGAAATCTGATGACTTAATAAAAGGTCATTTGTCAGACACTTTTGTATTAAATATTAGTCTAGACAAGGAGGAAGCATTTCCCAATGTCTTTTTTAAACGTCAAGTGTTAATCATGGTTTGCTATGCTCCAGTAAAAAGGAAATCATGATGATTCCACTTGGTGTAGGGAAGACACCTTTTCTCAGACCACATGGGTACATCTCAGGCCGTGCATCCACACGGGGAAAATAACAAATCATCAAAAGAAGACTTTTTCTAATCAATGAAGAAAAGTGTTTGTGGTTTGTGACCTTTTGTTGTTCAGACCTACAATGAACTCTACTAGAAGGTGATTTAGAAAACAAATCAGATATAAAACTTAGGAGTGATACACCTGAGTTTGATCTGTTATCTGTCTTCACTCCCGTATGAAACTATTGATGTTGGGATGTATCAGATTAGTCCGATCAGGTGCAGCGTCCAGTCAATAGCCATGTTTCCATCTAATTGTCATGCGAATTTTAAGCAGACTTTTGTGAAATATGTGCGTTTCAGTCAGCTGGTTTGGAGCGAATAAACCAGGCTAAGGCAAGCATTGTTACGTCAGTAGTTGACGTTACACATGGCTGTAATAAACAAGACCTATGGGTTCCAAACCATAAACAAAACCAATTGCATGGAGAGAGGTCCTCAGCAGCAATGTGTTTCAAGCGGGCAAACTGCTACCAGCTCTGTCTCTGGACATTATGGGAAAATCCAGAAAGACGCCGACAGTGGAAACAGCTGATCAGACGTGAGTTACAAGTCAGAACTTACTTGGCAAAAGTGTTTCCGTCTCCCTTTTAGCGTATTTATTCTTTTTCGACAAAGGCAAAAACCACCTCAAGCGAGCATAAAAACTTGCCATTTCCATCAACCTTTTCTAATGCGACTTCAAAATGCACATAAAAAAACGTAGATGGAAACGCGGCTAATAACTGATATCCAATAAGGGGGCGTGCTGGCCACTAACAGACTTCTGTTAAGGCTGCTCTCATGTATCCTAGGTCATGGCTCCTCAGAGATCCCTCCTCGCTCCTCAGAACAGAAATGGGAGCTTTGGGATAGCCTTCAAGATGGCGGACCAAAACAACTTCTGGTTCAAGCGAGGAGAATATCAAATAAAAGGCTTGAGATGTACCCATGGTGTTTGTAAGAAAATGTTTGTTGCTTAAGTAAGTTCAGAGTTTGAGTCTGTAGGCACACCAATGTAGGGGTACCACCGATATGATTAGATATTGCTTTATTCCTTCACAAATAGTTCACCAAATTGTAAAGCGTAATAAGAAGTGATTTAGCTTTAAATTGGTAGACAAAACGTTGGAGCTGCATTAAGTGATTTTTAACCCGTGGGGTAAAGAAAATCCACAGCAAGGTTGATACAGTAATATGTCAGCTTTCAAGTTTTTATCACTACGTAATGTTCTAGCTCACTTTGACTCGAGTAGCAGCCCTCACAGTTAATGTTAGCTTGCTACTTTGAGCGTTTTAAGTTTCCATCTGTTGTGCATGAAAAAAATAAAGCGTTTCAGAGTTCCATCCATCCATCCATCGTAAACCCATTAGCCTGCGTACAGGGCTGTTTTACAATATTACTTTATATTGGCAAGAGATGGTGTAACTTGTTCAGTGCACACACGTGTGCCTTATTGACATTAACAACATGCAATGCCATTAAACAGCAGATGGTGAACCCATCCACCACTCGTGTTTGTTGTAGCTCATGTGATGCAAAGTAGGTCCTTCCACCAAATACACTATATTGCGACAAGTTTTAGGACACCCGTCCGAATCATTGAATTCAGTGTTCCAATCACTTCCATGGCCACAGGTATATAAAATCAAGCACCTCTGCATGCAGACTGCTTCTGCAAACATTTGTGATAGTGAATCCAAGTGTGGTACCATGATAGGTTGCCACTTGTGCAATAAGTCCATTCATGAAATTTCCTCTCTACTAAATATTCCACGGTCAACTTTTAGTGGAATTATCAAAAGTGGAAGCGATTGGGAACAATAGAAACATAGCCACGAGGTGGTAGGCCACCAGTGGCCGCAAGTGGACACTGGAGCAGTGGAGACGTGTTCTCTGGAGTGACGAATCACGGTTCTCTGTCTGGCATTTCGATGGATGAGTCTGGGTTTGGTGGTTGCCAGGAGAACTGCATTGTGCAGTCAGGCAAGTACCGTGCGGGCTTGTTCTTCAGGGGTTGGGCTTATCCCCTTAGTTCCAGTGAAAGGAACTGTTTATGCTTCAGCATACCAAGACATTTTGGACAATTTCAAGTTCCCCACTTTGTGGAAACAGTGTGGAGATGGCCCTTTCCTGTTCCAACATGCCTGCACATCAGTGCACAAAGCAAGGTCCATAAAGACATGAATTAGCAAGTTTGGTGTGGAGAAACTTGACTGGCCTGCACAGAGTCCTGACCTCAACCCAATAGAACACCTATGGGATGAATTAGAGCGGAGACTGCGAGCCAGGCCTTCTTGTCCAACATCTGTGCCTGACCTCACAAATGAGCTTCTAGAAGAATGGTCAAAAATTCCTATGAACACAACCCTAAGGCTTGTGGACAGCCTTCCCAGAAGAGTTGAAGCTGTTATAGCTGCAAAGGTTGGGCCAACTCCATATTAAACCCTACGGATTAAGAATGGGATGTCATTAACCTTCATGTGCATGTAAAGGCAGGCGACTCTAAACTTTTGGCAATGTAGTGTAACTAAATTAGGATACAATTAGGAATATCCTAACTGGATATGTGAATATCTGCTCAGTTAACTGATTGCATAATTATGTCAGATTTATCACATAACTCATTAAGCAGAAAAAAGCTGTTCCTTTCAAACAATGTCCACTTAAGGCGAGACACCGCAGTCAAATAGTTTTTTCCCCAATTTTACGTGTATCACAATGAAGCTTTACATGCATAAAGTAAACATACAGTAAATAGAAGCTTGATATTAAAATTTTTTATGTTTTTTATTTTTAATATGCAATTGTGGCATTTCCTCATTAAATAGGCGCTGATTTGTACATCAAACAGACCCATTTTCCAGCACATTGGCAAGAGTCAGATGGATTTTTTTGTTTTATTTTGATAATATAAGGCATTTACTGAAGGGTTTATCAATATGGGTTTTTTTTTTCATGGATTTATATAAAAACACCAACCATGTGTGACTGACCTTTTCCCCCCACATATTTACACATAAAATACCACATAAAATGAGAATGATAAAATATATTTGAAAAAACAAATCTCTAAATGTCTTGCTATAAGACCTAAAACAGTGTGTAAAATTATGGGTGAGGAAAACGACTTGGCAAACAGGAAACGTAATTTTGAGAAAACCGTTGGAAACGGAAAAGTGTCACATGAACAAATCTCTTCTATCTATCTGATATCTAATATATGGACTAGCTAACATTGTGCTCAAGCCTTCAAATGATAGATGATTCAATATGGAAAGTTAAAAAAGACTTTTACTTGGATTCTAATGCTAACAAAGATGAAATTTTACTCGACCTGTAGCTCGTGGCATGTAGACAAATAATAATGTTTATATATATATTATTCAAGATTGTTTTATATATTTTATGAAAGTATGTTGATATGTTGGACTGTGGTGTCTCACCTTAATCAGCTGAGTCAGTGTACTGGTGAAGGAACGGATCAAATCAGGCTGATAGAAAGTTAGAAAATTCATTTAATGGTACCTTGGAAAAGTATTTTTGAAATACAGTAGTTTATTTTAATAAACGGCATGGCTGATGCTTTTGTAGTTTGTTTTTATACACTTGAAATTAAGGTGCAAAATGTGGTACATTATTTTACAATACATTTCTTTGCCCATCCCTGCCAACAGTGAGGTCACAGTGTACTGACCACATCCTGCTGTACACTTCTATATCACTGGCAACAACAAGGCAAAGTGTACAAGATTTGTTTTTTTTCTGTTTGCTGTTTTCAGAATGAAACTAAGCCAGTGAAGATGATGTATCAAGAAACCAACTTCCCTCTCACCTCTATCTCTGAAGCCAACTGCCAGGTAATCAGGCAAATTGGTTAATTAATCTGTTAATATAGAATGCAAGTCAAGATGTCTGTTGGTCCGTCAAGCGACTGTTAACTGGTCAGTCAACAACTAATTTGTTTGGTTTTATCAACCAATAATTTATTACCTTTATTAATGAGGTTAAGCAGGACATTTTTCCATGGAATATGAATGAAAGAAGATTTGATAAGATTTAGGCTTATTTGTACTGTAACTATGAAACTAACTACCTAATAAGGGTTTTGTTTGTTGTATGTAACTACATAAACTATCCTGTTAAAACACACACGTAACCAAACAGTTGCCAGAGCAGAATATATTTGCTGTAATATTTGAAACCTTCTGTTGGACAGATCCTAGAGATGCCGTACAAAGGAAAGGAGCTCAGCATGCTCATCTTTCTACCAAATGAATTAGAGGACAGTACAACAGGCCTGGAGAAGGTAGGACACAGAGACACACACATATACACATAAAGAAACGCACAAGATGCAGACAAACTAATAACTGTTTTTGTGTCCACCCCCAGCTGGAGAAGACGCTGACCTATGAGAACTTTGAGAAGTGGACGCGCCCAGACATGATGAATGACATTGAGGTCCAGGTGGGGTTGCCTCGATTCAAGATGGAGGAGAAGTATGACATGAAGAATGTCCTGATCAGCATGGGCATGGTGGATGCCTTCGACGTGGCTTTGAGTGACTTCTCTGGTAGGACATGTGTCTGGACCATTTCACATATATTCATCATCATTTAAAGAACAGGCACCAAAAGCTGAACTGGCTCCTGTCAGTTCAAAGGACCAACAAGTCAATACAGAGGTTCTCTTAAATCGGTGTGCTCTACATTTCTGTCATGTAGGGTGAGACAAGGCATTATAGTTATTTAAAATATTCTCTTTGTTTCCTCTGCTGACAGGCATGTCTCCCGCCAATGACCTAGTACTGTCAGAAGTCGTCCACAAGGCTTTCGTGGAGGTCAATGAGAAGGGAACTGAGGCTGCTGCTGCCACTGCTGTAATCATGAAGGCCTGCTGTTACATCCGTCCAGCCACCTTCATCGCAGACCACCCCTTCCTCTTCTTCATCCGACATAACCCCTCCATGAGCATTCTCTTTGCTGGCCGATACTGCTCCCCCGAGTGAACACTTCGTCGTTCAGAGCAGTGTGTTTTCTCAACATCTACTATTGCAACATTATAAAATGTTATGTTATTTTAACACCGGGATGAAGAGTAAAAACTGTGGTGTTAGATTTTCTGAACTGTGGCTTCTTGTCTGCATCACTTCTTACAGGAGTGATTCTGTGTTTATCTTGTGCCTTTCTGAACATTAGGTTATTGCACTGTTTATCTTTTGCACCTATAGTCTCATCCTTAGGATCTGGTTTACTTTATGTCTGTAATACATATATGGTCCTATTTCCTGCACCCTCACACCCTAGCTATACCATTAGAGTCTAGTTTATCTTATACCATACACCCTTTGAAAGAGTTTATGTCTATTATGTCTTTTCAACCACTAGCACAGATGCCAACTGTACTATAATACCATATGAAGGTGTGACGGTTGCAAGACTCTGCACTATGTTTCTACAGAACATGCATTTTATTTCATTGCTTGATCTATTTGCTTAACCAAAGAAAATAATGTGATGTAATCACATGGTCAGATAGATACGTCCATGGTGTTTTGTAATCAATCAATCAATACATGTAACTGTTCCTTTACGCATTGTTATGACCCTGGGGACATATTTTGTTTATCTCTCTCCCTGCATCGTCAGCTGTTCTCCCTTAGAGTGTGTGTGTGTAGGTAATAGAGAACAGGTGGGATTGGTCCTGCAGAGCTGATTGGAGCCTCCTGATTGGTCACCTGGATGACAGCAGCCATCTTAAGCCCCACTGACAGGCACTCCCTTCTCTCTCTCTCTGCCATTCCCAACCTGAGCCTGTGGTACTGTGTGTTATGTCTGTCATGAGTAGAGCACTGTTGTGATTAGATGAGACTTTGTAAGTCAATCTATGAAGTGGACACATTGAAGTTTAAATAGCGTAGCATTGTTATTCTTATTGTTGTTGACAACCTTCTTTTGTTGGCTTTAGCCATTTTCTTTGTTTTAGCTTCCTTGTGTCAGCTACTAGCAGTGTGTAGGAGTGAGAAGCCCTTATTGTTTGATTTAAAGACTTCATTAAGTAATAAAACATGAACTTGAATGAATTAACTAGTAGGTGTTTATGGCAATAAATTTATCATTAAAAAAAGTATAGCAGTGAGGAATCTCCGGGGCCAGCAAAGGATCAGTAGGAGGTTTCTTCATTGATTTGGAATCAAGTCAGTCTTTATTATTAAACAAGTAAAGAATAAATTGAAATAATTACAGTAACGCAGTAAAATGGTATAAAGGTGAGTTAAATTAAACAGCATTTTAAATTACCTTCAACAGCATGAAGCAAAATAAGAGAAAGTTCCAAAATTAAACTTTATAAAATCTTTGCTAGTGCTTTGTCTTACAAACTTGCCATCATTATCACTCTTGTGAAAAGCTGTAGCCTAGTCTTAAACTTGTGAGTCTTAAAACTTTAATCCTTCTAGAGTCTGTGTCTCTTCTTCTCTGTCCTCTCTCTTTCTGGTGTAGCATAGGCTGTGCAGGGTGAATTGAGGAATGTGCTCCACCCCACCGCACCTCCTTCCATCCCTCCACTCCCTCCTTTTTCTCAATTAGCCACATCAAGTTGTGTGTTTTATTTGTCTTCTTCTTCATCTTCAGGTAATCTTGTAGACCAGTTATTAACTATGGTTATCTATAACCCTAGACTCCAGTTGTTAAAAACGGTCTAGGTTTATCAGACAGAGTTCGTTTTCAAAACAGGAACCTATTTTTATCAGCCGGAGACAAGAGTTTGGAACTACAGACTTTATATAATAATCTGGTTGTACCAGAAGTAACGGTCCCCAACCCCTCACCCGTTATTTCCCACATGCTGTCACATACAAAATAAGAGGATGGGCAGAGTTAGCCGTGAGCCAATGATAAGAGACTAGGAGGGGTTACCATAGGCCAATGATGGGAGTCTGTGAAAATAAAACGAGAACATTGTCTTCAAGAAATTGCCAAGAGGGCACTTGGATCCTTGAACAATACCTACCAAAGAGGGGACCTCCATGCGGTGAACTTCAAGAGTTCCACAAATGTAGCAGTAGGTTATATTTCTTACTAAAGAGGATGTGTTTAAAGACTGTATGTACTGATCGTCACCAGTTTCAGCACTATCCTTAACAGACGTGTCTTCAGTATTTCCAAGAACTTTAGCCCGAACTGAATAAAATGTATAAATATTAAATATTATAAATAACAACAATACAGCATTTACAGTAATAATAATAAGTAGTATTTTAAATGATATATTCATTGGTAGTTTCCTTTTAGTGGTTTGATTCAGGAACCGGACCTTTAGGTGTGAACCCACCCTTGAGGATTATTGTAGAAATTTGTAAAGTGATGCATATGATTGGTGAATCTTTGGTTCACCAATTTGACACAAGCTCATATTTCTCTCTAATGAGCCCTCAAAGCCTGGGGGGGCTGCAAACTCTTACAGAGAGATAGTCTCTGGCCTACAGGCCAGTTAAGTGGGACAGCTGCTGGCAAGATAATCTCTTGCCTTTACAAGAAGTAGCCCCAGCTATTAACAGCTGATCCTCGCTCACTGTAGGTAGACCTTTGTGAGGCCTGCTGACCTGTGCTACTGCACGCCGCCCTGAAGGTTGATGTATGCTACTGCCGCGGTGGAGTTGTGCGTTTTCACCAAGATATGGCAATCTTGGAGAAAGTGCAGAAAAAACCATGCCCGATATGGTCGGCCCCCACCGTGACAGGGACGCACGCGTCCATTGTCATGTTCACCCTGAAAGACATCTCCCCCTGTGCGACGCAGTGTTTGTTTAGCGCACTTTCTTTGGATCGAGGCAGTAACCAGGTTTAAACTCTTGTTGCGCTTTGTGGTGTATAACATATGTGCATTTGACGCATAACAGTTTAACATAGCACTGTAGCAGCTGGATAGAGGATTAGTGACCTTTAAGGGGAGAGCAGAGGTCAGTGGTTACGTGGAGGCTCAGACCCTTATCTGGTGTCCAACAAGTGTCTACACTTATCCTATAGAACTTTGCTCTTATATGGATTGATGCCTTAGTTTGCAGACTCTGACCCTTATAGGGTATTTAGCAGATACCTAAACATGTCCTATATAAGCTGTGTTTGATGGACAGAGAGACAGAGTGGCCATCACTCTCCAAGCTGCTGCAGAGCTTGTAATTGATGCTGAACTCCTTGATGTAATAAACTTTTAGGATGAAGAACAGTGTCAAGCGGATTTCTTCTCAACACATCATCGCAGCATTATTGTTCGGACACCACAGCTTCCTTGCCCGGGATGGCTCAGATTACTTGTTTATTTAGCAGGGATGCTATTTCGTCCTCATGGTGTAGAGTTGAGAGAGTCCTGACTGTGAAGTGCCAAAATAGAGAGAGAGACAGACGGTTTAGGTGACATTCAAATTTTGTGAGAAAATACTGTTTCGGGAACTGTACAAATTGTTATGGTTTAGGATCCAAACGAAAAGACTGTTTAGGTGATTATACAATTTTTTTGTCCTTGAGAGTGGCGTCTCCAGTCTCCTCACTTTCTGGAAAAGAAGAGTGCTCTGTTTGGAATACCGAAGCTGGGTTTGAGTCCCGGGGAATTCAGGACCCCCGAAGTGTCAAGGGTGGAAGGCCCGGATAGTTGGACTTTCCAAGCATCGTGGTTTAGGCTCTCACAAGGTAAAATTAAAGTAGAGATCTGGGATCTCTGGAGGTCTGGGACCTCAGCACGCTACGTGTAAACAAACGGAGGAGTGAATGTGAGTGTGAGTGATATTCTCCAAGGGATACTTTGTGCATCAGTGTCTCAAACAGGAAAAGCCTCCACTTTGTTCACAGAAACCTAACAGTGACAACTGAAGTGAACTGAGACAGGGAGTGAGAAGTACTGTTTGATTAGGTTAGTTGCTCGGGTGAATTCCATACAAACTGACTGGCTGGTACACACGTTAGGCAGGGTCAGGATGGACGGAGAATTTGATAGAGAAATTGATGATGGAGGTTGGGGCTCGTGGAAGCCGTGGGGGGAGCAAATTGATAATGTGTTGTTGGTAACAAGCAACAGAAGTAAACCTAAAGATAAACAAAAGCAAAAAGAGGACGCGAAACGCCGAATGGAGAGTGCAGTAGCAGAGGTCCCCAAGGGGGAGGAAGGTAAGTGGTCTCTACACTCTGTGTTGACTGCAAGTTTGTTGCAAAAGAGGAAGTGCAGAGCTGAAGCGGAGAAAATGGAGAAGGAGAGAAAGGAGTGGTTCACCCTCACGGTGGACGCACAGGAGAAACAAAAGAGAAACAAAAGGTCTACCACCACCCTATGCCGGTCCAACAGAACCCATAGCTCCTCCGGTGAGTATCTACCCGGTATTGGAGGTTTCTGGAGGTAAGTTTAGGGTAGAAACCAAACCAGAGCATCAAACTCAAGGATAAACAAAAGAGAAACAAAAGGTCTACCACCACCCTATGCCGGTCCAACAGAACCCACAGCTCCTCCGGTGAGTATCTACCCGGTATTGGAGGTTTCTGGAGGTAAGTTTAGGGTAGAAACCAAACCAGAGCATCAAACTCAAGGATCATCGATGCCAAAGTTGGAGAGGGAGACTGGGAAGAGAAGAGAAACCCCAAAAAGAACGAGACTATCAACCATTTCAGGCTCGAGCACGAAGAGAAGAGGGGCTGAAGAAGCCCCAGCAAAGGAGAAGAGACCCAACACACAGAGCGGAGATATGGGGCCAATTGTCCGGAATCTGGAAGAAGGATGCAACTGTCGTGGACATGGATACAGAGGACAGGGAACCAGAGGATGAGGACAGTGCTGAGGAGGAAGGTGAGGGGACAGGCTCTCTAATACTGACAGTCGCAGAGTTGTTTGGGGAGGCTGCAGGGGAAGCCGAGGGACACACCTACCAGAGTCCAACGAAAACAGGGATAGAACATATAAGTGAGGAAGCACAAGCCTTACTACAGGATTCTAGGGAGAAACAAAGGAGCAAAGGAAAAGCTGGACGAGATAGAGCAGAGGAGAAAACACACAAAAGAATTAAGGGAGCGCAGGCAGTCGTAGACGTTATGCCACTGGTCCAGTTAGGGGGAGGATATGGGGAAAAATACAAACCTTGGGCACTAGGGGATGTACAGGTACTGGTAGACAAAATGCCCCCAGTAGCGGAAGGGGGAGGTTTATGGTTAGATCAGTTAGATAAGCTTACAGCAGGTCAGAGGCTAGCTTTAGGTTACTGGAGAGCTGTAGCAGCCAGGTGCCTGCCAGGAGATGTAATGAGGGAGTTAGAGGAAGATGCAGGGACTGAGGATGAGCCAGATAACAAGCCATTTATGGCAGTAGTGACTAAAATAGGGAGAGCTATGAGAGAGAGATTTCCCTTGCCGAATGCAGCTACGGTCCCCAAACTCCCATGGAAGCCAGGCCAAAATCCCCGAGACTATTTAGATCAATGTAAAGAAATATGGACAAAAAAACATGCCACCATGGACACAGTGGAGTCCAGCAGGAGTGGTTCCGCAGAGCAGTACTGGAGGGAGTGCCAAACTCAGTTAAAGAAGCCATGTTGAGCAACCC
Organism: Micropterus dolomieu; assembly: GCF_021292245.1. Lineage (NCBI taxonomy): Eukaryota > Metazoa > Chordata > Actinopteri > Centrarchiformes > Centrarchidae > Micropterus > Micropterus dolomieu. The sequence continues at coordinate 28,295,745 of NC_060150.1, forward strand.
AGACCTTCCAGGAAGTGAGTCACAGGTGTGGGAAAGACACGTAGTACACAATCTGCAGCGACAAAGGACCAGGAGGAAGGAAAATAGAATGAGATAAAAGAATTACAGACACAGCTACTGAAGCTGCAGCTGGGGATGGCGAGACAGGAGGTAAATGAAAAAAAGAAGGGCCCTAATAAGCAATTGGTGGCTGGAGCTCCACCTACTGACCCACATACTCCAGATTTATATCCAATCCCACCGTGGGTGGATCCACACCATCCCTCTCAGAATCGAGGGTGGAACTAACAGTCATGGGGACCTCCCAGGGGGGGAAACAGAGGTGGTCGTGGAAGGGGGAGAGGTAGAGGTGGATTCCAGCGGGCACCACGAGGAGGAGGAGGGTATGGAGGATGTTTCATATGTGGAAACACCTCCCATTGGGCTAGAAAATGCCCGCAAAATCCAACTAACCACCAAGGGAGTCAGGGAGCTACGCAGAGACCCCACCACGTGACCTAATCTCCAATGACACCGTGGAGGTTGTAGGTATCTCTGGGGTAGGACAGAAACTGCCAGTGACCGAACCGCTGACAACACAATTGGGACACCAATGCTTGCTTCATCCATTTGTGGTGTCCCCTACAGTCCCTGTAAACCTACTGGGGAGAGACCTCCTGATAAAACTAGGAGCCACCATCCTGTGCAGCGCTGATGGACTGGTAGTTACCCTACCAGATGGAACTCAATTTCGATGTGGATACCCGCAGACTGGACAATGGTTGTTACAACCTTTGAAGGCTCACACAGCTGACATCTATTGGGGCTCCAGAAAAAGGGAACCCGATGAGCTTCTATCTCCAGGGGAAAAAATGGATCACCCTCCTCGAACCACACAAACCTGCTGCAGAGGAGGGGATTGCTCAGACCATTGAAGGATTGATAATGTCAGGGGTGTTGGAACCTTCACAGTCAGCCTGGAACACTCCCATTCTGCCCGTTGAAAAACACGGAACAGGTAAATATCGCATGGCACATGATCTGAGATCCATCAATTCGATTCTTACCACCCCCACCATTCCAGTTCCCAACCCCTATGTGGCACTGAATAACCTCTCTCCTAAACAAAAATGGTTCACTTGCATTGATCTTGCCAAAGCTTTTTTCTGCGTGCCTTTGGCTGACTCGTGTAGAGACATCTTTTCCTTTACTCACAAAGGTCAACAATGGCGTTACGCTCATTTGCCACAAGGGTTCGCTTTATCCCCTGGAATATTCAACCAGTTTCTTAAAGAGGCATTAGCAGGCTGTCCCTAGCCACCAGTTGTGACACTGCTGCAATACGTGGATGATCTCCTGTTGGCCGCTCCCTCGCCATCTGCTTGTTTGCAGGCTACCAGGTCCATGTTGTAGAGACTCTCTGACAAAGGGTTTAAAGTCAGTAAAGACAAACTGCAGTTGGTGCGGACGCAAGTATCTTTTTTAGGGCGCACATTGTCACAAAAAGGGGCGGGACTATCTTCGGCACAAAGGTCCACCATTTTGCATCACTCCCAGCCACAGGTGGTTAAAGAAATGCTCTCTTTTCTGGGATTAACAGGATATAGTCGTATCTACATCCCCAACTACACTGGCCTGACTCAGGTGCTGAGGGACTTGGTGAAAGAACAGGGCATGTGTAACATTAATGATCGGCTAAACTGGATGAAAGAGGCAGAAGATGCGTTCATCTCCCTTAAACAGAAACTGGCTCAAGCAGCCGATCTCACATTACCAGATTACTCCATTCCATTTCATCTTGATGTTTCTGAAACAGGGGGAGTGGTGAATGGCGTTCTGTTTCAGAAAAAAGGGAGAGAGAGAAGGGTGCTTATGTACATCAGCGTAATGCTAGATGCCATGGAAAAACGACATCCCAGGTGTGCTCAACATGCGGCAGGGGTAGCAGAAATAATTTTGAAAACAGCACACATAGTCATGGGACATCCACTACAGGTACTCACATCACATAGTGTAGTCTTGTATGTCAACTCACAGATTTTTACAATGACATCACTAAGACAGCAGCGACTGAGTAAGGTGCTAGAGGCACCAAATTTGAGGTTTACTCATGAAGGGATTAATATGGCAGACAGAATAGGAGTAGGGACTCCTCACATGTGCGAACAGGAAGTGACCAAAGAGGAAAAAGTGAGGCCAGATTTGCAGGCACAGCCACTACAAGGCTCAGAAGAACTGTTCACAGATGGTTGCTGTTTTAGACATGAAACAGAAGGACTGAGGGCAGGATATGCAGTAGTCAGAAGAGAGGGGCATACATACAGAACAGTGAAGGCAGAAAGGTTGAAGGGACAGCAGTCAGCGCAAAGGGCAGAGGTCAGAGCAGTAATAGAGGCACTGAAGCAAGGGGAAGAAAAAAAGATAACCATCTACACTGACTCAGCATATGCAGCAGGAGCAGCACATCTACAACTGGGACAATGGAAAAGAGCAGGGTTTCTCACTGCTGGAAATAAACCAATCAGACATGAAGAGGAAATGAAGGAACTAGCAGAGGCCTTGCTCCTCCCGAGTGAGGTAGCAATTGTCAAGTGTAAAGGGTCATGACACCACAAACACACCAGTGGCCAAAGGAAATCAAGCAGCAGACCAGGCTGCTAAGCAAGTGGTGGGATATTCCCCCTCACTACAAATGATAAGCACAGAGGAGGAAGTGCAACAACACACGAGCCTCACTGAGGAACGTATCAAACGGTGTCAGCAAAAGGCCTCTCCACAGTAGAAAACAGTGTGGAAACAAAGAGGAGCGACAGATACAGGTGGTCTCTGGAGAGGACCAGATGGGAGATTAGTTCTTCCCCCTACCATCAGACAGAAGGTACTGGAAGAGGCTCAAGGAGTAGGACATGCTGGTCCCGCTCAGATGAACAGGCATTTGTGCCATTGGTGGCATCCATATCTGACAGATATGACAAAGGAGTTCGTGCGAAGGTGTCAGGTATGTATGGTGTATAATCCAAGGCCAACAGTGAAACCGGAAATGGGTGCATTTCCAATGATCACTAGGCCAGGGCATGAAATTTCCATTGGTTACACAGACATGGTGGACACCGTGAGGGTGTACAGGTACGTATTGATGTGCGCTGACACCTTCACAGGGTGGCCAGAGGCGTGGCCTACAAAAAAGGAAGACAGCAAATCGGTGATTAAATGTCTGATTAATCACTACATTCCAGGACACGGGTTTCCTGAAAAAATCAGATCTGACAATGGTACACATTTCAAGAACACACATCTCCAGCAGGTGGAGACAATGTTGGGGTTGAAGCATGCATTTGGTACAGTGTATCACCCACAGTCACAGGGAAGGGTTGAGAGAGTGAACCAGAACATTAAAGGTAAATTGGCTAAAATCTGTGCACAGGCGAAATTAAACTGGGTGGATGCACTACCACTAGCTCTGATGTCAGTAAGGAGCTCTGTGAACCAGAAAACAGGGTTTACTCCCTATGAGTTACTGACAGGGAGGCAGTTTCCAGGCCCAGGAGCTGAACTGAAAATGCAAGAAGGGTTTGAAAATGAGGTTTCCCTCAGAGCATATTTTAATGAACTGCAAGCTCTCGTTTCAGGTTTCTCCAACCAGGTGGGTGAGAGAGGCACACACGGGAAGCAGTACACAGTGCCACAAACTGACTGGGTGCTGCTGAATGTGATAAAACGGAAGTGGTCGGAGCCAAGGTGGACAGGACCATTCCAGGTGGTGGAAAGAACATCTCATGCAGTGAGACTCAAGGGAAAAGGTGACACGTGGTACCATTGGAGCCAGTGTGCAGCAGCACCAGAACCAATGAGGTCCCTAACAGAGGTGCAGAAGGACCTGCAAAACCAAGCACAGAACACTGACTCGGACGAGTCAGAAAGAAACCAGACCTCAACATAGGGGCAGAATAATCCCCTGGTCTGTGTTAAGGGTCTCAGGGTAGTCTACCCCTGAGACTGAAGAAAGAAGATCAGCAGAAGGAGATCCACATCCAGGAAGAAGACTGCAGCAGCGTAGTAGTGCTCAGGAGGTTTCAAACTCCTAGTTCAGAGTTTCTAGAACTAGAACCAAAGAGAGGAGTGTTAAAATGGGGATGTGGGGAAATCCTACGCTGTTGGGGGGGTTATCAGTGGGAATTGTTATCATTTGCTACTTTTATGGCTATTTTAGTTACATGTGGTTGTTGTTGTATTCCTTGTATTCGTGATTTGATCCAAAGGGTGATCACCACCGGTGTGGAGAAGAGAGATGGTCAGCGCATGCATATGATGCCCCTGTTAGCTGATGATAAGCACCAGGTGGATCAACTCCAATTTGAGGAGTGTTCTCTTAAAAGAGATCAAAAGGGGGAAATTGTGGATATACAACACAACCCTACAGTGATATTGCATGATATGATTCTCTTATATGCTTACTTATTACTTATGATTGCACTTATGATACTCAATATTGTGTGACATGCTTATCTTAGGTAACTCAGCAGTTAAGACAGATAGAAGCTTATGCTGACTAACAGGAAACCGGGCCCTGACAATAATACACTCTGACACACTTCACACTTTTCTTAATACAGTCACACACACACACACACACACACTCACACACTCACATGACAGCCCTTAAGGCACACTAGAAATATTCTACACCTATTGACAACTTCCATATAAGGTAACATGGGATGTGCAGCTGGGTGATGTCTCATCAACATATACACAGCGGAAGACTAGTCAGACCCTGACTTAGGTAGCGTACAGGAAGGGTCTCCAGATATATCTGTCTCAATAAAGGTGTGGTTTGAATCTGATCTCTCATCTCCTCTAAGTCCTTTTCCATCAACCAACTCGGGGAAGTCGTTGTACTTCCACACCTCCTAGGCCACTGACCCTAACACAGTTGAATCTGGGTGGTTTCATAGCGAAGTGTGTTCTGTACCCCTGAGAAATAGCGGACAGAACGTACGGTTGAACTGTGCATGTGCGCCACCGGTCTGCCCTGACAGCGAGTGGGCCCCTCTAGTCTCAGTACGATGATGTCAACCCCGGGACCTGGATGGAGCATGAGCTCCCCTGTAGGTATTAAAGGGACATGACACTGTTTTATTTTTATAAGGGCCTGAACATGAAACATGCAAGGACCCTATTGAAACTGAAGGAATTCTTTTTTCTTCTTTCTTTTCTTTTGGTGGTCTAAACAAGCTCGAAAACTCATGAAACTTTGCATAAAATTCAAACGCTGTGAAAATTTTTTTTTGGGCTTGAGTGTGTCAGAAATATTCAACAATCATTGATACAGTTGCTCTCTTTGTTATGACTTGAGGCACTGACACCCATGGCAATTGGTTGCTTCATTTATAATAGTAGAGATAATCGTATACAATGAAATGGAAACTAAAAGCATTCCTGTGAATCCCATTGGGATATAAGACAAAAACTACACTAATATGCTACAGCTGAACAAAAGAAATATTAACAATTTGACAAAGATGCTTCTGGGTTAGGATTAAGGCACAGACAACAATGGAAACTTTGTTGCTTCATTTATAATAGTAGAGATAATCGTATACAATGAAATGGAAACTAAAAGCATTCCTGTGAATCCCATTGGGATGTAAGTGGAGAACTACTCTAATTTGGCTACAGGTGAACCAAAGGAATACTGATTACTTAAACTAATATGTGATTACAGAGCAGGATATTATCTTCTATTCAGATCAGCTAAGTACAGATACAGAATCATTCTGTTCTGTAGCAACTGCTGTCATTTGTCTATGTCAGTTTCAGCCATGGCTTCAACATTCATGCGATGAGATGTGCAGTGTGCAGTTCAGACCAGAAGGTGGAAGCATTCGCCAGCAGAAGACAGTTTGAGCATCTATCCTCAAGTAACCCTCCAGATTAATCAGTCATCTGGAGCATGAACACAACCAATACAAACAGTGCTGGCAGTGGCTCCATAATCTCACTTTACTCCCCCTAATCTCACATGGAAACTATTAGAGCATTCACTTTAGTCCTGTAGGTTCTGAGCATGATTGCTGGCACTTCTCCACGAGATTACTTGTGTCTATAATAATAATAACATGTATGTACGTGTGACGTGGATGCATGTGTTTGTGTAAAAGAATTGAAATACATAGTAGTTAGGGTTGAGTGGCTTTCTTGAGACCTTTTTCGTAAAGCAGTTTGTGTCTCTGTGTGAGTGAAAGAGTTTGCTTGTGTGTTGTGTATGTGCGTGCATGTGTGTATGACTCACGGTCAGCTGCAGCCTGCATATCTAGTTTATGAATCACTAGGTTGCACTCAGTAACCTTTCAACTGGCTAGTTGCCCCTGGGCACATATATTATTTAATTTTAACACTGCATCCTACTGAATACCATCACATTCAGCATTTTACTTTTAAATCCCTGGGACTGAAAAATAGCTATGAATGTTGAATATTTTTTTCCCCTTCCACTTCCTTCCTTTAATGTTACTTACTTTTATACTTTTACTTGATACTTGTACCCCAGAAGGTATCTCTGCAGTTGCCTGGGGGTACTTGGAAAGATTGTAAAGTGGCTCAGTTTATTTGACAAAATATAAATTGCAGTTCTTAAAATAGCCTACATAATATCAACATATATTCTTATAATACTGATCAGGTGTAACACCTGAACATGTAGTGATTGAGTGTGATTTTTAAGTAGTTAGCAAGATTGTAGAGAAGCAGAACAGATAGCTAAAATAAATGGTTTAATTATTCAAATAAATGGCTAAAAGTAATGAATAAACAGTTCAAAGGGTTAGGTCAATGAACTGTATCATGGATAAATGGATAATAGCTAAAAGTAATGGATAAAAGGTTAACGACATTAAAAATTCATAGATCATTCGGATAGCTAAAAGTAATGGATAAACAGTTTAAATAGTAAATTAAAAAGGGCTATCTTCACAGTTCAAATTGCAAAAGAAAGTAGGGAGATGGACATTTCAAATGCTGTTTGAATAGTAAAAATCTAATTAGTTACTGTGGAGATATCAATGTCTTAAGTCAAGAAAACTGTATAGTCTGCATATTTGAGGGTGTAGGTTTAAGGAGTATAACATCAGTAAGCTTTATAAGCTGTAAGTGGGTGATTTCAATATTTTGACCCGGCTGGGAAAAAATACTAAACATTTGAACTAGGGAAAGAGAGCATAAAACCCTTTGAAATATATCCTCAGTGTGTCATATTAAGAGGATATTGAACTGGGGAACATACTATGACCCTGGGAGCATAGATATGCTCAAGGGAAAATGGTGCTAGATAAAGGGTTAAAATAGCTTACTTACCTAACTTCCGGAATAAATAGCTAAAAGTACTGGGTAAATGGTTGAAATTTCTGACTTTCAAGTGGTGGTCGTAGCCTACAAATAAAAACCTGAACAAAGACCTAAACACTGAGAGTTCAGTTATGTGAAATAATTGCCACACTCCGCCTTTATACAATCAATAGTTTTAAATAACATCCAATTTAAATCATCAGACAGAAACGGTTGGCAACCACTGTTTTAGAGGCATTGATACTAAAGACAATAAGACAAGGTACTGTTTATTGTTCATTAGCTAATTGTACTCACAAAGCAAGAAGTGGCAAGGTTGTGGGGGCTATGGGCAGGGGGTTTGCGTGACTGTCTTCCACATGCTTAGTAGGGTGTGTGTATATGTGCATGACAATGTGCATGCATATGTGTATGTACATGCGTTTGTGGGACATAACCTCAAGGATTGTCCTTGTTGTCATCAGGGGATATGGGGAGAGGAAATGCGGACATTGTTGTGTCTATATGTGCATAAGTGCATCTGCTAATATGAGTGTGTATTAGTGTGTGTGAGAAAGACACAGAGTGGGCGTGACCAATTAGGGCAAATGGTGTGCAGAAAAGCAAAGAGTGGGGTATGAACGGTCACGCAACCTTGCATGGTATAGGATTATAGGTCTTGATTTGCACACACATACACACACACAGACACGTACTCTCTCCCCCTTACAGCTGTCAACAAGCATCAAACACTTTGCCTACATTACAGTTGCCCTAAGCGGTCACTCCTCTCTCTTGATTGGATGTGCTCTTTTCATTGTTTACACCCCCTTCCCATGCTAACTTCTCACCTCCAGGTTTTGTCTCTCCACCTCTCTCTCTCTCTCTGTGTCTCTGTCTCTTTCTTCGTCATTCTCACTCTTTCTCCTCCCTGTACAGAACAAGTGTCATACAGATGGCGTGATGGAAGCTTGCGTGCATGCGGACAAGTATAAATCATTTAAAGTCAGCGTCATAACCTCCCCCCCCCCCATCGTCACATCATCAGTCATGAAACTACAGTGAGACAAAAGCAAAGTACTCCTTTGGGGAAAAGATAGAGATGCTACTCACTGTATCGACTTAGTTATTACTCAAGAGAGCTGTGTGTATGTGTGTGTGTGTACGTACAAGAGAGAGACACAATTGCATATGTAACTGATGTGATAGAGCTTGATCCCAGTAAGGCCACAGAAAGGCACTACTACTACTACTACTACTTGGTGTGTCTATTCCATTATACCTTTTAATAATCAGTGTGTCCACAGATTGAGTGCAAGTCTAGTTAGCAAAACAGAAATGACTTCTTCCTGTAAAACAGAAAATGTAAGTTCCTTTAAAGAGCATTTTCAGAGCCAGAGCTATAAACCATACAGTGCTGTCCATGGATTATTCATGGATTATTACTGTATGAATCAGAATGAGTTATGAACATCATTTAGCTTTTAATATCCCTCCTCAACTGTATTTTCCTACTCCTTGCCAACTGCCAAGAACTGAATCTCAAAAATGTTCTGGTTAACCTGTCACAATAAGCCCTACAGCGCTGCATGCAAACGTTACAAGTTAAAGGGAATCTTTAGAAACTCCCTCTTAAGATGAAATACTATACAATACAAGGACAATACAAGTCCTTGTTCAATTGAAGGCACAAACAACTGAATGCAGTGTTTCATCTCAGGACCACAACTAGAGGAGGAAGTATGGTCTTAATTGCATAGTGCATGTGTTAAGCCAAGAGGAAGAGAAAAGTTCTTCTGTACAACTGTCTGGGTATACATGGATGTACAAAATATCAAAGGCCATTGTATAACGTGTTAAATAGTAAATTAGCAAAATACAGTTCACCAGAGGAATTAACAAGGGTTGCTGTATGGGAAGTGTAGTTTAAAATGGAGAAATACTAGCTTTGACGATACCATTCATCTTTTGACAATAATATATGTATATAGAATTCAACACACTGACACACGTTGACCAACATGGACTTCCATTATAAACAATGTGCACAAGTGACTTATGTGGTTTTTGAGGCAGGATGTGAACCTTCAGCTATTGTAAATCCACAACTGTTGGAATAAAAAAAATATTTTTTGACTGAATTGTTGACAGAAAAGTTTCATGCATTATTAAGCACATTGTATTTACACGAGATTATTATTTTCCAGTATCTTTTTTGTTCAGGGTTTATGAGTTATATTGCATGGTGCTGAAGAGGATAGTAATAAAATTAATCAAAAAGCCTAATACTTAAAAAACAACAACAACAAGCTGATACAATGAACCTGTACTATGTCTGAATGTTGGTCCTGAAACACATGGTGAATAATATTAGTTAAAGATCATAACAGGATTTCTGGTAATTTCATTAGTAGTCTGTTCGCAAACAAATAATAATATTTGGTTATCTGGTACTTACTGGATATACAAGCATGCAAACACACACACACAGACACACACGTACATACACTCATCATCCAATCCAATCATCCCATTAAGTAAAATCCCACCACTAACTGATCCTTGTGTATCCGGTAATTCCCTTTAAACTATGCTGCCTGCTAAATAAACACAAGCTTCTGCGAGGGAGTAGAGAGAGGAATGACCATAGCTGTGGAATTAGTAGAAGAGGCTTGTTCCTTCAAATCAGAGCAAACCAGTGAGGTAACGGCCACATAAAATCAAGAGCTCATGGCTGCACAGAGTACAATATTATACAAAATCTGAATTCTGTATCTGTAACGGCAAAAAAGTAATCTCAAGGCGAGGGGATGGCAATTTATTTCAGAAGCATTTTTTGTTGGATTTGTTGAAATTGTCTTTACATCCTGGCAACAATCAATAAATCAAATGCCCTGACACAATAATAAAAAAGTCTGGTATCTGTGGCTGTTGAAGGACTCTAATAAGCATGGCCAATCATTTAATTCGGGCCGATTCGTCTCTGGAGGGTGGCTAGAAGGGAGTGGGTTGGTGTTTTTTCAGTTGGATACTAAAATCTAGCTGCTTCAAGCTAGTTATGCCAATGTTGCCTACCCTAGCTTTGGCTAGCTTTTTACCCTAGCAGGACAAAAAGAATTTCTCTCACTTCAAATCATGCTTATTTTCTGTGGATCTTGTTTCTTAGTTTTACAGTTTTCCCAGTCCCAGGGTGTCATATAACTTGCGGTTTTGAATGTGGCCACTATGCCAAATAATGTTGCACAACAGAGCACTAGTCCTGCAGCAGCTATTCCTGTGGTAAATCCAGTTATTACTCTTAATGCGTAGTTTCCATGTTTAGGTGTGGTAATTATCACCCACTGTTTAGTAAACTGCATTTTCTCTATTTATAAACCCATGTTTTGTGTCCTATTATTTGCAATCACATGACTAGGGAAGTTTATTTTGATCTAATTTAAATATCATATAAGCAAATTAGGCCAAAGACCATTAATAAATGAATCTGCATACACTTCATTTTTATTACTGTGTAGAAAAATGTGTATGATCTACCTGTAAGGGTGGGTGATCGGTTACCTTATTGTCACTGTCACAATGCAATTAAATTTTGGAGAAGGGTTTGAAAAATGCTACGAACTGTAATCCAAACTGAGTAATTTTGTTATTGCTCCAGTGTTCAGAGGGAGAAACATAGGATAATAAAGACAATGAATGTTCAGGGACTATTCTAAACCTAACTACCAAGTGAATAAAAAAAGACCTACCAGTTCCACTGGGAATCCTGAGGACTAAGATTTAACCACAGCTTTTAGGTTACATCTCTTAATCTTCCTGTCCCCTGCCTCTCTTCATGCCATCTACCCCTCTGTGGATGCCAACATTCCCCTGGCTTTAGAACATGTCCCAGACAGCAGTAAGAGACTAGTGTTAAGTTTCCCAGATCGTGTGAAGGAGCTGTCATGCCAGCTTTACAGCACATTAATCATACAAGCAATGTGGCTAGAGATACTCTGTATTCTGTTCTGCTGAGTATTTATTATTAATAGAGACACAAATCTGAAGGATGCAGACCACATTTGATATACGTGAAAAATTCAGAAGCTACTAAAGAGACAAGGGCGTTAACTGAACAACAGAATGTGGCCATTTTTCATTCTGGAAAAGTTATGAGAGCAAGAAACCATTATATTAATAGAGTGACCATGTTGTACATAATTTCCCATAAATTTGAACTCTATGATATTCTGGTGTATCAAATATATATTTTTATACTATGACAAAGTCCATTGAACATTGTACCAAGCTTCTGAAAACTGCAACATCTGGTTTAGTCAAGTGGATCCTGCTGTGTTTCTTTCATAAAGCCACAAACTACATGTTGCTGTGTGCTTTCACTCATTTATTGCTGTGTAATATTCATATTCTAAGTAACTAATTGTCTGTAATCTGATTGCTCTGGATATGTTTTTTGTGATTGTCCAGAATGTCATCACATGTGACATGTTCATGTTACTCGCCCACCAAGCTGGCAGTTTAGTATAGTATTTGTTTATTATGTGCCTAATGGCAAAAGAACAGCACTTCACCCAGATCTTCCATATAAAGAAAAGTATTTTAATAGATAAGTCCCATTTGCAAAAACACGTAGAAACAATGGAAGACACTGCATATATACACTGTGTTCGCTACCTTGCAGCTACCTCCTCCGTGAGACAAAAAAAAGCCATGTTTATTTACCTTAGTGAAACAGAAAAGCCTTCAAAATTGTAGTTTTTAAATTATGTACTTTTGCCTTTCAATAAATACGAATCATCAAACATTTATTGAAATGAACACACACAAAGAGAAAAAGACAAATTCAAAACAGTGACACCATGTACAGTTGTGCATGTCGACTCAAAAACTTGTCTGGCTAGTCTGAACTTAGAATTGCAATTTAGAAACTACCACAGCAGCTTCACAGAACTGAGACTCTGACATTGAATCAATTTGGTGCTTTTAATAACATTGTGCAAAAATACTGATTGTGAAGACATTGTCTGATGTTTTTGGACTGAAAAGACGACATTAAAAGTGTATATTCATTTCAAAGGAAATGTGTGGTATCTGCAGTGAGATAGGCTGCATTGTGTTGAAAAGCATTTCAATGTAATCCACACTATACAACATTAACGTTGACATAAAATGACATAATATTTGTACTTTCAACAGGAGTTATGATTTAGGATTATGAAATTATTCTGCTCATTGAAATTAGAATTAACATCGAACCATTTAACAACACTGCCTACTTTTCCTTCAGTTCAAACTAACACTTCAACTTTGTCCAGAAAAAACCTTTAACTAATAATTAATATAGTCATTTTTTAGTTCGTCTTATGTCCTGCAAATTTAAGGGCAATTCTGGTGTGATCTGAGTTGAGATGATGATGATGATGATGATGATGATGAGTTGATGCAAATATAATGCTGTAGAATCGTAATTGTGATTTATAGTTAAATCAGTTTTGCCATCAACATCCTTATGCTTTTTATTATGCTCACTGAATTTCACTTTTCCTTTTATCCCTTCCACAAGGAGTTTAAAGCCAACGAGCAGGGACAGAGTGGCCCCCTGCAGATCATGTTAGGATTCAGTACCTTGCTAAAAAAATGCTTCAGGCAGGACACATGCTTGAACCAATGGTTTGTGGTTAAGGGTTTGTTACCCCTTCTTATATAATGCCTTTATGTGTGTAAGCGGGCAATGTAGTGAATATGGGCTGCTTAAAGCTTTGGCCATACTAATAGTTTTCACATGTTTTGGTCCATTAACTTGAAATTGCATAAACTTTACATTACTGTCAAGTTTTTCAATGGATTCTGCATTTGCAAGGAGATACAATTTTTTTTTTTTAATAAAAAAAGGCCTGTAATGGTGAATTCAAGGATGCTCTGACAAAAGCATTGCATTGTAAGCTATGGTCTTGAAAAATCTAATTCAAAATACAAAGATTGAGTAAACAGGGATGTTGTGAAAAAGAATTTGGTTTTCATGCATTAAAAACTGCTTTTCCACAGCTGCTCAGTATTAGATATCAGAGTCCTTTACTGTAGGAATGATGGTTGCAAACATGTTATGTTGCGACAATTATATAACGTTGACCAAGTAATTATTTTTTATGGCAATTGATTAAGTTTTGAAGTCTATGTAAAATGCATAGAAACCAGTAGTTTCCATCAGACATCACTGGAGGCAGTAATGAAAAAGGTAGGTGATGTATAGGTAAAGCTTTTAAACATGGGAAACCACCATCAAGGCAGATCATCCTTTAAGTTGATATCAATGACTGCTAAGTGTGCTCTCATAATCACCCATCTCCCTTGATAAGCCCAGCAGTTAAGTGTGAGTCATCTCCTGTGTACAACATTTTTTAAAAAAGTATTTTTTACAGCAAAATCTTTGCCACAAAAGCCACGTGTTCACAACACATAAAACAAAATGAAATTGTGTTTCTAGACGTAATTTGTCTCATTGTCACTAAATCCAAAAGTGCTTGGAACCAACTACAAAATGTATTCCTTAAAAACTAAATCATCTATCCATAAATTGGATTAAAAGTATTTTTTTTGATTGTCACAACACTAACACTAGAACCTGAGCCTTGTTTGTGACCTCTTCATCAAATAGAAGAAGTAATATAAATGTTGACATCCTGGGAATCCTTGTATTCAAAGACTGTCCTTTTGTAATGCTGGTGCATGTGGCGCAATAGAAAGTACTTTAATGCACACTGATTGCTTGCTTGTGTGGAGGGTGGGGAGTGGGGCGGAGGGTTGGGGACAGGTAAAATCTGATGTGTTCGCACCAATCACTCTTACGGCATATAAATGTAGGGACTGGACTTGTGGTGCCCTGTGCTCATCACACATGGCATAACGTTCCTAGGACCAACCATCATGGACTGGCTTATGTCGTGACCGCTCTCGGGCCACGGTGGGGAGTCTATGGGCTCTCGCTTGATCGAGTGGATCAGGCCATGACCTTTGAACTCATAGGTGCCATGCTTGTTGTAGTCCTGGTGCATGTAGGCTTTGTGAGGGTCGTAGACATGCGAGTCCATGAGGTTGACAGATTGGTTGCTGCATAGAGAGTCTGAGTGAGAGAGTCTCTGAGGACTAAACTGGGTGTTGTCATTGTTATTGCCCATGGCTTTGTCACATTTTAACAGACGTCCGGGTGTGTTGCCGCTGTTGTTGACTGCATAGTTCTGATAGTTGCTGTTGTTGTACGGTGGGCTGATTCCTGCTTTCCCTCGCTGACAGGGCGAGTACTCTGGATCATAATAATCTGCCTCTGATTTGAGATGGAGGCCTGAGCTCTGGTCGTATACCCCATTACCATAGCGACGGTCAATGGCCTCTGGGTCGCGGCAAGCCCAGGGTCGCCCGTAGGCATCGCAGCCATTCTCAGAGTCTGAGTCGTGCTCCACCTTGATGGGAGCCATGTCGGGCATCAGATGGCCATCGTAGCATTCTCCGTAGCCGTTCTCGCTCTTCACCAGGTCCACGCAGTAGGCATCTGGGTCTGTGGGAATCTGGACGCTCCCGTAGAGCTTAGAGACAAACACCTCACCACCTCTGCTGCTGTGGCAGCTGGGGGAGAGGCGGTATGGCTTCCCGTACTGGCCAGCTTTATTCAAGCGGTTAGAAGGTATGTAGCCGACACCCTGGCCTGCTCTGAGGGGACCTGAATTTGGCCGCAGAGGCCAGGCGCCGCCCAGGCCTGGGCTGATGCCTTTATGGGGAGCCATGGAAGACTTGCAGTAGTTGAGGGGCTCCTCCTGGTTGTAGTAACCATCAGGGCGGTATTTAAGATTGTCTTTGGAGAGTGGGGTCCAGGGAGTGTGGTGACCTCGCTGGGTAGGGCCAGGAGTAGGACAGGAGAGGAGGAGAGGGTCTACAATGTCACCCATTCCTCCACTGAAGGAGTGCCTCCGGAGGTGTTCCCCTCGCTCACTGTGAGGGAGAGGTGGAAAATGGGTTGGGGAGGAGAGAGGGATCAAAAAAGGAGAATGAGATCATTAGTCACAAAAAGACAGCTCAATCAGTGCAGATTATACAAAGTTTCTGTAGTCCTTGAGAACATTCAACAAGAGGTGGTCTCTTAAAATATCTCTGGTCCACTCAGATATCCATATGGGAATGTCCACAAACTGCATGTTTTTTCTATTGATTGATAATTGACTCAGAACACAAACATCTATGTTTGGTTCACTTAAGTTCATGAGAGAATCATTCCAGAAGTGACTCATTTTTTCCAGGATTCATCTCATCTGAAAATTGAGAACAGAGTCAACATCCAGGACCCAAAGATCAATGACAGCCAGACGGCCAGCACAAGTTTAATGCAGAATATTTCCTCTTAAACCTTCTCTTAAAACACTCCAGTCTAGAGGCAATTGTGCTTCAGCCTTTGGCCTTGTTGAGTATGTAACAATCATTTTGATTATCTGATCTCCTCATTTAGGATGATTAATTTACCACTGAATCTGTTGCACTGTGAACGTCTTTTATGATCCAAAGTTTTATGCAGCATATGTAGGTGGAGAAATTAAGCAATATCTCTTGGTGGATTTGAAAGCACAGGGGAGGTATTTTATGCCTATTCAACAACATTACATATGTAAATATACACATTATCATACACAAGTATTGCCCATTGCATTATATGTAAATATCCACTTGATATTAGCTGACCTGTGGTACTTGTTTAAATCAGGTGCCATCTATACTGTACATGGCAGTCTTCTCAGCCTCCCAAACATGTTAATGATGCATGAAGCACAGGGGGCCCTATCCAAGCTGAGACATGTATTTGCTCCTAATTGGCCACAGGTAAGGCGTCCAGCACTTGTTGGTGTCAAGCCTGCTGGGTGAAGAAAGGGCATATGTTTGTGTTGGTAACTGGGTGTCAGGGTAATTGCTTTTGTGTTCATAAAACTGTCGCTGCGTAATAAGCCAGTATATCTCCAAATAAACTCAAAAATGAATAAATAACACACAGGGTCTGATTCCCACGTAATTTTTCATCACTCTTACACTGTTTTGAGTGTGTTTTTATGTACCCTTGCCTCATGGATCTTAGTCAAGCCAGTCACTAAGTATGTTTTTACATGTAAACTGCACTATTCCAAAGTAAACATGTCACCCCTTATGAATTATGAGACCATCTCTGGGTTGACTGCTGACAATGTGCACCATAACTCCAAGCTTCAATAAAACATAACTGATGATGTAGCGGCTGTGGCCTTTGAAAGTTTCAAATGTTCTCCCCCATCAGGCAAATCAGTGTAGAGGCCATAACAAGGTGCCAAAATGCATCAAACCTCAAGTTTGGACCAATGGTGTCTGAGACAACAAGTTTGTGTTGAAAAGCTTGACCTTTAATTATAGTATAGCACCCCAATTAAAACAATCAGGGGATTTAAACTAGGACACAGTGTGAATATACATCATCCCTCCAACTTAAGTTAAAGTAATGCAAGGATATTGCTCATGTTTGAGGTTTCATTCCCTCTTACCCATGCTCCAGTGCAGAGATAATCCCTCCTCCTCCTCCCTTGTTCTTTCCCCGCATTAACATGTTCTTCATTTTCATCTCAGTGATGGAGGGCAGTAGGAGGGGTACACCTATGCAGAATAGAGCCAGCTGGGGAGGCATCAGAGCCCCGGAGGCTGACTTCTTTTTCTGACCGTGGAGGAACTTCAGCCGACCCTGGAACTGTATAGTCTGGGAGAAAAGAGAGTTAGAATTTACTAAGTGGAGGTAGTTTACCAGTTTCAACATCTTAGTTTTGCCTGTTAGCTAACGCTACATTAGCTAATTTGCACTAAACACAAAGTAGAGTTGAGATTGATGGGAATTTTATAAGTTGTTGAGATATTCCAGTGTGGACCAAAGTGGTAGACCAATAAACCAACATTGCCATCCATGAAGCCACGCCGCCACTGTGGCTAGCATGCTCAATAAAGCTAATTTAATTGTATTCTTTCAACAGGGACGGAAGATTCTTTGGCCGTATTATTTGCTAACAGAATGAGTATTGTGCATTGCATTACACATTTTGTGTCCCTACTGTAATTATGTTGACTGATGAGGAAAGCATCTCACCAATATTTGCTCACTACTTGGCTAGAAGTGCTTCCAGTATATGTCAGAAAATTGCCATCTAGAATTTCTATAGTGCAGCCAACGTTAGTGCAACCAGAGCAGACTTGGAGACAGTGAACTCTTCTGACCCTGATGAAATGGTCCAAAACCATATTCTTGTTGCTCTGTCATCAGGGCCTCTAGGCTTTTCCACTGCTGTTCTCCAAACCACTCTAGTCACAGCCATGAGGGATGAACTAGGCTTCTATTCTGCTGCTGTGTCAAGGCACCCAATTACCACATAACGCCTTGCATTACAGCTATAAATACCTGTACACACAACAATTCAAAATCAAGTTTTATTGTACCAAAGGGGTTGTAATCCTCCAGAAAGTGGGCCACACACTCCATGCTTCATTTCTATTGCAATATTCTGCATTTTTCTGTTTTGTTTTGTGTAAACTTTAATACAAGAACTGTTCACTTAAGCTGGCAGTTTGGTTCAGACCACTCACCAAGAATCCAGAGGTGCTGTCCAAAAGGCATCGGACTCTGGCAATGAAACATCTGTTGAGAAAGCAGGAGAGCTCAGGAGGAATTCCCCCTGACTCCGGAGAATGGAACAGGCTGCTCACTACTAAGTCCTCACCTGAGATGTAATAGAGAAAGATGGAGGAAAGGAAAATAATTTAGTATTAACAGCAATTTTTGTGGCAAACCTACAATGTGCTTCATTGTCAGGAAAAGGGGAAAAACAAAGATCATCTATTTATTATGAAACGTATATAAGTTTTCAAAAGGTAATATTAGTTGGTCATTGGTTGGCAAATTATGATATACTGATAGACTTTGTCTTTTTAGAGATGGATGTAGCTTTTATGAAATTATATGATAAAAATAGATGTTTAAAGTTGATCTGCCATAATATAATGTGATTTTGCTGGTCTGACTTAAGTGGGAAGAAATTTATGTGCATCTCTCTACTGATGACATAATGTATATCTGCCTAAAAGTAACCAGCAGAACTTCAAAATCGGATCGTGATCTAAATATTTAACAAAGACAATCCACGATCACCACCATATACCTGTTAACTTTTAACCAAGCAGTCTGCTCAATAACACTGGTGCCTCTGTTCCCAGTAAGCTACCCACCACTCCCTGCAGCTGCCGGGTTATCCTGATGAGCCGACGTCCCCTGGTGCTGCGGAGGACACATGGCCCAGTGGAGCTGCTGCCTGAACTCCTGACGGTCGTCTATGTGAATATAGTCAAACACATTCTGGTGCATCACGTCAGTCTGTGGGGGAAAGTTAGTGGGTTAGTGGTAAGTTTGTTGAGGAAATTTGTTGAAAAAAACATTTTATTAAAACATGTATGTATAGAGACATTTCTAGTTTTATGTTAGCTTTTTTTTATCACGTCATCTCCTGAAAGTCTTCAGAGACATGACATTGCGTGTTCATAGCACTGTCCGCAGACCACTGTGTTTTCCTGCTATCAGTGTAGCTGGTACTGTAGCTGCAGTTTGCTGCCTCAGATACATTCAGTCTGCCTCAGGTTTCCGTGCATGGCTATATACCTCATAACCATGCCAACTGCCCCCATCTCACACACAAGGACTATACTGTACACACAAAGTCAATGGAAGTCACAGAAACATGCATGCACACTTGTATATATAGATGTCTGCACATACACACAAGCAGGAGCATTTCCCCAGTACAGTAACAGTCTAAGGGTAGCTGGAGGGCCAGTGAGGGCAGCTGGGTTTGTCAAACATCGCGTGACACCGGCTCCTGAACAGCAGTCCAGCCCAGCTTACCCTCCGCATCCATACACATCTACACACACACACACACATACATAGAGTGAGTCGGGTTTCAGCCCACTCTCGTCATGGCCTCTCTTTCTTTTCCAGCAATAGATTTGCTTTCTGTCATTCCATGACAGATTCCTCACTAAAATGTTCAACCTTCTCCTCTTCCCTCTCTCCCTCCTCCCTGCACTCTCTCCGTAATTTCCACACTGGTGGCACGCGATGGTTTTTGATCGCCTGCCTCTAAAAACACAATCTGTTCCCACCGTCTTCGGCGGGCGCTTCGTCCTGTGGTTTGGTTCCCTACCGGCAGTCAGGCAGACATACGGATCGAGTGACTATTGTTTATGTTTCTCGTAAAAAACACAGAGAGGAAAAGAAGAGGGGAAAAAAAGGAGAATAAGTGATATTTTTGCTGACCTTCAAAGGCTAACTGCCCCAGTAACAAATGGGATCAAAGGCCAATGGAGGTTTTCTGCTCTTCTCCAGGGCTTTCTTGTGGTGCTACTTAGTGAAGTGTTCTCTTTTCTTTTTTTCCCTGTGGTATATTAAGTATAAGTGTCCTTCTGACTACAATTGTGGGCTCAAATTATGTGACATGTTGTCAAGGCCTTAAAGGCAAACTATGAGACTTAAAAACAACCAATAGCTCCTTTGCGAGAATTGAACATGTGGGGAAAGGCTAAAAGAATGTTTTGATGACAGTCTCTGAAATATAACATGATGATCTGTATGTACTTAAAGGATTTTTAATATGTTTATGCACTGCAAGGACAGACTTTTTATTGTCAACAACAAATTTATTCTTAGGTTTTCTTGTATACAGTAGAATGATGTATTAAAAATCACCTGAATTTTGGTTCTTAGTTTTCAGTATTGACTTGTACAGAGAGCTACACTATTTGAACTGGAAGTTGATCTTGTGTATAGATAAACATTGATTTTCTACTGCCTCTGGTGATCATACACCACCACATCACACAAAATGCTTTGGCTGCTTTACATGCTGGGTTGCTTTGGCTCCCAGCCAAGTTTGCTGCCTGTCAATGCCATGTCTCTTTCTCCTGAGTTAGCAAAGTATGTTTTTGCATTTGTCAAATTTAAAATATTGATATGGAATCAGTGGCGTCATGAACATGTCTTATGTGTGACATACTGCTACAGCTTTACCGTACACAGAGGACCTGTTGTGGTTTAATGGCATCTGTTGGTGAATTTTGTCAGGTGCATTTTTTTGCTTTCCATCCAACATTACATCAGACAGCATGAAATATAGCAACCACTCCTGATCCTAAGACTTCACTTGTTCCACATTTGCATGCAAACATAAACCATATCTGGTCTTTTTAACCACGTAGCTCTAGGGATGGCACTGTTGGTCTGTTTGTTGGTCCACCGCTTTGGTCTGGACTGAAATATCTCAGCAACTACCAGATGGTTTGCCATGACATTTTGTATGGACATTCATGGTATCATTTAAGTATATTCAAAGGTGTTCTGTCTTTGTTTACATCTAACATTACATAACATCAGACAGCATGTGTCAAACATAAGTTGACACAGAAAAACTAATTAGCTTAATACTAAATGTGTCAACATTTTGCAACATACAAGACATCCCACATTAAAACCTGTTGACAGACCCACCAACACACACATGGATACACCCATTTTATGCACCATTCAGTTTTCATTTCCTTTGTCTGTCACTCCCATGCCACCGTGCACACACACACCCATGTGCACACAGGCACACACTCTGACTGGATCGTTCAGACCGCTTTGGTTTTGATGTCGATTTCATGCCGCTACGTTACTGCCCTCGTCTGCTTGTAAGCCAAGTGGGAGCGCTGTTGCAGAAGAATTTCTACCCCAAAGTGTACGTGTGCTGTGTGCTGTGTGTGTGTGTGTGTGTGTGTGTGTGTGTGTGTGTGTGTGCACGTTGGTAAGCAGACATGAGGGCAAAGGAGGGATTTTAACAGTGAAAAGCACTTTATTCATGGTTTTGAAGGAGCGAGATGATTTCAGCATCGCAGGACAGGCGAGCCAGTGTTGATATCATCCATAAGTAATGACTGGCTGCGTATGGCCGCTGGAGAGGAAGAAAGCTAAACCGTCGGTGACTTATCAGTGCCTGCACACACACACACATGCAGACAGACACACACACTCACAGACACACACAGAGTGTATGCCAGGGTGAAACAAAGGTCTTCACCTACATGTGGCCTCTTAGCTGTGACTTAGTGGGTTCACTCTGCCCCCTAGATAGAGTTATCAGGCAGCAGAGAGGCAGACTGTGAGAGAGACTTTTACTCTGGCTTATTATCCTGATGAAAAGGAAAGTAGAAAGAGAGGAATGGACGAGAACAGAAAGGATTGGCTGAGGGGGGAAAAAAAGTGAACTTGCTGAATAATGCCATTTACTGACATTTGTTGAGGGAAAACCTTGTGAGTGACTATGCGAGAGGCTACCAGGGAGGATTTATTAGCCCTCAATTGTTGCTCCAGTATTTTTAAAATTATAAAATATATTTTATATTTGATCCAAACTATTAAAGGAATAGACATTTCCTATATAATTAAAAGCTTTAGATAGATGAGAAGATCGATATCACTTTCATGTATATATGAAGCTGGAGCTAGCAGCTGGTTAGCTTAGTTTAGCCTAAAGACTGGAAGATAGGGGTGTGACGAAACGAGATGATACACGATATTGGGTTCACGAGAATGAGATAAGACGATCCTTTTACAGTCTTTTATTCGACTGAAAGTTACAAAATGCAAAACAATGCAGGTGCATTTTGAAATGTTACTTACATATTGTTTGTGTCTTGTCTTTCACTCAGTTGCCGTTTATTGTTTCCACTGGGTACTCAAAATGCTGCCACACAAACAGTTTTTTAAAGCATGTTCAATGCTAGTTTCACCCTCTCACTCTGTCATGCTGATATCACGAGGCAGGTTTTCACCTCGATGAGAGATATCATCATGTTTAATATCATGAGATCTTGTGGCACAAGAACCCCTACTGGAAGATAAAGACAACCACCTACAAGTCTCTCTAAAGCTCACAAATTAACCCGATATGTCTCATTTATTTCATATGTACAAAAACCAAAGTTTAAAAACAACAAGTTATGTTATCTACAAAGCAGACTTTCTCTTTTGGCCAGGACCAGAAATTACTCAACCTTAATATTGTTGCATTTTTTTCATATTGGTTGTGTTTGCTGTCAGGTGCCTAAATTCCTGAAATAGTTTTATGGATTCAGGTTACCGTAGCCTCAGGCAGGAGGACGACTGACAATTTGTCAAAAACATGATAAGTTGGGCTGGTAATGTGACCAGCTGAGTGGAGGGAGGAAATGACAAACCCCTCCTTTTTTAGAGAAATGTTGCACATTGGGGCTTGAAAGATGACATTGTTAACTAGTTTGTCCATTGATGTGTTCATCATTCAGTATTATACCTTCATTATACAGCTTGTTACTCACAACATTGGACATCAAAAATATAATTGAGATGTTCAACTTACCTGATGAAATCCCAGATAGTCCACAATAGTTGAGGAGGCATAAAAGACCATCCCATCACTGCTCACCACCAAGGCAAAGCCTGTCAAAGACTACAAACACACACAGAAAAAAGATCATGTAGCAAATACATAATTGACAAACACAAACAACTGCATTTAACCAGCACCACGTTTGCAAAGCTATCTTTAGATGGCATGATTGCACCCAGCAGAAACACAGTGCAAAAGAGTCAAATGGTTTTATTTGCGACCCAACTGTGCTGTGTTACAGTCATCACTGTGCAATTATTTTTTTTAGGCTTGAGACAAAACACAGCCAGAATTTGACTCCAGCCAGACTTTTTATAGCGCAATGTTCAATTTATATCATTCTTTCCATAATTCTCAGAACAGCAAATAACAGTAAAAATGGAACAAAAGGTAGAATAATACAATACTGGAGAAGGAATGAAAGACAGATGGACATGGAAATGAGTCGGCCAAACAAAACTTGCTGATTTGTAACGCAAAATATTGCTTTTGAAAGACTTTTTGACTTTGGGGTGGAATTTAGATTCATGGTATTTTGAAAGCAATTCACTTGAGGATGACATGCACACCAATTTGTTCGCCTTTAAACTTACATATTTCACAAGTTAGAAACTTTGATAATTAAGTCTCTTTGACTGGTAACATGCTTTGATTTGCGATACTAAACACACTTATTAAAAGCAGACAAACTTTAGACACAAACAATCTCGTTCCCACTTTCCCTCTTTACACACACCCGTGCACACGATGGGGGGATAATGTGTTTTGCCAGCACAGCTTACAAAGACAAGTGTTGATTAAAAAGAAAATTTAAATAAATATGTAACTGGCTTCAGTCAAATGAGGCGGGATGGACAGATAGAGATGGAAGCAAGAGTATGAGAGAAAAATGAAAACACAGGAAAGGGACGTAGAAGGTAGTGTTGGGGGGGGGGGGGGGGGGGGGGGGGTGTCCTTCGTGTGTGTGTGTGTGTGTGTGTGTGTGTCCGCATGTGTGCGCACAGCTGTGATAGCGTGACAACTGCAAGGCTACTTGACTTGCGTGACTGCTGCTGCCAGAGTCTGTCACCTCTATTTTTCTGCGAGATTATGCAGGTCCTCCCTGGTGTGTGTGTGTGTGTGTGTGTGTGTGTGTGTGTGTGTGTGTGTGTATTTTATGTGGTATATAGCCATGCGGCCTCTAAATTCACAATCACACTCACTTTCCCTCTATGTCTCCCTCTTTAACTTTCTCCTAACAGTGATCTGATTGCCTTAGCGAGCAGTGTAATGCTCTGTCACTGCACATGCTCCACCTTAACCACATAATGCCCTCTGATACCTGGGTGAATAATGCCCTTTGTCCTAACTTTGAGGGTATTTGAGTCACACTGTGACAAAGCAACACTGTGTCAGAAACATATCCTGACTATGACATGACATGTGAAAAACATATATGATGGGCAGGGAAGCAGGGATGGGAAGATGACTCAGGTGCTTGGCGGTGTAGATGCAGATGATGTTTGACAATTTTAACTGGCACATGCTCATGACATCCAGGGGGAGGGTGATCCCCCTGCAGACTCACAGACACACAGCGTTCTCCAGCAGGCACTCACATCCCAATAATAGACGCAATACACATCTACGAAGGCATATCTGCATCACTTTTCATCTTTCATTTGAAGCAAGATAGCAAGATCAAAGATCCGTGTGTAATGTTATGTACAGCAAAAGGCATACAGCACCGTTTGGACTGCTCTGAAGCTTAGATAGGGTAATGTGGGATCAGTATAGCTTTGTATAGTTTCCAATACACTTAATGTATTGGTTGCATGGGAGTGTGTGAACATCTGGTAACAACATGTCAGGGCCAAATCTAATATATTTATGAAAACAGTGAATTTTGTTCAAATCCAACATGTCAGTGCTGAAAATATGAAAATGTCTGGTTTTTAGACCAAGAATTTGGAATACTGAAATCATGTGTCTGGGAGACAAAAGGTATAGCTTTTTGCGGATAAGGTCCATAGCTGGGATTGCTTGTTTAGTTAAGACATCTTATCTAATTCATAAATATAAAGTAGTGTACTAAAAGTATACTTCCAGTTACAGAGCTCATCTGTAAAGCTTCTTGCATATAGAACTCTCATAAATGACCCAGTGATCTAGGATTTCGAGAACCTGTCCAAACAATTGACATGAAAACAGCCTGACTATACTTGAATGTGATGTTGGCTTAAGGAGGTCCTGCAAGGCCATAAAACGGCCAACATTTACACGCTGACTTCATTTAGGTTTATTTACCCTGTTCACCTATTCTATTCCTCTACCAAATCATTGAAATACTACATTAAATTTTAAACCCATTAAATATTTTTATTCTTCTGGAACAAATAGGACTTGGACTTTTGACCTGAATGAGCCCGACTAAAACAGTATATTTTGTAGGTTGATTGCTGTAATTGGCTCTCCAAAATGGAATGCTTGGCAAACATATTAGATTAATACAGTGTTCTTAATAACGTTTATTTTTCACATGTCCAAAACCATTATGTGAACACCCATGATTTATGTTGGAATACGACAGACCATTTGGTGGTGGTGCATAGATAAGATGCTTGCCTTTGGCGTGGGAGACCGGGATTTGATTCCTACTGTGAGACATCCACCATTGTGTCCCTGAGCAAGACACTTAACCCCTCGCTGCTCCAGAGGCGTGCGACCTCTGACATGTATAACAATTTTAAGTCGCTTTGGCTAAAAGCGTCAGCTAAATGAATAAATGTAATTTACAATTTATTTCACAGATACAGAGCTCGAAAGAAAAATTAGTAAAATGCCTATACAACTATAGTGATTATTATCCTATTTTATTTATAAAAACCAAAAAACTAAGTAAGAACCAAGAGAGAGAGCTTTATATGTCTGTTATAAAGTAGGAAAATAGTAATAGATAGAAAGAGAGAATACGTATTGATATTGGCTGCACTGTGCACCATGCTGTTTTCTGTTTGTTTTCTCATTCATATTTCCCTGAGTTCCTTGCATACTAAAGCCTTTACGTAATGGAAACAAGCACCTGCTGCTGGCCTGCTCTGCTACATATCTGCAACTAAGACACCCCCGGCTCCCATAACCGCCCCTGGGAGACTAAAAGCTTTGACTTACAAATCTTAAGAGGCGCTTTGCACGCAGTGCCCAAAATAAAATATTGGTTCACTGGATTTGGAAGCAAGGGAGGGCAGGGGAAGAGGTAGGAGGTGGTGGTGATGGTGGTAGTGGGGCAGCCTTCTCTCATTCTTTCGACAGGGTTTCTTTGGTTTTCCTTCTGTCTAGCTGTCAGAATGAAAGCAGCGATGATGAGGTCATGACAAACATGGAGACCTTCTGCCACTGGGAACATACCCACATCCTACACACACAACCTGAGTTTAGAATAATATGGGATTCTGATGTAATTTTGGCTATCAGCCAAAGAGTGTAGCCACAGTCACACATAAGAAACAGTACAGTACAGAATCAGAAGTTTAGTTTTTAGCCACGCTAGCTGTGGATGGCAGTATAGTGTACTTTGTGTAAAGTAGGAAATGTTACCAACTAAACTAAGTTGGTGAACATCAAGAGAGTAAATTAATGTATTTCTGGTGAAAATGATATTGTTTAAGAGGTTCACTAAATCCAGTGTAACATTTGCTGTTTTTATTTGATTTAAACAAAATTTGAATTTGAAAAGTGAATAGGAGATTACATGTTAAAAATGGCTTACTTGCACTTCATTCATAACATTCTGTAAAGACAAGCTTCATCCTCGCTGAAGTGTGTAGAGGAAACAGTAAAAGCTTTCCAGCTCCAGCACCGCTGTTCTCAAGCTGAACCTAACCTCTGACCTGAAAATTTAGAATTTTGAACATGGGAAACCCTAACTCTGACCACAGTCTCAAAGAGCCACTAGTGTGGCTGTGGACTCCTAGTCTTGTTATTTAGATGTTCCATATCTTATATCCATAATACAAAATTGCAAATACAATATAGACAATAAAATAACCAATATATTTTATATTTATATACATTACTGTGTATTTTGTGAGTATGAATCTCCAAAAATAAATAAATAAATAAAAAACACTTGTACACGCACGCACACATACAAAGACATGCAATCCCAACAAACACACACAAATAAACACAAGCACACACATTTATTCCTCTATCCCCATGGGGACATGTCATTGACATAATGTATTCCCTAGCCCCTTACCCTAACCTTAACCATCACAACTACATGCCTAACCTTAACCCTACCCCTAACCTTTACTTAATTCTAACCCTAATCCTAAAACCAAGTCTTAACCATCAAAAAGCCTTTTAAACTTGTGGGGTCCAACACCCATATGTATAGTAGAATCACAGTTTTTGGACCCCACAAATATAATAAAAGTATAATAAAACAAACCCATGCACTCACACACACACACACACACACAAATGTCTCTTCCCTCTCTTGGGATCCCATCACCATAACAACTAATGCACAGTTTGCTACGAGGCCCCAGCGCAGGTTGAGTCACGCAACGGTAGGCATCACATCACTACGGTCAATCTATCCTTTTGTGTACCACCCCGCTGAGACAACCTAACACGTTAACAGAAGCATCAGTGGATCAGCTCAGCACTGTGTGTGTGTATGCTCACACAGTTGTTGGCGATGATCAGTGTCATAATTTGTTGTTTGACAGATAGCCATTAGGATATTGAGCGTGTAGCAGTGATCTGATGCTCTCACAACTCCCATGTAGTGCAGCTGTACAGCATGCGATTATGACATCCTGTTTGCATTGATACCTTCAACAGAAACATTTGCCTTTGTAGGAATTTAACAGTCTTCACATGTTTCATTTAAAATATATAAAAATATGCATTGTTTGCATGTGTGTGTTATTGGTCATAGCCAAGTACAATTGGGTGTCCTGATATCAAGTCAAAATAATAGGACATTACTTGTCATACCCTGAATAAATGCACACTTAATCTGTGGTTAAAATCGTATTAAAGGTCTTAGGTCAACTGACAAAAAAACAAATATTCTCTTTGCTCTGATTACTGTCGACAGGTTTGATATGTTCTTCTCGATCTCTTCTGCTCACTTTACCACATGTATTTAGACAGAGATGCACTCACACACACACACACACACACACACACACACGTACACTTGACTGGCTGTTCAAGCCTCTAGCATGTGTGAGTCCCCACCTCCTTCATCAACTCTGACACCCCATCTCACCCTTTTGTCACGCAACACCACAGCTCTGCAAAGGAGGTCAGGGCAAAGGGCGAAGGGCACACACGCATAGACACACACACACACACACACACACACACAAAAAACCCTTAACCCCCCCCTCCCAAATCACACTCACTCCCTCAGACACAAATGGTCCCCTGACTGGCGTGTATGCAAGCTAGCAAGTAATTTATCAACGGGGACATGCAGGAGGCAAGACCGTGCAACCAAAAAGGCAACGATGTGATAATAGCATAGTAAAAACTGGCATTATTAAAGCTTTAGGACAGTATTTACATACACACAATACTTTCTGTCCAGTTTCCTACATGAACAGGGGTCGTAAACACACAGAAATATGTAGCTTCTTACTTCCAGGAGGAGGCTGCTTTCATTGACCGTGGTGCCCAGTGGAAGGCTCTCTTTCCTGGATTCAGGGTTAGAGGATGCTGTGCTGATGATGTGCTTCCTGGAGGCCTTTTCTTGGTTTGCTATAAAAATAGAAAAAGAAAAGGGTAAACATAAAAAGGGCCGTATTTATGTTAAAACAGTAATCTAATAGCAACCTGTGGGTTTAAGGATGTCAGAAATGATAACAAAGGTTGTTACAAGTGCAGGTGACAATGGAAAGAACATTTGAGAATAACAACAATGACTATTTTCCAAAGCATTCTTACCAACTCTCCCAACCTCTGTGATATGGCAGTGAGAGAGTTGGACCAACACTCAGACATATGGCGGACACATTAACTTTATCAGTCTCCTTTAGCGCTGCACTAACGCCAGGTATTAGTGTGTGTGGTGGGCCTGCCTTCCAAGACAAAACAGTGGAGGATTTCAGGACTTTACAGGATTCCTCTCACACGATATATCCACATGCACATGCAACGCTCATTCTACCACACAGAGTGAGGTAGAAGACAGCAGTCACTGCGTTTGGGACGGTCTGGTTGATTGTTGAGTTGCATAAACTGGTCGTTCAAAAATATAAAGAAAGACACATGTAGAGCAGCAAATATATTATGAATAACATGTTTTATTTATCTTTTTAAATCTTAAAAATAGTTTAAGAGGTTCACTGAATTAAGTGTAACATTTGCTGTTTTCATGTGAATAGGAGATTTTTTGTTAAAAATGGCTTAGGGTGTGCAATGTTCTTCATTCATAACATTCTGTGAAGACAAGCTTCATCCTCGCTGAAGTGTCCTTGAGGAAACAGTAAAAGCTTTCCAGTTGCAGCGCTGCTGTTCTCTAGCTGAGCCTGACCTCTGACCTCTTTGTGAAGGGAGCAGAATACAAAAGAAAATTTTGCCTATGGATCCATGGAAGTAGGATCCTCGGAAGAACACTTGATTTTGCTTTTCACGAATCTCCTGCTCCTTTGTGCTATCTGATTGTTAATAAAGTAGAAATACTCATCAAAGTGATAAAAAGTAATTAATTCACACTCCATCAACCACTATACACATACTATGTTCCATGCCAGAGTGTGTATACATTCAATTAGCCTATACGACTGTGGCGTGCAGAACTGTCACATGTGCATTTGTGACGTATGCGTTGCGTGTTCCAGGCATGTTTGCGTGTTTCTCGTATGGGTGTGCTGTCGGGGGGCATGTGGCTCACTCCAAGAGATCAGCCCTACGCTCCATCACTCATTGTACCAGGCCCAGATTAGTCACGCAACACACGCACACACACACACACACACACACACCATAGCCTCATTATGAAAATCTACTATGTAAGTAAGTATTTATGCATGTATGTATCTTCCGATGTCTCTTATAGTCCCCACCCCCTTGACTAACCCCATTACGGCTTCCATACCTCCCCTTTAAACCTTCTACCATCCCCTGTCCTCTGTCCACCCACCACCTCCCCACACCAACGCTTCTTATACCCTCCTTCTCCTCATCTCCCCTCCATTTCTTTATTTAACTCAGCTTAGCAGGCGATCGACAACCGATTTCGTGATGCTTAAAGAGTTTCCCTTCTCTTAATTTCCTTCTGAAGCACGCAAAGCTAATGTGTAATTTTTTTTTTATCCATACATTTTGTCTGGATTAATTTTTTTCGCATATAATCCTGTATTCCCCCTCATGCAAGGCCAGGTTTTTTCAAGCTATGGGTGAAAATAAAGGCTTTAATGTGTGTGTGTCTGCTGCTAAAAATCAGGTTAAACGCTGTTTACTGCATTGACGGGCAGCTTCTCGTGAACTCATAAATGCCAGTAATAATGTTAAGTATTTTGTCATCACCTCCGCTAGGTGCAAACACATGCAGACAAACAGACTCAGGCAACCGCACACATACACACAAAACCATTCTCTTCAATCACCGCAAAATCATCCAACCAGTGGAAACTAGTGCAGAGGGAAATGAATCTAATAAGCCTCTTTATTTTGCTCCTTCAACGCCTCATGTATTTTTGTTTTCTCTCTTACAGCAGCTTTTGGAGAGGATGCAGAGTCAGGAAAGACAAATATACGGGATGATTAATTATCGGCACCGGCACTTCCTCTGCCAACAATACAGGCTTTATTCATCATCGCCCATGTCTTCGGGTTTGCTTTTCTTTGCCTATATTTTCTCCCTCTCTGGTCTAAAAACGAAAACAGAGTAGGTAATGGCGAGGAGCTTATGTGCTCTGTGTGAGGACAGGTTGTTAAGTAAGAAAGTGACAGGTAGCGGGATGTAGATGCTGCCAAAGGGTGAGGCTGAAAGTGTCTAGTGCCGTTGGTTGGCCAGGTCTGTCTTTCCACTTCCACTGAGTACACAAAATATTGGGACCACCCGCCAAATCAGAGAATGAGCAACTACGGAGCCTAAAATGACATCACATGAGTTTGATTTATTGAAATAAAAAGATAATCTGATATTATGAAAGGGAATATGAAGGAAAGAAATAGGAGAGGTGAGAAAAGATCTATAAAGACTGGTTGTAAAATGCGATAAGATTTATGAGTGATTGCTTTGAGATTGCTGTGTGCCAAAATAATTATTTCTGGTGCTCCTGTTATAGTGAAAAAACAGCTAAATTTTCCCTGCTTCTACACAACTTTCACTGCTTGTTGTCAGAGACTGGGAATGAGCACATATGAAAAAAGGAGTGTATGTATGTGTGAGTTGAGGACACAGTTCCTATAAACCAGATATTCATTTCTGCAACCTCTAGGGGGTGAGTTTGGCCATGCAGCATTTGGGTGTGTACAGCACTGTCTGTGTGTGTGTGTTTGTCTGCTTTCAACACTCTTTCCACTAAAGCCACTTCCTCCCACACTACCAATAACAGCTGAAAAAGAGAAATATGAAGAGAAAACAGAGAAGAGAAAGAAGAAACCTCTCCTCTGAGAGTGGTGAAAAGCAGGGAGAGATGTCTCTGTGGGCCCATAGTGTCACTGACATGCTTTTATTCTGGAGATAATGGAGATAAAACACTAATAAAACAGAAATGTCTCACAAAATGATGAAAAATGCACAGATTAATATTTCAATACAATCCTGTACATTAGAGCATTAGATTCAACGATGGCATGGCATGACATTATGTTAAAGAGCGCTGTGTTGCATGTCTCAAAGCATTTTATAAATCGTGAGTACAAGAGTAGCATGGATTTTGAACTGAATGGTAGGTAATACTCCAGATCTATTCATTGGCTCATGCTTCTATCCAGAACAATATGCAGTGAGGAGCAGGTAAGTGTTCATACATGGCTGCTCATAGACACAACACCAGCTGCTGCACGGTTTTAACCTGGGACTTACCAACCTGCATGCATGCTACTCCAAAACAAGTCAAACAAGTGGTTATTGCTGCCAATTCTATAGTGTTTCTTGACATTTCATTACTTTATACTTTGCCTGTTTGCAATAATTTGTTTTCTATTTAAATTGATTTCTATTTCTATAAGATATACATAAGTAATTTCAATAAGTACAGGGGCCATTTTTCTGCTTCATGAAAACTTTTAATTTTAATACTTTTCGCTAATGAAACTTCCTTGGTTCCTTGGTAAGAAGTAATTATATCCAAAATTTTTTAATTACATTTTTTGTCAGAGGGTTGGTGTTTTGTAAATGTCTTAGATAACCGATGTGTTTTGTGACACCAAACACATCAATGTTATCTATCTGTGTTCAGGTTCTCTGTCTCCCTTATTTCAGTGGCATGGGTGCCATCTTTTGGCAGCTGATCCTGTGCTGTATGTTTGGCTTTAAAAGAAGAGCTGAGCATGCGCATGCTGTGCAGCACAGCAGTCCCTCCCTCCTACAAGGCTTGCGTGAGTAGAGAAAACTGTGTGTATGTGCATGTGTGTGTGTTGAGGTTGGGTTGGCTTACAGCCACTTCCTTTGCCTATTCCCGCCCCCTTCCCTCAGCACTCTTTTTCTCTGTCTCTCTCTCTCTCTCTCTCTCTCTCTCTCTCTCTCTCTCTCCCTGTCTCTCTCTCTCTCTCCGCAGGCACAGGAAATCCACAGCAGAGAAAGCAACACCAACACACAGAGAGAGAGAGAAAGAGAGAGAGAGGGAAGCTGGCTGATCAAGAGCTGGTTGTCACGCGAGCGAGCCGTCTGTCAATCTCCCCCCCTTTCCTCCTGACAGGGTGCTGGCGGCCGGCCAAGGCCTTGCGTGCAAGCCGGCGAGCCACATTAGCCCATAAAGAATTTCATAATAGCAACAGCTGTTAAATATTGATGACTGCTGGCAAGCGCTCAATGGTGCTCCGCAAAAAGGTTAAGCTTACACTGTAATGGAAGCTAATACTTCATTATGCCACAGATCAAATGTCGGGATCTCGCCCTGTCCAAATCCAACCCTTACCATTTCAACTTTTTCTTGTTTTTGTAATGTGGCAAAAAGAAAAAAAGATGCAGTGAAAGAAGTTTTTTTGGCATTTTCATAACTTTCTGAAGACAAACAGGAGCTTTTTCCACTTTAACTCTGTTCCACTTAGTAGCATGCATTCAACTACGATTCCATCTTTAGTCATTCTTGATACCAATATTCACATTGGATTGAGGTCTATAATCTTTCTGATATTGCTTTGGATCAGAATGTTTTGTGTCCATGTGACATATAAGATTACATTTGAAGGGATAGACTGCCAGGATTTAGAGCAATTCCCTTTGTCTGCTAACAGAACAACAGCTGCAAAAAGTACTTTTCTTGGAGGCAGGGCAGGAATCACAAATATTCATCTTTCAGAGGAGATTATAAGGTGAGTGAGTGATTTTTGTGGTGTGCATGTGGTGCTGCTGAGGGAAGTCTATCTCTGAAGAAGAAGGAAAAAAAATGTATTCCTGAATAGAACATAAACAAAGGATTTGGTTGTGCGCCTAGACACTGAAGTGAAGGGGAAGTGATATTATGACAAAGCAAATGGGATCACATAGATTGGAGATTGGGATGTAAACTCAATTGTTTCCACTTCTCTGTTTTGGTTGGCAAGGAGACACACTAGTCACCATGTTGAACAGGAGAAATACATCTTGACACATGAGCCCTTGGGCAAAACAGACTTGTATGGCGACTACTCTACAACGTGTATACTGCTACTGTATGTGGCTTGAGTACACGGTGCATCATAAAACTGGCGCCATGCACTCTACACACACACACACACACACTCACACACACAATGGAGGACTATAATAGCAATCATAATATGATTGCTTCTATAAATAGAGAACATGAATAATCTTGGCACACATGTTTTATGGAAGCATGATGTTTGTCTGCTGGGAAAACTGTTTTTCTGATGAACCCGTTGAATGAGCGACAACACATACCAGAGCTAACTAAATTCCTAAATCTGGCTTGTCAAGCCTTGGGAAAATTAACCACAACATAAGGCCAGTGTGGTGCAATGTTTATACAGACAATTAGAAAAACTAACAGAATGCAAATGGATAGAGGCCCAGGGAGAATGTGCTTCAGTGTGAAATAAAGTGCTCTCGACTCACACACACAGAGGCTGCATTCAGGCGTGTTGCGTGAGATGAGCCAGTTATGCAGGAAAGCTTTTTATTTGACTGTATCCAAATGAATGCAACAGTGTATTTTCTAATTGAAGACAACAAGATGATCCAGTTTTCCTGCCGTTGCCAGGGATCGGACATGTTCCACCGGCTAAACGTTGACCCTGGCCCTCAGTCTGCTCAACAAGGGCCAACTCAGGATACAAACTCCCTCATGAGTCACATACTGTATATCCCTGCAATGACTCTGCCTGGAAGCTGAATGACAACACACGTGTACACACCGAAGCCTGTGTGTGGAAGTCAAGGGGAAACTCCATTGTTAGGCCTGTTCTCCACTCTCCTTTGCTTCTATATTCATCTCAAACTTCCCCTGATAGGTGCATTCAAATAGTGACAAAATTAATTTCCTTATGGAGGACCTCAGTGTCCAGACATACTTTATTTTTTGTGGGGAAACTATGGCCCTGCCGAAGGTAAACTTTATACCCTGCTGTAGCAAGAGCAAAAAAAAATTATTTTTATTGTTGGTGTAAGTGATTTTTTTATGTTCAGCTAACTGTTAAATTAATGCTAAGAACGAAAACATTTGTAATGCAAATTTCTTTAAAAAATAATGTGTGCCATGTATGCAGAGGACTGCAATATTCACATCTGAGACACACTGCATTACTGTAAGAGACATCACATCAGCTCCTGCATGCATGTATGCGTTTGTGTGGTTACTCTATAAATAGCTTTTCCTTGGATTCCTGTTTTGATGAGGATGTCTGTGGCTTGCTGCTCTCTCAAGGAGCTGGTGGTTAATAAAAGTTGCATTCAGAAACCCCACCTGGCCACAATAAAGCACAAGCAATCTATTTCGGTACTCACACAATCTCCATTTTCACAAGCAGTCTGAGATTCAATTAACTTACAGCGTGTCCTCTTAAACTGTAAAGTGTATGTGCATATTTGCTAGTTGCCCATCTCACTGATCCTGAGTTTAATTTTAGCTAGATTTGAAATAAAAACCACTGTTTGCTTGATAAACAAACAAGACGCTCAGAAACAGATGTGCCATGAGAGGTGAGAGTTTTATATTAATTAAATATGGTTGAAATCGCAAAGAGGACGGAGGAGGACGGAGGAGGACGGAGGAGGACGGAGGAGGACGGATGAAGACGGAGAGGAAGACTGAAAGACTGGCAGGGGATAAATAATATTTTGGTTTCTCATAACTTAGGGCCAGGCTTGGGTCCAAAAGTCTGAAGTAAATTCACTTCATTAAAATCTAGACTCGAACAAATGCAGAGCACAGGACTCTTGGCCCACAATGTATACAATAAACACCCATAAAATGTTTATATACAGCTCTTATTTCACTCAGTCTTCCTGTAGTATTTACCACTGCAAGTTTTTCATTACAGAATGCACCAGTTCTTTTTGCTCTCCTGCTTATTCAGACTAAAAAAGAAAAAACTAATCCAACTCAGGGAATACTTATTAGTTTTCTACCCCTGTATTTTAGTCTCGCTGCATTCCTGCATGAGAGAAGAGGAGAGCAATAGAAAGACAGAGAGTTGAGCAGAGGTTACATTCTGCAGCACCACATGCACCTCCACTCAAGCAAAATGCTGGTTCCTTCTTTTGCGTGCCATCTAGTGTCACTCGCATTATTGAAAATAACAGGGAGAAAGAAGTACAACAAGCCTTAGATTATCCCTCTTGTATTCTCCTCCCCGTTGGCCAGTAAAAAGCAACCATTGCCTGTTTTGTGGTCACTGTAAACAGAACATTCAACAGGTTTTCTGGAAAAGAGCCACACCTTTCATGAAAAGTTGATTTCATCAGTGATCCTGTCAGCATTTTTTTATCCATACAGCCTCTCTATAACAAGAGGGTAATCTGTTAAAAAGATTATGGTGCCGTTTCGGCCCATTGAGGCATAATAATGGGCAGATGGTCCCTCAGGCTGAATCCATATGGGAGGGAACCTGCAGTAATACTGCTGTAGCACGCAATGCTAAACAAATGCTAACCACTAAGGCGGGGTGGAAAAAGAGAACTTTACGACTTCAACAAGCTGTGTTCATTTGCGGAGCTTTTACTAAAGGAGGCATCATTTTAGTGCAGGCAAAGTAAGTACAAAAAGAAGAAATGACTACTAATGACTAAAGTTGTACTGGGTTCAATGGAAGAGCTAGGCAATGCAAACATGAAATAGGTGGAAAGAGTATAGAGGTACTTTTGTACTTTGTATACAGTGCTTTGCTGAAACTCTGCTGGGGTAAAATCGTACTGTCGTGTAAATATCATGCATCTTGAGCTATGAACAAACACTTTTGTTTGCTTTGTGACAATGTGTTTTAGATAATCCAATTTGATTTTAAATGGTTTGTCTGGTATTTAGTACAACCCTACAGTTTAAAAAAAAAATCAAAACCAAATTTGGCAACACATGATTTTCAGGAACAATAAAAAATTTATTAACATACACAGCAACTTACTGTATATGTGGATACAATATGTCCCTAGCAAAATCCAGACCTAAACACATGTGTAAAAACAGCCCACCAGTGTGTAACTAAATGGGTGTGAGGTGGTTAATGTGTCCAGGGTTGACAGGGATCAAGTGATAGCCATGATGCTGATCATGCTTTATGCATGAAAGACATTAACTTGTCAGTCAGTAGACACTATCAGAGGTGTTATGTATCCACGACCTATCCGTGAAGCAGGTAATCTAGAGCAATAGCATAATGCAGTATTTAAGGTCTCTCTCTCCTCCTCTCTCTCTCAACATGCAGTCATAGTTCAATTTACCCTTCCACAGCCCTTCATAATATTAAAAGCATCTCTTTCATTACAAAAGGCCCATTCCATTTTAATTTCATATTTCCAAATTCCAGGAAAAACTATTTATTACATCACTGAAATTAATTATTTCATGCAATGTTATCCTTTATTTATTGAAAGGCAGACTATGCTAGTAGTACAAGGCCTAAATGTTTCAGCCTGATTTGATTTAACGTAGCATCACCTGTCAGCTTCATTTAATCATGAGTGACTCGTCTCCTGCGTTTCTCACCAACAATATCACACAACAATTTGGCCTCTGACAGAGCTAATTCAGTAAGCAACACGCTAATCTGATTATCTTTCTCCTAACACCTTGTCCCTGTGTTGCAGAGCATTAGGCTGGGGCAGCGGGCAAACCCTGGATGCTCGAAGAAACATTCCCAGAGGCATCTCAGCTGCTTTGACATTTTACACATCAACTTGAGAATTTAGAAAATAGACAAAAAGGTTGTGAAAGTGAGGACAAAAAAAAGTTTTAAGTATTGAAATAAGGCAGGGCATCTCACCAGTGTTTCACCAGGAGAGTCGTGGTGCTTACCAGTGTGCTGTAAGATTCTAAATTATGCAAAATGATTTACGTGGATGTGTTTCCAGTATGCCCAATTTATAGAAAGCTCATATTAAAAATCCTATATCACTGATACATAATAGACACAGTGAAGTTAAAATTTAAAAGTATTGAACACTGAGACAAAATGCTCCAAGAACAATAGTATCAGTTGTGTTAGTAAGTTGTGAGCTCTGGGAGGACAGGTGAAAGTAAGTGAGGTAAGCACAGCAAGAAATCCATTGTCAGGTCTGGACATATCGTGGCTGTCCAGTTCACATTCTCCCATCACTCTAATCCAAGAGTGTTTATACCAACAGTGTTTGCTCCGATCACTTCATTTGGCTCAGGGAGGGAGCACATATCCCCTGTGCTAATGCCCAGCAGGCGATATGTGTGTTTGCATATGTGTGTGTGTGAGTGAAGGATATAGGAAGGGGCCGGAGGGCTTGATGGGGAGTGATAGTGGGATCACGCAAGCTTGCTAAAAGAGGCAAAGTCAGGAGAGAGTCACGCATGGAAGGGCTTTGCTGTAGATACCACTCTGTCGCCACTCTACTCCCTGGCATCTGGTGTTTGTGTGATGCTAAGAGTGTATACGTGTATGTGTGTGTGTGTTATGTTTAATTACAAACCAATTGAGGAGATTTTCAGAGTGTAAACAAACACCGACTTGTCTGCCCCTTCCAAACAGGCTGTTGCTCTGAATAGGAACCCTATTTTTCTCATTGTACATGCAAAGCTCCCAACTGTAGCACACTCCATCATCTTCCTGGATGTGTGCAGTACAGGGAAAATGTAAGATGAAAGTTTTAAGAGAAACTTTTTATTTAAAGTTGCACAGCGTCTATTTTTCACTTGAAGGTCAAATTACTAAAGGAGCTCTCCACAGCCTGTGGAAACAGTTGTATAATGTCTTCTGCGAGTCTGACAAAATAACCTGATGATGTCATAGTGATGTCATCTGGGATATCTCAGCTTGGTCTTGGAGACTACACATATATAAAACAAAGCCTGTGTAATAAGCTGAAAGTGTGGTTTTGGAAAGACAAAGGCATTTACTAGACAAGGAGGACTGAAGAAAAATATGCAATTAATTGCATTATGGGAAATGTAGGATCCGGGTTTAAAAATTAATTTACGGATATCTCAGCCTCCACTGAACCAATTTAGACCATTTTTCTTTAAATGTGTCTCTTTTGAGTGCCCTGACATTATGTAAATGTAATACCAAATAATTAGAGGACCCTTTAAATCTAAAGTAGTAGATATAGAGTTATTTGGCACTCTGAGACCTGTAAACAACTCAGATTTACATTAAATAATGACATTCTTTTTATGGACAAAACAAAGAAGTAATTGTCTCTGCCATCACATAATAGTTATATAGTGTACCGATACCCTGAACAAGTCTGGCAGGTTTGAATAAGTTTTAAAAGGAACTATTCCTACTCCTGACTTTGAGCTGCTAGGTCTACAGGTTGTCATTTTCCTACTAGAACTTTGTATGCAGAAGCGTTACTATACTAAGTTATGTGAAAACCGGGGTAAGGTCACTTATGCAATAGAGAGAGCTAGGGCTAAGGCATAATTTAGGGGTGAAGGAAGGATTTTAGTTAAAGGAATTATTGGCAAAAATCTAAGAACAGTAAAAAAAGAAAAATTTCTGTGCCCGCATATGTGTGTGGTTTTGTGAGTCTATATTTGTGTAAATCGGTAGGTCAGTCTTTATTTGTTGCTCTTTGCACCTACGTATGTGTATGCACATAATTGTTTATGTGCATATGTGCGTTTCACCCGGGTGATCAACATGTGGCTCAATCTCTGTGTCCACTAAAATGAGACTCTAATTCTCACGGAAGCAAAGTCGGAAGCAGTTGTCAGTGTGTGTTGCTTGTGTGTGTGTGTGTATGTGTGTTTGGATCAGTGTAAAAGAAGGATTGTTTTGGACAGGCAGACAGAGTACAGTAGGGCACAGTAGGGTCAGCAGACAGAATTGAGTGTCTCCGTCCACTGACCCAAAAGCTTCTGTGTCCCACACAGACACAAACACTGAACTGTATGTTTTGCTGCCTTGAAGTTACTATACAGCTTTCAGACTAAAAAACATTTTCACTTGGAAGGTGGGTATATATTGGGTATATATTTTCCAAATATATGTTACAATGGCAACCGGCAGCACTTGTAGAAGCAACAGCCGGTAGCTTCTTCAAACTTCGCTCCACTTTTGTTTTTTTATCTGTTATTTCCATCTTTATTGCCAAAACATGCGTTACCTCTGACATAAGTACAGTCATTGGAAGATGAAGAAGGGGTTTTTTTGGATTAAAGAGCAGCAGACCACGATCCACCCGGCCCAAACAACCAGACCAGGCGCCACGGCGGGTGCGGTGATCGCTCAGAGGAGAGGAAAGAGCCATGCTGGCCCAGCTTGGACTTAATTCTGTTCCTAAAGAGCCAGTCTGGACAAAATGGGACTCATATAGACCAGACAGTTGAATTCAGAGACAGTTGTGCCCACATCGTTACAGAGACCTGCCCCATCAACTTCCCGGATCAAGCGCTCGACAGGTGGTCCGTGTTCCAACCTGTCAGCGCAAGACAAGAAGTGTTTTATATCAATGCACAAGTGCAATCAAGATGGACTCTGTTTTCCAAATGTCAGACTGTTTAATGTGAAGATGAAACTTTCATATAATCAACTGGCTGCTGCTGTTTACATTCACCACAGATGCAAATTAAAAAATTTCACAGTGGAATGTTTGGGGTGTATACGTGTATGTATGTATGTTATATATTGTTTTATTTTATTTTATATGTTACCATATGTTAAAATAGGCCTACACTTAATTATATGTTGTGTGTGTAGCATGAAGGAACTCCAAATTTCATTTCGTTATGCAGCCATATATATATATATAGGTATCAATATATAAGGTATAAATATATAATATATATATATATATATATATAGGTAGGTGGAAAGTAACAAATTACAATTACTCACGTTACTGTAATTGAGTAGTTTTTTTGTGTACTTGTACTTCGCTACATTTTCAATCACATCCGTTACTGAGTAAAAGTGCAAGGAAAAACTCACGACCACTTTGGCTTCAAGTGTATGAGAACAACAGCTTTATCGTGCAGTGTAAGCTGTGAAAAAATGCTGTATTAAGTTACGGCTAATGCTGCTGCAGCTTCACATTTATTAAAGTATTTATATGGCGAAATACAAGTTGAATTTTATTTTAAAGCAGTCACGGGAAATGTAATCTGTTTGTAGGTGACATAAGTGCTGACCGCTCTCACTCATCAAACATGCATCTACACAACAAGTAAACCGTTATTTTCAACAGTTTTCTGACAGCGGACCAGTTTGAAATATTGCAGTGAGTAATGCAACAGTCAGCAGCAGACACAGTGAGTTGTTAGAAAAAGAGCTGCAGGCGACAGTCTGCACCTCCACCTTCTCAGCCAGGTAACCAACTCCTTTCACTTTCGCAGACTCATGTTGTGTGCAGCATAAAGTCAGATCATGGCTGCTCACATAATTATGTAAAATACAAATAACTGCCCACAATAGTTTGTTTAGCTGCCCCAGACTTTTGTGCCCTGTGGAATTAAAAGGCATCTGCTGTTACCACCAGTAACTACAGGTGGCTCATGCACAATAGAACAGCTGCATAATAGCATCAAAACTGGTTGATTAATATAGCATGCCAATCAGAGTTACAGTTACAATTACAGATTTTAACCATCACTCCTCAGTGAACTGCCTCCTTGGCTGAGGTCTGAGAGTATTTTCTAGGCCTAGCCTAGATTTATCATTATGGATTTAGGGTTACATTTGTGCCCTTGAACAAATGTAGTTGAGGACCCCTGATGGCGAGGTAAGTTAAATAATAGCCTACTTGTACCAATTCCATTGGTGGTTAAAAATAAGTTTTCATAGTTTGGTAAAATGCTTTGCTCCAAATAGCCAAAAAACATCGGTGCATGACAATGTTGGTTGGCATTAGCAACTTGCTACTAACTAGTTTATTTTCATTAGTTTACTATTTATTATACTAACACTTATGATATCCCATTAAAATTACATCCTATTTGAATGTAAATAGGGATATGACTTCATGTACAGTCCAGTGTCTCCCGTTTTCCCAGTCCAGTGCAGCCCACCAGAGTCTAATCTGTTCCACAACAGTTTCTTATTGAAGCAAAAACTTTCTCAAACTTCTCATTATACCATAAACTGTCTCTAACGTTGTTTTTCGCCATTGATTTGGCAAAGTGTCTGTCAAACAAATTAAAACTGAAGGCACAATATGGCTTTGTTCCCTTTTCAAATTGCAAAGACTAGAATTTAATTAAATAAGTATAACAAGTATAAATAAGATATATTATAAATCAATATAAATAAATTATTTAAATTATAATAAATATGCAACATCCAGCTACACTTTCAAAATAAAACGCAAGCTTTTCGAAACATTGTCATTTTGAAACGGAACATTGTTAAAGTTGCGAAACGTTGCAATTTGGTTAGGTTTAGGCACATGAAGTACTTGGTTAGGGTTAGGAAAAGATCATGATTTGGGGTAAAATAACTACGTACATCAGTTAACTAACATAAATTGTGTAACTTATGAAATCTACATAACTTAAATATAAAAATATTTAATGTTGACTTTTTGTTTCACACGGGACACAAACACCAGTCTCCTGGTTCTAGGTTCTGGCCGTATATTCCAAATATGTATATTATCTTTGGCCACTTTTATGGAGAATAAAGTGGTTGAGAAATCAATTCTTGTTAGGCGTTTTGAAACAGCATTTAGACCATTACAGGAAAATGAAACTACCCAGAGAAATTGAGGATGAGCATACAAATATTCCTACATCTTTTCATGTCTGAATGCTGCAGGATAATAGCATGTAACAAATAAATCCCAGAATGGATTTTAAACTTGGACACTTAGGGTAAATTGCATGCATCTTAGTTAACTTAACAGAAAGAGTTTAGGCTCAGGCCAGGCGGGAACTGAGCTATAGAGCTGTTTAAATGCTAAATGTGCCTTTATGTTCTCATAGGAATCAGAAGACAGTAAAGACAAATGACAAGGCTGAGGCAAGGGATAAATGTGGAAAACCTTTCAGAGCAAATAGCGCAGGCTAATTTGATTTATGTAAATAGTAGGTAACATTCAGTCATTATATAATTTGATTTGAATCCTGGATGAAATGCAAGATGAGCTCATGTGCATCTGATATTTGTTTTTAAGCTGGAGATAGAAATGTAATCAAACATGTATCTGTCAAGAATTAAAACCTAACAATGGTTAGGGCATGGGGTCCTGACATGACTTCGGGAAAGTTTGTACTTCAGAAATATTCAGTTAAACAATGAAGGGAATGCCAAAGGTCTGCGTTTTTCAAGGGGAAAGGCTGAGGACACATAAATCTTATTTGAAACTCATTTACAGTAAATGCATTAAACTGAACATCAGGACATAATGTGTGACACGCTTCTCAAACTATCCTTACAATTATCGCCTCCACACTAATGAACCTCACATTACACTGTGTGTCAGTAAACCACCATTTGGTCTCAACTTCCACTTTGGCTTTTTGGTGTCACCCTGCAAGCTGAAACCTGTGGGCAACCAAGTTGGACTAGGACCCATATCCTCCTATCTGTAACTACTATTTCCATGCTGTTGCTGAATTCAAAGGGTTACTGGGCATCTAAGAAATTCTCTTCAACCTCATAACCTAAGTACCCTGAGATGAAACTAAAATCGAAGCTTTTAATCTTTTGAAAATTGAAGGTATAAGGTTTATTCAAAGGTGTTACTTCTTCTTGCTATCATCTACTCATGCATATATTTTCTGATCCTGTGTCGATCGAGAAATTAGAAGTAGCTCTACGACTTGTGCACCTAATAAAGTGGCAACTTCAAGCTTCTACTTCTCTATTTTTCTCATCTCTTTTAGTCTCTAGTTTCACCACTTCAGGTTTCATCTAATAAAATCTAACTGTGGTGCTGTTTGAGAGAAATGCTTTTGAAAACATGCTGATGTCTTGTGATTTCAAACCCAGACTCCGAAACTAAAGTTACTGCTTACTGAGCGTTCCAAAATCAACTTCAGTATCGTGGCATGGTTTAACCGAATATTTAACTCAGATTGCATCTTCAAAAATGACATATTAGAACACTATTCTTGCTGAGAGAAGTCTTTAAATAGATGAAAGATTTTAAACAATTTTTAAAATAATTAATAAATATTTTTTTCTTTCATAAACACAGAATTTGATTTCCAGGCAGAAAAACTGCAACTAAGATGCCTCAGATCAAAGATGTCTGAGGTTGAAGTGAAGAACATGCGTTTCCAAAGCAGTTTATCTGGAACAGTCCTCCAGTATTCTCAGCTTGAAGCTGAAGTTTGATTTATGAGTTGGGCCACAGAAATTCCTCTGCAATCGCTTCACGATGTCTCCAGAATAAGAGCAACCTCTCTAATTTGGGAAGGTATTAGCAGCTCAAAACAGTGTCACTGTGACCAACTCACGCGAGGCAATGCATGCCTCTTTCACTCTCGATTGCATAAGGATATTGTATATTGTGGTTTGTTTTCTGTGCTTTTACTCATTGGTTCTGTTATGAAATCTGATGGAATGACTCTCCATGGTATTCAGCTAAATAAACAATGACATCATTTAATTTATTCTAATATAGCATAAGGTGAGTGTGATTTTTATGGATTTCAATGGAGACATTTAGATGTTCTTTATGCTTTTTTACAGTTTACATCCTGTCAAACAGAGGGCTCTAACAGCTCCAGTACTTTGGTCACCCATCACCTTGCATTTCATTTATCATTTAATCAAGTTGCAGAGTGACTCAACTAATTTGACAAAATTGGGATAAAGATTTTGTTTAAAAACATATAACGTCAGCTGTTTCTGGAAAAGTTGGATACATGT
Source organism: Micropterus dolomieu (assembly GCF_021292245.1). Lineage (NCBI taxonomy): Eukaryota > Metazoa > Chordata > Actinopteri > Centrarchiformes > Centrarchidae > Micropterus > Micropterus dolomieu. The sequence continues at coordinate 28,340,162 of NC_060150.1, forward strand.
GTTAAACTCTCTATTGCCCCTCTGACTGAGATACACAGGAAAATGAGAGAGAGCGTTATGGCACTGTCACAGTTCAAAGAAATTGTCACACATCATTCCAGATTCTGATCCACTCACAGAAAATGCACACATCACACACAGACACACACGCCCAACCTCGCACATAAACACAACGCAAGCATAGGGCACATTTACAGTCTAGTCAATTAGGGATGTGGTCTTTTGTCCAAGGACACTTCAACAGGACACACAGCTGCTGCAGAGTTTGGGCTGTCCATTTGCGGGGGCGGTCTCCTGTTACACACACTTTATGCACACACACAAAATAAACACTCCAAATACCCACATCCTCCTCACCCAACAACAGTACTGCAACTGTTTCTCATGTGACAGAGGGGGAGTGAGCTGTTGAGCTGAGGGAGTGGCGGGGAATAGCGTGCGAAGACCTAATACAATGTTTCAACCCCAGATGGGTCACATCAGTAGCCCACAATCAACAAATTTGGCCCTGCCAAGTTTACGCGCTTTACATGTCAAAAGGGACGGCACAGGGAAAAGAGAGAAACCTGTTTCTTCTTTCTCTCCCCCCCTCCCCCCCCACGCTTCTTTTTATCGCCTGCCACAGCTTATAATTATTAATTACTGTGACTGTTTTTTCCATTGTGGAAGAGAAGAGAAGAAAAAAGAGGAGTAAAGAAAAGAAAAAAGGACTATAAGGACAGAAAATCAGAGTAGAGCCCAGTAGGGTGAATGTAGAAAATAACAGAGAGCTGGTTCCTGACATCAGGGCATTTCATTGAAAATTAGTAAGAATAGGTTAAATGCAATAGATGGAGAGGTCACAGCAGGAAGTGCTCAGAAAAAGCTCTGCGGTCAGCCAATCCATTTCCTCACTGACACCAGTGATTATTACCAGCACCGCAAAGCCATTTAGGACTGGCAAAACACCTTTGTCTCTGTCCAAAGTGGTTAGGATGAGCCGAGAGGACACCTGGTGTGTAACTTTAAACGGAGGGCTTCCTAATGTGTTCACAGTAGGGATGTTTAAATAAGGCAGATGATATCACTGTCTCTGGAGAAATAAAGCTTGTGATAACAAACGTTACAGCGTCCTGCGCCGCGTTATCGGTGACAAATCTCACACATGCATGCTTCACAAACACACACAGGACTTGACATACGTACCAAGGCATAGGAGATCTCTGTCTCACACACACACACACACACACACACACACACACACACACACAGACACACACAGACAGACAGAGCTCTGCAATTCTCTTCCCATAAGAGTGTGTGGTCTTGTCATTCAGTCTTTGTTTCCACTGTGGCCCCTCAGCTTTAAATAGCTTGCTATAATCTGTCCATTCAAGCACAGACACATCTCGTTTCAGACCAAATTTTATAGTGCACTGTGCAGAGCAGACTGGAAGATCTGAGCACAGATCTGCTTCAGGGTTGTGCATATGATGATGGAGGCTTAACATCACTGGAAAAGGAGTTCACTCCTGGAAAGTAATTCATATGTCCTATGTGTGGAAGTGAGTTTAAATGGCACGCTGTTTCCTAAAAGATCAATTGCACTTGACCGAATGGCCTCAGCACAATTTCACCTTTCCACTTTTTCTGCACAAAACAACACTTTGAATGGAAGTTACACCAAGATAATGATTTAACAAACTGTTTGGGTAACTAATAATCGTCATGAACTTGTTTATGGACAAACACTTGCATTGGAACTTAAGGGTGGCTCAATATGGTATTACAGTTCAAGCAACAATTCCCGTGCTACTAACTAAAACTCTAACAAAGCCGAGTTGGGAGGGGAAAAGAATGGAGGAAAAGATAAAGAGAAGCCAGGGTGGGAACCGTCGTAAAATGAACAGAGAATGAGATTCAAAGTCTTTCTCCCACCGGACAATAAAACATGAAAAAGTATGTGTTAGAAGGAAGGAGAAATCCTTTGTGGCTCCACTGCACTGTGAAGAGAGTCAGAGAGAGCTCCAGATGTGTCTCAAACATGCTTCAAGTTTCATTGTGATACTTAGTGGGTCTTAGTGAAGCAGACCCAGGGTTTGTATTAAATCCAATCCAGTCTGGCCCATGTTCACACAGAGCCAGATGGTTAGCATATGAAAGATAGATAGCAACAGTTCTGACCCTAATTATGCAGTTATCTTTTGTACATTGTGCACACCGCCCACCAAATTACTTATTAGATTTGATTTATTATATAGCTACCAACATGATGATGAACACCACTCCACTGCACCAATAAGTCCTCATCATTACGGCATTAAGTAATACGAACATGGATAATGGCTGTTTAGGTACCTGTGTATTTGAGCAAAAAAAATGTTGCAGCAAAAGCAAAGGATATTGTAACACCAACCTCATTTCAACACTTCCTCCATGTGAAAGTCAGTGTCTGACATCACCTCTCCTTTCCTGCCTCCCTCTCCTCTTCCCCTTGCCTGACAGTCACAGCTTCTCCCTGTCTAAACATTTTGTCTCATTATGCCTCAATAGAGAAATTCACTGGCTTGAATAACTGAGCCAGGGGAGAGGTCAAGACGGCAAGGGGAGCGGGGGAAGGAAGGCAAAGCGTTTACACGTTGTTTGTGCTATTTTTTTTTTTTTTGGAAGATGTTAACTTATCACTGCGGATTTTAATCTAAATAATAAATCAAAATTTAATCAATACCTCTCCATCCCTTAGATCTCTGGTGAAAGTATACCTTGCTAAAGACAGAAGTTATAGTTATTGACAATATTAAAGAATTCAGATGTGGTTGGGGATTTAAATAAAAGACAGAGAATCCTGACATGACATGCAACGACTGCATGGTACCAACAAATACTTCATTTACCGCTGCACCGGAAGCTAATTTTTATATCTAGCTAATATATCAGTGCTATAGTTAAGATACCATAGTTGCCTGTCTTTCTCTCAAATTCATATTTTCTTGACTCCAAGCCAAACAAGCTGGTTGATATGCTGCCAACTGGAACATAAAGTGTTATGCTTCTGGTTTCTTTCATGTAGTCATTTTTTCACTCTAACATAAATCCTATTTGAAACAATTCATTTTTAATTTGGCACATGATCACACATCATCATCAGTTTCTTTTTTGAGGAGCAAAATAAAAGGCACCTTGATAAAGGAAAGGGAGAACAGAGAAAGCTTTTGATTGGCCCTTCCAGGTGCTGATGGTTTGTGTGTTCACTTCCTTGAAAGGACTATCTTTTTGTGTGATCTCATCTGATCAGTGTCAGGTATGACAGCTCTGCATCCTGAAGCCATTTAGAAGTGTGTGTGTGTGTGTGTATGTGTGTGTGTGGTCAGTCGCAACATCAGTGTTTTGTATCCAAGTGGTGTGTGGACGGTGGTGTTAACTATGCCAGCACTATATCCTAAAGGTGTGTGTGTGCCTAAGTGGGAGAGAGAGAGAGAGAGAGAGCTGGGATTCCCTAAAGCGTGTTAGTAAATCCTCAACCGGCACGGATTCCCAGGCATTGCGTGCAGCAGGGTGGGACTCTCGAGTTAAACCACGCCTCCCCACACATACACACACACACACACTCCTATATACTCACCGAAACGCATACAGTAGACAACAGTAACAGAGGCCAGTGTAACGGTTAGGTACAAGGCTTAAGCTGGTGTCGTGGGAGGGTTAATGGATTTCAGCCATTTATTCACCTGTCATCCCCATTAAATCCATAGCTGTTCTTTCCGTGACCAAACGAGACCTCTTATCTCTATAACAGCCCTTGTCTGGTTAACCTCAACCCCGCTTTCTCTCCACAGTGTGTTAGTAGAAATGCATATCCCCTGTATGCTCGCGGCAGCGCTCGTCGAAACACAGATGGATACTTACCTCACGTAAATATGAAAGCAATGACCCAGTATACCTGCTGTTACAAAGAATGCTTTTAGATTAATCCTCAATATGTTTGTGAATTCGTCATGGCACCATGACACCTTAAGACAAACGCGTTTTTTGAAATTAAAAAGCAGTTTTGGCTGATGAGTCTCACATGTTGAGGAGGTTTTGGTTGCAGTGTGGGTGGTCATTCCACAACAGATCAGAACGCTGACAAGAAAAAACAGTTGAACTGTTTGTGTGTGTGTGTTATTGAGGGAGGATGCATGGTGAAAGTGTAGACTATTATGGTTGACTGTACTAAAAACATGCCATTGCTGAGAAATGGTTGGCTCTCCACCTCCATACTTTTTTCAGTTAAATGCTTTTCCTTTTGAAGAGTATATTCTACCGTGCGCAAATAAACAAAGTCTGTTTCCTCCTTGGATTGTTGAAATATTCTCGGCGAGGATGGATTTTCAATTTGGAGAGTGTTAAAATCTGAATCCCAGAGAGTTTGGTAGGAATGGTCCTGTATAGCTCTATGAGTGGATTATTTGGCATCGAGGTGACTTACAGTACAAGAGAACCATCTGTCAACAGGAGGATAATGAAACCCTACAAGCTTCAGGTTTACTTAGCAAGAGGACTGCTGAGCAACTGGTTATGCATCTGGGACCTACAGTGCAGTCGCAAAGTTAGCTCACAAATTTTGCCTTCCTCATTGTGATCTGGCAAGTCTCAGTACAAGCATTATTTCACATGCGATGCACACTAGAAGACTGACGGTCCTTGTTTACTTTCCCACATCTAGATTAGACAAATATACCATTTTCTGGGCCATCATTGGTGTTTGCTTAGGGTGTCGATCTCAACAAACATGGCAGATGTCTTTAAATTTCAACATATTTCTTCTGTCATGTCTGAAATGCTGTGGTTGAGCATTTTATTTTGGAATGCGTCCGATGGACCAACAGATGCCATTCCTCTGGGAAACATTATGTCTGATCTCTTTTTTTTTTTATAACACCTGGAAAACAGTTCAACAGCTACATGGCATTTTCAGTGATGCTGATTCAGTCTTGACATAATCTGTAACTAGGTTTTAATGAAATAGCTATTCATTTTACATGATTAATTAATCATGTAAAAGCCTACAGGTTAAAAGCCCTTCTGTTGTAAAGTAGCTGTGTTATAAACCAGAGAGCTGCACACTTGTAACCTGGCATTCTGTACTCTCAATGAATAAAACTACAACAAACAACTCCATAATCTGTGTATAATATGGTGGACACACTCCCTTACCTTATCTACTCAGTAACAGGTAGAAGAGATATGGAGGTCTAGGAAGAGTGTCTCTGGACAGATTTACTACCTTCTGTAGATAGTTGTTTTTCTCTGCTGTTCACAGTCAAAGTGAAACATCTCAGAACTGTTTAGTTAATCAGTTTGACTGATTTGTTAAACAGTTAGTGTCTGGAAATTAACACCATTAATGAAAAAGAAATGATGCTGTTCAAAGCACGCAACCTGCCTCATTTTAGTGTGTGCATACAATGTACAATGCATATGCGCTAATGCATGTCTATGTGTGGAGCCTTGATCTGTAAACCTGACACCATTACAACATGTGATGCACAACACCTGTGCAAACAGCCCTACAAAGACTTCCCTGTTTTCATGGACTGGCCTTTTAATTAGCCTTTAATTGGGCCACAGCTCCCACAGTTAGGACAGTGAGACACAGCCAGACAGCTGTCGAACAAACAGAAGCAGAGAAGGGAGATTAACTGTTTGAATTACTGGAAAATTACTTTTTCCTCAGTAATCAGTAATTTTCAAGGGTGTGATCAGCATTTATGAGACCTGCATGCATTATGAAGGAGGATCTTTTAATAAAAAAAGATATTTACATGAAAATAAATAAGCTAAAGCTGTTAGGCACACACCTTTATACCCTAAAATACTTTATGATTTACAAACCGCATCTGAGGAGTTACGTAACGTTCAAACATGTGGCCAGTATTGAAAACAAACCATGGCACGCAACGCAACGGCAGCGAGGTCATTTTATACACTGTCTTACTGCTCTGCTCTCTCTCTTTCTCTCTCCCTCTTCTCTTTCTGAATCTCTCTCAACCTGCTCTCTCACTCTCACTTATTCCCCAAGGAGCCCTTGTGCAGCTCACAGGAAAAGCCTTCAGACATTATTAGTTCAGCAACATTCCGCTGAATTTTTCCTGACATACGTTGAGGCCTTAAATAGCAGCACGGACACGCAATGTCTTCTTCTTCTGGAGCCATTGATGAATATATGAGCAATCCACAAGCAAGTTAGAAGGAATGAGAAAACGGTCCAGAAATTGACAATGTCACAAAATGAAATGGCACCAATCCTGATGATAAGGTGATAACCCGAGAGAACTGAACTAAAGAGTGTTACTAATGGTTGATTAGAAACATGTGATGCTTCTTTGAGGTACTGAACGCTGTGCAATTGTCATGTAATTGCTACCATACTGGAGCGGCAGGACGCCAGACAGAGGGTTATCTTGCAGATTTATGCAGAACCACCAATATACATCACCTTTAATAACCGATTCTTTTTCAGACAACAATTTCTTTATTCGTCCAAAATAATCTTGAAACATTGTGATATCCCCAAAATAGGCTAATTGTAGCATTAGTGCTTTGGCCTGACATAAATGTTTATTGAGTGAAATATAAAGATCAATAAATGGAGGTCATATGCTATTTAAAAATTCTATAAAGTACAAGCCGAATACAAATTGTAGCAAATACAAGAACATTTTACATATGACGGAGAAAACAAGAGTGAGACAGGAAAAAAACAAGATTCCTCCACTTGTTTTCCAAATCCTGTCCTTGATTCTCTCCTTCTCCAATCTTGATTCCTTTTATCAAATATTCAGCGGGATCGTACTATGTCAAAGAAGTAAGAGTCATGCTTGTCATGTTGTTGATATTTTGAATAACCTTTGTTTTTTACTTTGGAAAAAGCACAGTCTGTGTTTCTCCCAGTTGAGTTAGCTGTAACACCTGAATGCTACATGTTGCAACTGAGAGCAGCTAGCACGCGAGGAGAGAAGGCTAGCTCAAAGTAACAGATAAATGGTTGAAATAGATAAAAGTAATGACTGAATAAATAAAATAGGTAAATGTAATGGATACACAGTTGAAGTGTTTAGCTTAAAGTAATAAAATAAATAGTTAGACAAATGGATAAATGGTTACATATTCAGCCAAAAGTGATAAATGGCTCAAATAGTTAGCTAAAGTAATGCATAAATAGTTGATACATCGTGGATAAACGTTGAAACGTCCAGTTTCTGCCACGAGTGAAAGAACAATTGCAAACTTCACCAAAATGACCTAAACACTGACAGTTCAATGGATGGAAAAAATTACGTATGTACAATAATAATTAATTAATCAGTATTAAATAAATAATAAAACTATTAAAAATGTTCATGTTAATAACACTATAATGTTTTCCTGTCTTTTGCAATCTAGATTTTTACACCTTGTTGCTTCACAACCAGTCTCTGAGGCTGCAACAGATTCACAACAACTTTGGACCCATGTGCAGGGATCAAAAGTCAGGTGTTCCTAATGTTAAATGGTGGATATTTTACTTTTGAACCAGACTTGCCTCAATGACTTTCATGTTTATTCTCTTGCACAATCCAAGGAGAAAATCTACAAAAGGTGCAGCTTTATCAGGTCTGGTCACCAGATCTACTTACTGTCGTGCAAGACAAGGAACACAATAATCCTCTTTGGAAGAGCATAAGTGGGGCATTGAACATCCTCTAGTGTGCCCCAGGACAAGACAGAAATGACTCTATATACATAACAAACGCCACACCATTAAATTCACATTTACCCACATTCCAATAGGATGCAACAGCTGTGGGGAGAATAAATTATTACATGTAATGCAGGAGGGATGGATGGAGAGATGGAGGGGAAGACACACATTTGGATGGAGAGGAGGATTGGCACGAGTGGCCTGTAATGTATTGCTTCCACAGAATGCCCTGCACGCTCAAAACAAGCCATAATTGGCCTTGATCACGCTCAGCCAATGGAACATACAGTAAAAGTGACAGGCATTGGAAGGAGAGGGAGAGAGACCGAGAGAGAGAAGAAGGGAAGGGGGGGAGAGATGTTAAGGTATTGTGACAGAGTGATTTTGTAGAAGAGGATGAACTGTAAATATTGACCCTGGAAAGGAGGGCAACATGTGTGCAATATTGTGTGTGTGATATCCTTTCCCTGCACCAGCAGGGAGATGATATCTCTCTCTCACACACACACACACACACACACATTCACAGTTCAAGTTATTCACTGGTCTGGAAAATGCAGTAGCTACGATTCTTTTTCAGATGAGATAAACATCACGCTAGTTTTAAAATAGTTACAGCGGTTATCAGTCTAGATTCAAAACAGATTTTAAGATTTTTCCGAGAACTTTTCAGACATGGAAGATTCTTCTAAAAGGTTTCAGAACAAACTCTTAAACCAAAAAAAAAAGATACAAAAAATAGAGGTAATCAGGTATTTCATATCCTTGCTATTGATATATGATAAGCTGTTGGGGAAATCTGTGGGCTAAATCAATGTGAACATTTGAACTTTGTCTTCTATTTCTGGTTAATGTTCAAGTTTATTGCTTTGTTGTACGTTTGTTTTCATTCCTTCTCTTTCCTGCCAGTGTTGTCAGTTTGCGTTTAAAATTTTGTCAGTAGGACATCTCCACATGCTTGACATGTCTAAGGGACTGCAGTATTTTCTTTACATCCTGGTTGTATATATATGTGTAAAATGTCTGTAGAAACATTAACAGACCTGTAGCTAAGTGACTGTTCCTCTGTAAGTTTTCATTACCTTTGCACTGGCAGATTGCCTTTTGCCTCTTTATACAGTATCTTTAGACATCATGTAAAGTATTCTATAAACTCTGCTTTTAGATAAATAAATCACTGTTTATTAATATTAGAGACAAGGCTGAGGCACCACTGGAACGTACTCCTCTTTGGGATGTCTAACTTGAAAGAGGAGGGATCTCCAGACGCTAACCCCCAAAACCCCTCAAATCAGGTGATTTCTTGAACCTTTGCACCCTGTGACTAATTCTCATGGCAGATCGGGCCTTCAACTGAACTATCCTCCTGCTTTAGAATGCACTTCCCTACCATCTACTAGAGCTACAAACTTTTAGTTTAGGAAGCATTCATTTTTGCAAGCCCTGAAATACTTTTTAATTCCCACTGCTTTTACTTCTTTTACCTGAGTTTTTATGTTTCTGGGTTTGATGTACTGCCTACTTTACTTTATAAATCATAGCACTTTACTTTTTTATGAAGTGTGTTAAAAAACTATGGTGATTATTATCATTAATATATTAGCTGTAACAACTATTTTTCAAAGCAGTGAACTATTATTAGATGCTAGATCCTCAGAGCTGCCCAGGACTTAACAACACAAAGCTACTTTTCACCTTCTCTCACCTCATTATAGACCACTTTTACAGCAAACAGTTTGCTGAGATGAGTTCATAAGCAGGGTTTCCAAGTTTCAGCCCATTCTGGGCATACTTGTGTTTTTATTTATTTAAAACTAAACTAAACTAAGTCATTACTATCAGGTTTTCATCCAGCACTGAAAAAGAAAAGCCCTAATTCCATATTGGCATGGAATTAAGGCTGTTTTGTCTATCATCATTTTAATTTTCAGTGAAATTATTACATATTACAGCATACCGGTATAATGTTAACAATAAGTTGTAACTGTAACAAAGTAACCTGCTGTATCTTTAAAATGACATGCAAGACCTGTATGTGGAGCCTCAGAGTGTGACACAGCCTGAAAGAGTGGATCTCACGCTTTCGGCATGAGAGTTGGCAACCATGTTCATTACAAAGATCACAATTGTCATGACACAGACTCGTTCACCCTTCTTCTCTCTTCTCTTCCTCTTTCTCCATCTCTCCCTCGGCCCTTGTCCTGGTGTGCCCTCTCTCCCTCCGTCATGCCGCTGTCTCTGTTGAGCGACTCATGCATGGATACAATGTGCTCCACTGTGCTCTTTGAAGGCTAGCATTACTGTTCACACGCAATCTGCGCCGACATGTTTCTCTCGCTCCCTCTCTCTTTTAATTTTTTCCTCTCTTCTATCTTTTATCCTTTCTTCATTATTCTTACCCCATTTTTCAAGACCCAGCTGGGGAAACTGGTGGACCAGTAAAATTTAAGCTCACATTGACAGGTTGTGCAACAAATTGCGATGTGTACTCAATTCATTTCTTTTGATGAAATGACATTCATCTATCATCATATTTTTTCACTTATTGAATGTTACTAATGTTTTTGCAGTTGCATTTTCAGATGCACACATTCTCTGGCACATTTACACTTGTTTGCCCTGAAAGCTTGGTTAACAAAATATGCAGTATCTGGACAAAGAAAATTAAAAGCTTACATCTTTCTTTGATTACACAGTACATGTTTACAGCCTCTCTTGCTCACCAAGTAGTGAGCAGAAACATTCACTGGTCTCACCGCAATCACATTATGGAACCTAACCTGATGTTCTTCTAATTATTTCAAACGCACCGGAAACATAAAACACATTACGTCACTCTGTCTGTAGGAAGTTGAACCTTTAATGAACTAAGTAGAAATATGCAAATATAAAATAAAAATATATAATTGAACAGTTTCCCCCTTCCTGTCTTTCATCCGTCTCGAATTGTTTCCATGTGGTCAGCCTCAGGAATTTCTCCTGGATTTTCAGAGCATGCCACTGCCACAGAAGGAATATGATACCTGACTTTCCTTCTCCATCTCTCTCCTGCTTTTTCCCCCTCTAAGTCTCTCTGATAAAAATATTAAATATTCCCTTGCTCTATTATTTTTTAATCTGTGACTTTGTATCACTTCTGTCCAAGCACACTATCTGCTCCCCTGTGCGAACTGGCTTTTAGTGTGGCTCTGTTAAAATCTAAATACAGTATAGAATCATCAGGAGGTTTGCATGTGAGAGGTAGTGTATGTGCATGGGCCTATGTGTTGCTGCTCTCCGGTGTCATTCAGTGATAGTGTAGTGTAGGAAGCAAATGAACTCATTTCTGCAGGGCTGGTCTCTCTCTCTCTTTCTCTCACTTCTCTTTCATTCACTCGCTCACTCTCCCTCTCTCTCCGCTCGCTTCGACAGATCATTTTCATAACCACTTTTCTGAGGTCACAGCCTCGTCTGCAGTAGTCACGCAACCCCTCGCCTGCTCAGTCAGCTTTACATGCACACACACACACACGCACACAAACTACTACAGAAATACTACACTACACTGCACTAAAGCCTGTCTTAAAGGGACAGTGTGCGGCTCTCTCCCAGCAGCCACAACATGTTACAGACTCCGCTTTTAAAGGGTCAGCATGTCTATTTTTGGCTCTCTCTGCTCAAAGCATTCCTCCGCTGCTGGCCACATATATGCAACCTGTGGCTGCAAAGTGGCAATGCAACACTGGCTAGAGCTGGTTTTCAGATTAAATCTCTGACTGTAATCATTTTTGGAAATGTAATATTATCTTTAGAATTTCTACTGAGCAGAATACATAGACAGTGAATTAATTACTGTGGCGATATGCCTTCTGGTAACATTCTGCTTCAAAGGATTCTTAAAAATTATCTCTTTATGTGGTTAGTGCATACTTAGAAGACAAATGCTTTGCCTTTGCCTCATAAACCACATGTGACTTAATGATGCCAGTTGCTAGTACAGGTGAGAGTCAATTCCTAAGCAATGCATGCAAAGGTCATTGAACGGAGGACAGAACGATTTCTCTTCATCCCTGATTTCTATGTGCACGACTTAATGTGTGCGTGTGCGTGTGTGTGTGTTGAATTCTTTCAGTGTCCAGAAGACAGAGCCTCACAGTGTCCTAGCCTGACTGGGCCTATCCATCTTTTTCTCTCCTTCTCCCTGTATTCTTGTTTATGTCTCGTTGCCTCTCCCAACACCTCTCCACCCTCTCATCACCTTTCTACCACCAGGATAGCCAACGGAGGAATATACAGTAACCGGGGATGACAGGGAACCAGAGGAAGAGACAGTGGTTTAGGAAGACAGAGAAACAAAGGGACCCTTCTTTTTCTAAAGTACTTGCAAATTCCTACAAATGTCTGGTCTTTTATATATGAAGGATGTGCCCGAGTGAGACCCAATCCCAAAATACTCATTTAGATGCACTTGTCTTTTCTTTCCATTGCTCAGTTTTGTTTCCCTCTAGCTCCAACAAACTGCAAAAAATATGTCAGTTGCATTTGTACATACAGCATAATAAGCATTTTTATAACTTGGAGTTTATTGTCATTTGCAGCCAGTATTACCCATCACCAAAACATATGTTGGGAAGGGGTAGAAGTTAAATCTATTATTCTGCTGCTAATTGCCCACTCAGGAGGCACCGCCCCCCCCCACCACCACCACTCCCCACTGGCTGTTGTGTGTGTTTGTTCCCACATGGAAAATGCAATTTACAATAACAGTGGCATAATTGAATTCATTTATTCATTTTCTAAACACTGGATGACTGATTTCAGATAGAGAAAGAGAATAGCAGACTTAATTTCTGGCCTATGACTGTCGATTTTGTCGGCTGTTGCTAGCAGATTTTTTCAGCTGTAGCTAGCAAGCAAATTAAAAAAATTAGCTTCACGAGTTGGAGAACCCCCCTATGCCCGCGGCCGCGGGCCACATCCGGCCCGAAGCTAACTCCATGTGGCCCAGCACATAATCTAACAGATATGTATATAATAATTGTAAATTACATATATAGTGAATGGAAGTCGCTAAAGAGTGAGATCGTTTCATAATCATCATGGCTGAGTTTCACATGCGCTGTACAGATCACCGCCAATCAAGGCTCAACATAACTGTCCGACCTGCAGCCTCTCCCACTGTGTCTGCAGAGCGCCTCCACACGTGCGCACGCACACACACGGATCGACGTCAGCCAGCTGATCAGCGGACATTGACGACAACTACGCTGGTTAGTGTATGTACATGGTGCAATAAAGACTTAGCCAGTAAAAAGCCAATTCTTTACCAACACTCCTGTTTAATAAGCATAAACATGCAAAACACAATGTTTTAATCTGCTCAGACTCTCATCCACCGCAGCTGTGTTTTGGTTTAACACAAGCACCGCGCAAGTTCAGATAATAGCTCACTGTTACAAACAAGTTAAAGTGAAAGCTGTCTGTCTTAACTGTTTGCCACTTACCTTAAAATATGGCACATTATAAACTCAGCTGGTGGCTGAGACAGACCCTCCTCTCTACCAGCAGCAGCTGAAGGAGGAGGACAGGAGGGACCGAGTTGTTCATTCTTTCTAAAATTCACTCAGTATGTTGATGTCAGGAACATGATTTATTTAACAGACATGTTAAATTTGGTTAAATTTGTTTCCAGTAAGATATTAGTGACTTTCCTGTTGTAAATCATGTTGCTGCTCTAGAAACAACATTTAGTTAATAAAAAATGTTTAATTATTTTTTTTAATAATATATGCAATTATTTAGTAATAAATAGGACTGATAATAGCATCCACAAAGAACTGAACCAATAAGGATTACCAATACAAGTGTGTCAATAAAATCTTAATGATCCCAACTCCTGAGAAAATGTCCGCCCATCTCTGTGTCCTGGTTTTAAAATCCGGCCCAATCGAATCTGTAATTGAATAGCCCTGGTCTGCAGTGATCATAGTAATATATCTTCCTTGCGATGAAATGTACATTAAACTGTAGGCAGCATTGTAGACAATATTTTCTCCTTGTACTGCATGTTTCATTTGGATATTGCTGGAAATTGTCCCAGAGTCCCCCTCCTTAAATGGTAAATTATTATCATAACAATTTAATAATGCATTGCATTTAAACAGCACTTTTCATAGACAAAAAGCGATAACAGTACTGGTTCTACCTGGCTGGACATGCAGTCTGCCAAAATATGTATCCCCATTTATAAAGCACAGATGATGGCCTACTATCAAGTATTTCATTTTGTGTATACTTCACATCAGGACTAATAACAGGAGTGAATATGGAGAAGTTTGTTGTTTCCTAGCAAAAGTTATAGTGGGATACAAAATACAAATTGGGATCCAGAGAATGTCTAGTACACTAGAGCTTAGACTGTTCATTAAGCCTTACAAGGAAGTGTTACATCAAAGGCTGTACTGTAACTTGAGCTAAAGATAACAAGAATGTTTTTCTTTTGTATAATGTAATTTAATAAAACTATAACTAAGTCACTGAAAAGATCCTGTTACTGAAACAAATAACTGTAAGTTACTAAAACATCACATTATATACTAAACAAGACATTTTGAAAGCTTGAACATTGCCTTTGTCTCTTTTTTCCCGGATTGAATGTGCCCCTCTGACAAAACAACTGGGCCCAACATGGCCTCCTCAATAAAATTGGTCTAGAAACGCCACTGGTTAGGTTGTTACTATAGGTAGTAAGCTAGCTGGACATGCTAACACTATACGAACATATTCTTAAACGGTGTAAACGCATAAATGTACCGCATAAATGTATAAACACACAAGAATCCTTGTTGATTTCAGACATTACTGCACTCTAGTTGTATAATCTAAGTTGACATTTTGACACTTTACTTTACACAGAGTGGACTATAATTCTTTACAAGCTGGAATGAGATTTTCCAGCTCATCAAATTTCAGTTTGTGTTTTTTGTCATGACATCACCAGCAGGGGAGGAAGGAACACAGCCTCAATATGGCCTGGAAATTGACTGAGAATTTGGCAAGGAGAAGTTGCATGAGAAGGAGAAGGACTTGAAGTAGCAGGGAGGTGAGGCTTGCCAAGAGAAAAGGCTCAGGCCTGAAGGCTTTTGGCAGGTGTTTTGACTCTGCTATCCATCCAGCTGCTGACTAAAAACATGGGGGGTGTTACAAGAGAATCTATTAGCTGTACAGACAGGCTGTAATCTCTGTAATCTTCTGTCCCTGTACTAATTTCTAAGAATCTGACAAAAATGTTGAAAAACTCTGGTCTGACAAGTAGATAAATAGAGTCAACCATATGTCATCTATCAACAAAATGACTTAATAATTTCTCTGGAAAATCTGAATTATAATTAGTTGTCCACCACAGCAGCCTTAGTCCCAGCAGTGATCATATGACTCTGCCAATTAGGTCAAGTGAGTTTTCTACATGAATTGGCCCATCTGACATTTTAAAAAAGATGGTGGTCCAAGGATGGATGATTGGAGAATTGGTATTGTGATGGCCCAATGAATTATGTAAAACATTATCTCTCCTTACATTTCATGACTGCTTTCCGCCTTATGCAACCCCCATCCACCTCTCACTGTGTTAAAATCATTCATGGTATTGTCTCATAGCGTGACATGCTGACCTCATTGCAAATGTCTTCTTGTTTAGTAGTTGCTATGCTTATTCACAGAGACATTTAAGAAAATGTCATGGCTAATCTTTCATTGTCTTGCCTGAGTCACAGTCAAGGTAGAGTGAGAATGGGAGCAGGATGACATGAAGTGGGCAGGTGAGAAAAGTAAAGCAACCAAAAAACAAAGAATGTGCAGCCTCAGTCACTAAGATAAAAACAATGAATAGTAAGTGAGAGAGACAGTGGGAGGCAGACTGAAGCCACACCCGTAGGCAGTCAGGTTGAGGTTGTCCAGGCCTTCAGGCCAAGGAGTGGTGGCACCACAAGAGAGGAAGGATTAAATGGAAGATTAACAAGTTCAGAGATGGCAAAACAAATTTAAAATCTGGCACAGCTGTCTTGACATCTGAATACAATGAAAGCAATAGACCATGTATGATAAAAGAAGAGCACAAATAATTCAAGGGAGTTGAAACTTCTGGTAGCTTTTAAAGAAATTTATTGTAGGTCCACTGAAATAGATAATTGCTGATTTATGTCAGGTTAATTAGAATGACATTAATCAATGTGTTTAAACTTTATTTTACCAGGTTTGTCCGGCTGAGATTAGGAACCAATTTTCATGCTGAATCTGTCCAATAAAGCTGCATGAGTACACAAATGAGTGACAGACCTACAGACGATCAATACTGATGCTCTGTAGTGCAACCTATTTAATTATTCTTTATTGATTCTCTAAAAAAAAAATCAATATCAGTTTAAACTCACCAAGGGAGGCTGCCCTATGGAGTTCATAAGTTCAATATGTAATTAGTTCTCGCAACCTGTTTTCCATAAGAAGCTACAGATAAACTTTTTATTTAAGCCAACATGAAAGACAGAGGATTCAAATATGTACAAATGATCTGTTTAAACACATTCTGTTTAAACACATTCATTACCTCAAGAGAGAAACATTGACAGACACAGGACAATCAGTATTTGCTGCTTCTGTGTGTGCATGAGAGAGTGTATTTATAAAACTTTCACCACATTATCATGCCTGAGACATGTGAGCGGGTGCGGCATCTTCATCCTTAACTCGTTTAGGACATATTGAGGTCATTTTGCCTGGGTTTACACAACATTGCGTGAGAAGGGAAGGGTATCCGGTGGATCCAATTGCCCTCTGTGAGGGCGGCAGAGCCTCCATGAATGTGGCCTTTGAATGGCGAGAGGCCAGTAGACATGCAGACAGCCTGTACTTACTGTATCTGGGAAATAGGCCTGATGCGACTTCAAACAGCCACAATGATGTTATTATGGTCCCCCCTCCTCCCCAAGATTCTCTCTCTCTCTCTCTATCCTTTCTGAGAACTTGTTACTCATGAGTCACAAGGAAGGAGTCTCCAGCAAACTGTTGTTTACCCTCATATCACAAATGGAAGGACTTGGACAAATCACTGCTTCAATTTCAGTGTAAAAAATAAGATTTTTTGTTATCAACCACTCTAAGAGAGATTGAAGTTAAATTATCCAAAACTAATGATAATCTCTATTTACCCTGTTGAAAATGAAGCTGGTGGAAGTGCTTTCACAACATTTATTTTCTGGAGCAAAAACATGACAAGAAGATTGGACATCATGCAGTAATTGTGTGGTTTTCTGTGGAGGGAAAATAAGAAATCATCCTGGTCTTTAAAGATAAACGAGGATAATTGTGTCGGGTGTAATGGGAAAGTACAAGAAATGGATTTGAAGTGATAACCTTACATTTATTTTGCTCTTACCCTTGGGCAAACACATACTTCACAGTTGAAACTGGGTTATCCATATCTTTAAGTCACAATTTGCTGTTTTTCCCAGGAAAATGCCTCCCAGCATTTGACAGACCATAAGATGCAATAGGTAGCAAAGTTCAACATCATCCCAAGCAAAAAGTATCACCCAAAGTTTTTACAATATGATGGTATACCACAGTAAATATACATGTAAAAACTGTTTTTTTGAACTTATATAAGACAGATAGTGAAGTAGTTTCACAAAATGACGCAGGTGGCAGCCATGGACGAGCAGTGGATGTGTCAGTTTTGAATTTGGTGCTATATTTACACAGGCTTTCAACATCGGTGCATATCAACATGTTTCCAGTGTTAGAATATTTGATGGACCGTGCTGACTTTTGACACTGAGCAACTGGGTTAGACTTCAGAAAGACAATTTTATCACATGTAATTTGTCTTGTGAATTTTAGTTTTTGAAAGCGAGTTGTTCCACTATTGCAATCTTGACACAAGTGGTAGTTCTTAACAAACTATATACAGTAAATCTATTTTAAAAAGTTAATTTGTTTTCAGGAAATAAAGATTTATAACAATCAATACTATGCTAAATGGTTCAAATACATGTCTTGTTTTGGTTTTTGTGATAACTTGCATTTTAAGAGCTTAAGATGTGAAAGCTTTACATTCCAGGGTGTGCATGTCAATATAAACATGCCGAGACTCCACTCAGCTCCTTCTTTAATCTTTCTGCTCTCAAGCAAATTGTTATCCCACATTGTGAAAAGGCCTTACATGTGTTAATCTGAAGTCACAACCAGGGAAAGCATTGGGATCCATTATAGGTCAAGAAATGCTGTGTTAGAAATCAAAAGTGATTGAAAAATTATGGGAGTGGTGTATGAAAAATAAACATGGATGAAAGCAACTTCCAGCTCTATATTTGACAGATGACACATATGAAAACAAGGATTAGACTGTCAATGCCCTGACTAGATAAATATGGGTATATATGTGTGTGTGGGGGGGGGGGGGGGGGGGGGGGGGGTGAGGGTGTGTATGCATGTGTAATGTATATTTAAAACATTTGCCATTTGATGATGAAAACAAACCCTGGCACATTAGCATGGAGAATTTCCCAGCTCCGCACGCAAACTTAGAGCAGGGGAGGGCCCTAGTGTGTGTGTGTGTGTGTGTGTGTGTGTGTGTGTGTGTGTGTGTGTGTGTGTGTGTTGCTCTGGGTGAAGCCGGCAGCTGTTAAAATTCAGTCTAACAGTGCTTTCCCTGAAACATGG
>NC_060150.1:28358658-28363011 GCF_021292245.1 Micropterus dolomieu
TGCCAGCAGGTGGCGCTATGACTGTGGGTGAATGTCGGCATGTACATGTGTTCAGGGCGGGACTCTCATCCTAGATGTACAGTTTGGTCCGGATGTGAGCATGTACACTGAAGTTACAACAACTTCTTGTTTCATAGCGAATCATCGACGCCACGGACACACCCATTGACGAAAACTCGCAAATAGCACAACTTTTCATCGTCAATGCCTTTAGAAGGCACAGCAGAAATTTGACGTCGATCCGACTAAATCCCTAGGAGGAGTTCGTTAAAGTACGAAGTGTGTAAATCATCCAAAAATGGCCGTAAAATTCAAAATGGCCGACTTCCTGTTGACTTTAGGCTATGGGTTCTTGAGGCTTTTTTGTGCGTCTTGATACGATACATGTCCCCAGAAAATTTCGTACATGTAGGTTGAACGTGAATGAGGGGCTAATTTTTTCCAATTTTCTAGGTGGCGCTAGCGAGTCATTTTGCCACGCCCATGTGCGAAACTTGTAGAATACGAAATTTTTCACCGGTTCTGACATGTTTGCAAATTTTGGTGAGTTTTCGAGAATGTTTAGGCCATGTCAGTTGAGCCTACTTTGCAAAAAAATAATAATCCGAGCAAATTCAATAGGGACCTCACACGGTCGTGCTCGGGCCCTAACTATAAAAGTGAGGGGGACAAAATACGATTTTGAAAAGTTAGGGCGGGGAATGTTCTCCCCATCCCCAGTGGAGATTACAGCACTTGGCTCTGGTCGCAGAATTTCTTGATAATAATGCTCCAGTCAGAGCTTATAAAAAAAACATTGCATGACTGTGCAGGAAAACTGAGCTAAAGCCTGAACTACTGGTGAGAAGAGCTATTAAACATCAAAGAGTCTGAGAGCTGCCACTGTTTCACTCTCACATCGGTGTTAATTGCAGTGCAAGACAGCTGGATTAGTTGTGACCACACACACACACACACACACACAGGCAGAGATAGGTTGTCATTTCTGCCAACAAGGTAGAGCCAGTTCAACACTCCTTGTTAAACTGTTAAAAAGCATTAAAAAAAACATGTTCTTTGCCAAAATAAAACTCAAATAGATCAAAAAATCAAAAAATGAGATAAAACCAGGAGAACAACACATGAAACTATATTTTATCTGATCACATACATAGATTAAGAATTTTATTCTTTGTATTTGAAAGTATAGTGCAGTATAATAATGCTACTGTATAATGTTTATAGTGTAGTAATGTGCAAACCATTTGTTACCCCTTTTTCTTGCATTCTGAATTATTACACTTAGATTGTAAACCTTGTACACCATGCTTTGGTAATACTGTGCTTCATCATCATCGTTCCAATAAAGCAAATTTAACATTTGAACATGAAACAGAAAGGGAAGCCTTACCAGTCTGGGGTCGGACAGTGGTGATGGAGTCCAGGTAGGCCTTGATGTCTCTTTGTTTAAGCTGCATGGCTAGTTCAAAGGCTGTCTTGGACAGAACATTGACTCGGTCTGGGTCAGCTCCACGCTCCACCAGCTGCTGAGCCACAGCCACCTTCAAAACACACACACACACACACACACACACAAGTTTATTTGTCAGCTGCCCCAGTAATTTAAAAAGCACACAAACAAACTCTCATGAATTAAGAAATAAATACATTTTAAGTGGCACATACTATAAAATGCCACACCCAACTGACACCCACAGGACCCAAAATGTATTATCCGTCCATCTTGTTAATCTATCAACCAACCATCCATCCCTTGACCCCACCTTCCCACTGAGGGTGGCCACCATCAGTGGTCCCCAGCCAGTGGTCTTCTGGGAAAAGTTGACATCAGAGCCCCACTCTAGCAGCAGGCACACCGCGGCCTCATGGCCATGCTGAGATGCCACCATCAGCGCTGTGATGTCCATAAATTCTCTGCCACCTCCTCCTCCAGGACAGCCTTCAACACCTCCAAAACCAGCCGTGCTGTGGAAAAAGAGGGACAGAGCCACACGGGTTTCTCAGACAAGGATTAAGTCATAGACAAAAGGTCTTATTCAAAGGATATTTAAACTGAGTAGTGAGTAATGAGTTAGTTTTAATAGTCTAATTTTAAAGCCTGACAGTCTAAAAACAAGCCCAAACCTGCAACTGTTGTTGTTGTTGCCATTTGAGACTGCATCTGCAGCAACAGCCAGATGATCATAGTCATCAACGTAGGCCCCGCTCTCCAGGAGTAGCTTGACTACATGAGCGTGTCCCCCACGGGCCGCCATTGTCAGGACACTCGCACCTAGCCTGTTCCGTCCGTTAATCTCTGCCCCGTTCTCCAGCAGGATGTGGGCAACAGTCAGGTGCCCAAACCTGGGTGGAGAATGAAAGACACAACAAATGAGATTGAGTGTGGGACTTGGGTATCTGTTTTTCCCCATGTTGAAGACAGTTCATCGTGTAACAAATGCATTAGGGTACCCATCTCTACGCTGAATCAACTCTCAGAGGGTTTGCTTGTCACCACAGGCTCAACGCCACTTTGATCTCAATCCCAGGTACTTTGCTGTATGGCATGCCTTGCTTGTGCACTTGTGTGCATTAAAAACTATGATAAAGATATCAATTGTGCTTGAGATAAGGGGAAAGACATGAAAAGTGCATACCTATTTGACAACAGACTCCAAGACAAAGGCATAAAAACATTCCAGCTGACCTCCAGAATAATGATTTCTCAAACATTATGTGTCCTTGTCTATTTTGTGACACTGAAAGTTACAATTTTTTTGATTAAATCAGCATTAAATTAACCTTTGTTGAAGCAATGAAGCTGAGAAATACGATTTCATTTTTAAAAATTAACACAAAGTTACTACATGCATGCTGCTCGACCAAACTGCATGCACGAAACAATGGCAATTACTTGACAAATGTTTTGTGTGACAGGCAAAAGATTGCCAGTGCGTTTTACTAACATTAGAAAAGGTCCGTGATAAAAACAAGCAAACCACAAGTTATTTTTCATTTAAATGTGTGTTTCTATTTGACAAATAGCAGAGTGGATTTTGACCATTCCTACATTGTATTGTAAAGTAATTCATAATCACCGGCATGGAGTAACAAAAAAAATAGCCAGGTTTTTGAATGGAGTTTGGTGTGTCTCTCGTGCATTAGAGCTTCAACCCGCGCCCCACCTTGCAGCCTGCATCAGCGGGGTCCAGCCGTAGTTGTTGCGGCTGTCTACCGAGGCCCCCTTTCTTAACAAAAACCGGACCAGGTTCTCGTGGCCGCTGGCCGACGCAAACTGTAGGGCTGTGTTCCCCTCCTCGTCCGTACAGTCAACCGGTACAAGAGACAACATGTCCGCGGTGTTGCACTCCGACCCCGCTTCTGACCGCAGCCTGCTCTGCCTCCCGGACTCTTTCGAGGCTCCGGGATCCAGGATCCCTCGAGCGGTTTCATAGTCCCCCTCGTCACAGGCACGGAAAAGCAGCAGCGAATTAGCGGGGACACCAAAATTCATCTCCTCATCTAAAGTGTTACTCCGTCCCCATTCAACTCCAGTAAACGTTAACTTAGTTTCAGCGACGGTAACGGTCTAAAACTTTTCCTCTGTCACTCGGCGGCGGCCTGTGTGTGGAAATCATGACGCACAGTCAAATAAAGTTTTGTCTCCAAGTTAAGGACTAACGTTACGCCTCTTCTTCTCAAACACTACACACAGAGAATCATCTTTTACATTTACAACACTTCTGAGCTATCATAACGGGATTCGACGACAACAGTTTTCTGGCAACCGGCCGGTTTTCCCCGGTTCCGTTATTTTGTTTAGAAACCTGACCAGCATCGATTCATCCACAACACAACACATGACTTCCGCGTTCATCTTTCAAAAGAAAAGCCTAATTATTTCTGCCCATGCAATGGATTTTGCGGTTGTTTTTTTCGCAGGAGTTCCTCAGGTGGCAAGGCTTAAAGGATGAGTGAAGAGCTTACTTACAGGTGCTGATCATATAATTAGAATATCATCAAAAAGTTGATTTATTTCAGTAATTCCATTCAAAAAGTGAAACTTGTATAATGTATACATTCATTCCACACAGACTGATATATTTCAAGTGTTCATTCCTTTTAATTTTGATGATTATAATTGACAACTAATGAAAACCCCAAAATCAGTATCTCAGAAAATTAGAATATTGTGAAAAGGTTCAATATTGAAGACACCTGGTGCCACACTCTAATCAGCTAATGAACTCAAAACACCTGCAAAGGCCTTTAAATGGTCTCTCAGTCTAGTTCTGTAGGCTACACAATCATGGGGAAGACTGCTGACTTGACAGCTGTCCAAAAGACGACCATTGACACCTTGCACAAGGAGGG
>NC_060150.1:28363111-28381338 GCF_021292245.1 Micropterus dolomieu
TGATGTAGATGTTGTTGCTTCTGTTGTTGTAGTCGGAGCAGCAGTTTCAGTAGATGTTGTTACCGCTGTCGTTGTCGGATCAGGCGTTGTACTTATTGTTGATGTTGTTGATGCAGTAGTTGTTGGAGCAGTAGTTGTTGCCACTGTTGTTGTTGTCGGAGCAGGTGTTGTTGTCGCCACTATAATAGTTTCAGCAGGTGTTGTTGTTGCAGATGATGTTGTTGTCAGAGGAGGTGCTGTTGTTGCTGTTGTCGTTGTTGTGAGAGGAGATGTTGTTGTTGCAGATGTATCTGCTGTAGTAGTAGTCGGAGCAGATGTTGCAGATGACGTTACTGCATCAGGTGCTGTTGTTGCTGTTGTTGTTGTAGTTGTTGCTGCTGTTGTTGTAGTCGGAGCAGATGTTGTTTCAGATGACGTTACTGCATCAGGTGCTGTTGTTGCTGTTGTCGTTGTTGTGAGAGGAGATGTTGTTGTTGCAGATGACGTTACTGCATCAGGTGCTGTTGTTGCTGTTGTTGTTGTAGTTGTTGCTGCTGTTGTTGTAGTCGGAACAGTAGTTTCAGTAGATGTTGTTACCGCTGTCGTTGTTGGATCAGGTGTTGTAGTTGTTGCAGATGTTGTTCCTGCTGTTGTAGTAGTTGGAGCAGATGTTGTTTCAGATGACGTTACTGCATCATTTGCTGTTGTTGCTGTTGTCGTTGTTGTGAGAGGAGATGTTGTTGTTGCAGATGTTGCTGCTGTTGTAGAAGTCGGAGCAGATGTTGTTGCAGAAGACGTTACTGCATCAGGTGCTGTTGTTGCTGTTGTAGTTGTTGCTGCTGTTGTTGTAGTCGGAACAGTAGTTTCAGTAGATGTTGTTACCGCTGTCGTTGTTGGATCAGGTGTTGTAGTTGTTGCAGATGTATCTGCTGTTGTAGTAGTCGGAGCAGATGTTGTTTCAGATGACGTTACTGCATCAGGTGCTGTTGTTGCTGTTGTCGTTGTTGTGAGAGGAGATGTTGTTGTTGCAGATGTTGCTGCTGTTGTTGTAGTCAGAGCAGATGTTGATGTAGATGTTGTTGCTTCTGTTGTTGAAGTAGTCGGAGCAGCAGTTTCAGTAGATGTTGTTACCGCTGTCGTTGTCGGATCAGGCGTTGTACTTATTGTTGATGTTGTTGATGCAGTAGTTGTTGCCACAGTCGTTGTTGTCGGAGCAGGTGTTGTTGTCGCCACTATAATAGTTTCAGCAGGTGTTGTTGTTGCAGATGATGTTGTTGTCAGAGGAGGTGCTGTTGTTGCTGTTGTTGCTGTTGTTGCTGTTGTCGTTGTTGTGAGAGGAGATGTTGTTGTTGCAGATGTATCTGCTGAAGTAGTAGTCGGAGCAGATGTTGTTGCACAAGACGTTACTGCATCAGGTGCTGTTGTTGCTGTTGTCGTTGTAGTTGTTGCTGCTGTTGTTGTAGTCGGAACAGTAGTTTCAGTAGATGTTGTTACCGCTGTCGTTGTTGGATCAGGTGTTGTAGTTGTTGCAGATGTATCTGCTGTTGTAGTAGTCGGAGCAGATGTTGTTTCAGATGACATTACTGCATCAGGTGCTGTTGTTGCTGTTGTCGTTGTTGTGAGAGGAGATGTTGTTGCAGATGTTGCTGCTGTTGTTGTAGTCAGAGCAGATGTTGATGTAGATGTTGTTGCTTCTGTTGTTGTAGTCGGAGCAGCAGTTTCAGTAGATGTTGTTACC
Organism: Micropterus dolomieu; assembly: GCF_021292245.1. Lineage (NCBI taxonomy): Eukaryota > Metazoa > Chordata > Actinopteri > Centrarchiformes > Centrarchidae > Micropterus > Micropterus dolomieu. The sequence goes on from NC_060150.1 coordinate 28,364,829, forward strand.
GCTGTCGTTGTCGGATCAGGTGTTGTACTTATTGCTGATGTTGTTGATGCAGTAGTTGTTGGAGCAGTAGTTGTTGCCACTGTCGTTGTTGTCGGAGCAGGTGTTGTTGTCGCCACTATAATAGTTTCAGCAGGTGTTGTTGTTGCAGATGATGTTGTTGTCAGAGGAGGTGCTGTTGTTGCTGTTGTTTCTGTTGTTGTCGTTGTTGTGAGAGGAGATGTTGTTGTTGCAGATGTATCTGCTGTTGTAGTAGTCGGAGCAGATGTTGTTGCAGAAGACGTTACTGCATCAGGTGCTGTTGTTGCTGTTGTCGTTAATGTAGTAGTTGTTTGAGCAGGTGTTGTTGTTCCCGCTGTTGTTGTTGTCAGAGCAGGAAAGTTAGAATAATTTGTAACCCAAGAATATTTTTTTACACCAAGAATATATATTATGTTAAACTTTTAGTACAAAATATTTAAGGTGTTGTTCTACATTAGTATGCAGGGTCAATCAGTGTAGGTTACCACTAACAAACCTTTTGCTTTATATTACATTACCAGCTCAAATGATGACCATAACATGCTTACCTTTTATCTTTATTAAATGCATGTGATCTAAGAATTATACCATACTTTGATCTTTCTTTGCATAAGAAATATTGGTAGAGGTGCAGGAGAGAATTCAGCTTTAACTTTGTGTCATTCTCTATACCTTTTCTTATATTTTTGGTCTTTAATCTTTTAAACATCAGCTTACCTGTTAGAATCAGCAAAATTGATAATATCCATCTTACACCCATCCTGTCTTTGAATCTATAAAATTAAACAATACTGAACATTACTCACAGAAGCAGCATGTCGAATCCTTTTGCACTACATTCACTTGAATCAATCAATTAAACATTTAAAATGAATTTCTTTGTTCTGTGTACTGTGTACAACATATAATACAGTACGTCTTCCCCTCAAAAGAATCTGCATGCCGGACTATATGCATTTTAAACAGCTGTGAAAAAATGCAACTTTTACTAATGTGAAATGTAGTATATAGTAGTATTGTTTTCATTAATATATAAATATGACAATATACAATAATCATAATAACCACAATATAGTAGATGGAAATTGAGAAAATATGGATCTCCAATGCATTCATAAAACCTACATTCAACAGCGCCTTTCAAGAGATTCCATACAACTACAGATTTCCAAGTCAGTTGGAGAGAGTGGGAAAAAGCGTATTTCCTCTGACAACACTGAATCTCAGTCTGCCTAAGCCAATGCAAAATAAAAGCAAAAAGAAAAGATGTCAAGTTGTTAGAATTTAGTGATAAAACTCTGCCTAACATATTCTATGTGTTTCTTCATACCTCACTGACAAATATTTTTGCTTGCATATTTATTCCCATATCTTTATTTTCTAGTGTCTTTGAAATGCCTTATCTCCATTAGACATTAGAACACTACCTTAACAAGTAGAGGACAGGAAGATGAAGTATGTAAGGAGCATGAGAGAGTGAATGAGAAGCATCAGCCAAACTAAAACGTCTTTGATTAAAGCATTGAACCTCTGACCCTGACCTCACACCCCACGATGGAGAAAGACATAGAAAATAGATGCAAGAACTGACACTGTTCATAAATCGTTATGATTATTTTATCTGAATTTAATAATAGGATGCTGGTTTTTACCTAAAACAAAGCATTTTCACAATGCTGTGAAAAGTAAGGGTGAAAAAAAAAGGAAAAAATATATTTTATATTAAAAAATGTCTGGCTTTCTATGTAACATGTCTTGCCAATAAATAATTATTAAAATAGCAAACAATAATAATAATTGTGATAATATCACGGTCAATTGAAACATACAATATCTAACATTTTCTATATTATCTCTCTCTCTCTCTCTCTCTCTCTCTCTCTCTCTCACACACACACACACACACAGTGTACATTTACAAAAGTATACATGTAAAAATGTACTTACCCAAAATGAAAAGATGAAAATCTTAGTGTCTTATTGCAAACCATTCACCTTATGTGACCGTTCTAGTCTACTGAGGCCTTTATATATTTGAACAGAATAAAGGCTAAGTCAGGCTTGTCTTGTCTTCAGTGACGTACAAAACTAAGGCATACTCCCTTCTTTTGTTGTTGGTTCATTGAACCTTTGTGAATGTTTAAAGTAGTTCCACCAGTGTGACAAGTTAGGACTGAGTTCTAGTGTAGTGGTAATGGAGCAGGAAAAAATGCAAATCAAATACAATAACATTGTAAATACAATACAGCTTCAAAATGGGCATATCAAAAGCAAAGCATCTAAGTTAAATTTCCTTATATTCCTCTGAGTAAGTGCAAATACATGACATTGATATGATTCAGTTGGAAATCATTTATAAATAATGAATATCTACCTGTATTTTCCTTCTAACTTCAATTAGGAAAATTTACAGAATTGTTATTTTGCTGCAGGTGCTTTTATGGGTTTCTATGGGTTCATCCAGTTAAATTTAAGACTTTTTAAAAACTGTATAATACCACAGATAATGGTATTTAACACCTATTTTACGATTATACTGGACAATTGTGAAATAGTGCTCTCATTGTGTGTTACAATATGGTTTGGGAGAATGGCTTTGTAGGGGGGCCTTAAGGTCGGGGTGGGATTTTTTTTTTACCTCTATGATGGGGGAAAGACATGGACATTGTTCTAATTAAAAGTATATGTTTTGTATAGGTACAAGTACATGTGCAGCAGGTGAGGGTCTATCAAACAGCCCTAAATATTTTCCATTACTCCAGAAAGACATCGTCGATAACTCATGGGTGGATGACTATGGCAAAGAACTGGGGAAAAGAAATTTAACATTTCTCATTCCTGAAGAAAAATCAGAAGAGGACAAGAGCAGGGACAAGCCGTTTAAGGGTGCCTGTTTGGACACTCTGGACTGTTGCGACAAGGACACGTCTCCTAACACTACTGCTAGCAGTATTATACAGGTAGCAAACTTTAGAACAAAACTATCCAAGCTTTTACACTTTAAATCAGCATACGAGGTGGGTTTGATAGAAATACAATATCCAAAAACATGGAAATCTTTTTCATCAGACTCAGAATTTGTTGTGTTTGATAAAAAAATCCAACAAGAGGGTAGTTTTATCAGCGACACAGGAGTTCTATACAACAATGTCACAGATAATAGCTGAACTAAACATTTGTTTATCTGATGACGAAATGGGTCACATTGAGCTTGATTACAACAACATTAACAACAGAGTAAGCGTTTTACCAACTAGAGACGCAGAATTAACGTTTCATGGAAAACTGTGACATTTAGATCTCAACCACGAACTAACACAGTGTTGACACAGATGCCATATATGGCACCACATCCTGCCGATGTTAATGTAGGGATGTATAATATATTTGATTATACCGATATTGTTGATCATCAAACATTAGGGGATAGTTACGTCCCTCTTTTAAGAATAGTACATATATCGAGGTCAAAACTCCATATGATCACAAATGCATATGACAGACCACACTACCTGAGGCTCTGCAAAACACACACTGATAGTATCAAGATTTCTCTCAAGACAGATCAGAACCAGCATATCCCTTTTATGTACGTGTTTAAGTGATAATAAAGCTACACTTTTGGTCTGTGAAATACCAGTATTAGACAAGGACCAAACATGTACCAGCCAAATGCTCACAATGCGGACAAATTAGTTGCATATTATACAGCCCAAGCGGGTGGTGATTTACCAGGATGGTGCAGGGTTAGGGGGTATCTTTAGGGTTCTGTTTAGACTAACATTCCCCTTACTCAAGAACGGATTTACATTTGTTGCCCCTTATTTAAAGACAGCTGCTAAAAACATAGCTATGGATGTTATTACAAAAGACCTGTGAAAAGAGGGAGTTCCCCACCAAAGAGGCGTAGCCGAACAACAATTAAGAAGACCCATACTAAGACTAGAAAAAATAAACAAGCAAGGAGAAGCAAGTTGACAAAACCTCAGAAGACAAGAGACATTTTCTAACGTGAATTTCGTTGGTACATAGCGTGTCACAAGAGTACGTTAAGTTGAAATTAGACCTGTTTATGGTACCGTTAACACAAACAAGTATTGAGAAAAGCGTCTACATCGAATTCCCTCCTCTAGCAGCGATATCAGACTCTGCACTCCTTGAATTTTTCATTCCAGAGGACTACCTGGATCTAAACAATATGTTTCTGTACAGACACGTAAAAATCACCAAAGCTAACGGCGGAAACCTAGATCAAGCAGACGAAGTGGGCTTTATCAACTACCCTGGATGTACAATATTTTCACAGGTTGACATATCGTCAAACACATATCCTTACAGAGGTATAATAGAATGCCTTTTGAACTATGGAAAGGACGCTCTGAAGACACAGTTTGGATCCAGACTATTTTGCATGGATACAGCCAGCCCGTTCTCACGGCGTCATATACCGACGATTTGAGAAAGAGTGACAAAGCGTAGTTATTTTTGTGAGACGCTACTGGGTGCGTCTCTATGAGACGTGCTGGGGCGTCCCGTACAGACCGGAAGTGCTAATTAGCTAGCTACGTTCATGATAAAAGGTGTTGACAGCTCCCAGAAGCCCCTTCTCTTACCACAACCATCTGAAATATTAGTACCTAAACCTAAGTCCCTGACTTTATGCATGTCGACCGGCTAACCCTACAGCTGCGCCCTAAAAGGTAGGGTTAGCCTCTCTTATGTTGCTGCAACGCAGCAAACGGGGGCGTTTCACACGGACGCTGAAGGGTACCTTTAGCTTAAAATCCTTACGCTTTGTCATGCTGTCTGAAAGCGTCAGTTATGATGCATTGAGATGAGAATGATACAGTAGGTCATATGGACGACGCAACGGCTGGAGGATGCATTGAGGCACTAGTTAAAAGAATGGAGTACACACAAAGTTGCGTAGAGGAGCCAATATCCCCTTTACATTCTGACTTATTTTTTCAAGACAAGTTAATGATCAATGGAGTAGACCTTGTAATGGGAATTTCATGAGAACCATCTTTAAAACACTGCCATGTAACTAATCTGACAAGGGGCCTCTAGCCTCTTGGGTATGAGGTCAATGGAAGGTAAATGTGTGTGATGCTTTAACATATGTCCAGAGGGGTCATGACTTTAAATGGTTCACCACATGTACCTTGGACATGGGTGTCTTTCTATAGATCCAGATTGAGTGTCCCGTAGGGAACACTGAAAGACAGACACCATGTTCCTTTGATGAGCTAGTACTCCAACCCCGAGACTAAGATAAAAGCTGCATGAGCTGTTACACTGGAGCTCACTCGGATGATACTCTCTGATGTGTATGTGTCCCTGTGAGTTCCTTCTGCAGAAGACTTGAATAAAATTCACGGAAAGACAAGTGTTTGCTGTTTATTTAAACACTTTTCCCACCACAATCTCAAGATAAAATTCATTCAATTTGCTTAATGCGCAACACTGTAGGCGACATTCCGGTTAACATTATGTCAGCAAGCCTGTTTATAAAGAAAGTCACCGTATATCCGGCTGTTAAGCTAGCGCATGCTAAGGCATTAACGCATGGCAATGTTAAAAATTTTAGCATCCCGAGGGCACTCGTGTTTGTAATCAAGAAAATATATTCTTGGGACAAATACCTAAATTTATTGTAGAAGGATTTGTAGATCATGAGGCATTTACAGAAAGTTATGCATGTAATCCATTTACATTTAACCATTATGATATAGAATTTTTTTGTTTATACGTTGACGGCCAACAATATCCTTCAAAACCCTTTCAACCCAACTTTGCTGAAGGGAATGCCATCAGGGAGTATCACCAATTGTACTCGGCAACTGGAAAGTATCTTAAAAACAACGCTATGGCCATAACCCGTGACAAATTTGTAATGGATATAGTCTGTTCTGTTTTAACCTGAGCCCTGATGAAGGATGCGGAGACCATATGTCGCTCATTAAAAACGGCTGTGTTAGATTAGAGGCTCGTTTTAGAAATGCGCTTCAACGCACAATAAATGCGGTCATTTACACCGCATATGATTCTATAATGAGATATCATCAAGAAGACAGGTTCTCATTGACTTTTTCTAACTACGATAGAACTATCAAAAGTACTTGATAAGGTAGTAAAGCAAGGCGTCTTTCTTGGAGTATTTGCTAGTGACCAGCTTCCTAAAACAGTTATTAAAAAGAGACCCCTCATGTTGGTGGTAAACACAGACCCCTCCCACCTGGGAGGACAACACTGGGTCGCTATCTATATTGACAAGCAGGGTGTGGGATCATTCTTTGACAGTTTTGGGAACTCTCCGGTATACTCACATTTTCCAGAATCCTTTTGTCTTTCTCAGTAATTGTAAGTCCACGCAACTTTCTGTTAGACAAGTGCAAGATGTGGATTCTGTAGTGTGCGGTCAGCATTGTCTGTTTTTTCTTTACCATATGGATAGAGGGTTATGTTATGACAATGTAATGACTAAATATAGTAATAAACTGTCATGCAATGATTTTATGGTGTGCTAATTTGTGAAAAAAAACGACCCTCGGTTGCATGTGGACAAAATAATTATGCAGAATGTAACCAGTGTGTCCAAGTATCAGATTCTTTTAAGTGTGTATAATAATATTACAAGCTGTGTGTGAATCATTATCAAAATGATTAATAGATTGAAACGTGTAAAACACTGTTTTGTTATTCTGATGATATAAATAAAAACACTGAAATGATAAAGTTATGTCTCTGATATACAATTAAAAATCCAATCCAATTATCCAATCACTCAATCGCATTTCAGGGGATACAAAGGGACTTGTTTCATTGTTTGCTAATCAATGCACTCTGGTAACAAGAGGTGTAGATGGTGGTCCAGTAATAAGAGGAGAAGATTCCCCATAAGTCTCTCTTAAACTTGTCAATTTTTCTTTTGACTTGTTGATTTGGCACAACTGAGAAAAGTATATTCAATATAGCCAACGATTGCAGATATTCATCCCAACCTGTATGTCTCTGGCTGTCAGACACGTTGTGAGAAGCAGTCACTCCTCTTATCAAATCATACACATGAGACCCTTTAACAACATTACCGTTAAACACAAACTCCCCACACTCAGTCCATGAAGAAATGTTTTTTGAAGAAGACATTTTATCCAAAATATGCTGATCTTTATTCCTGATGTTTTTTGCCAAGTTTTTTTTTTTAAATTTCTTCACAAACAAAATCTCTTCCTTCTTGATTCTTCTGCTCTGAAGAGTGAAAATCCTCAACGACCGGCATAGACAAAGTTAGTGTGTTCTGATCTCTTTCTCCTTGTTTTACCATGGTGAGAAATCTCTGCAAAGCGATTGTAATATTTTTTTGCTTTTTCATGAAGATCTTCAGTCTTTTGATCCAGAATGTCTTTAAATAGTACGATCCAGGTCATTTTCAACAGTTTCTCAAATTGACTCGTGTGCCGGAGGTCTTCTTAAAAGATCAAGCTGTTGTTTAGGTACCAGAAACATTTTTTGTGCATACTCCATAGTCATCTAAGTTTGTCTCGAAGTAATAAGACTCGATATAAAAAGGCACAGCGATACTTAGGAGGGGGAGAAGAAAACTGCTGACTGTTTACACAGCGTCTTTTTCTTTGAAACGCAAACCTTTTTATTGCTGATTAGTCTAATCCCCGGTTTTTTAAAATTTTTGATACTGTGTGTTATTTAAAGGGATTTTACCTTTTAAAACATTGTAAGCTATTTCTCATAATGATACCAAAAAGTCTGGTGATGCTGATGATTTAATAATATTCATTCTCTGAGATGGAGATGCAGTATGAAGAGCTAGCAATAAAGACAGGTTTCTTTTAATGCGCTAGACATATTTATTTTCTCTTTGGCACATACACAACAGGCAGGTCTGAAAGCAAGTCAGTTCTGAGTCTGAAATCATCAGGTGTCTTAGCTTTATAGTCAATCATTAAATAACCAAAAGGAATACTTGTGGCATCATCAAAACAAACAAAAATATACTCTTACCAGGAAACATTTGTCTAGCCATGGTATTTATCGCTGGGATTTTTAGACAAAACAAGATAATTGGTGTTCAAATTAATAGTACGACTGACTTTACCTTGAAAAAACAAATTCTGAACTAGATATAAATAACTTAAATTTCTGTGATGTAAATATTTTGTAATGACATTTTGGACCTCAATGTTATTGCATCATTCATTAAATCATCAATAATCAATCGTTTTTATGTACAGGCAAAATTCACACTTCTAATTTTCAATATCTGGTCATACAAGGGTTGCCAGCACGAATAAATATATAAAACATTTTCAATATGTTTTGAAATGAACTTTTCTGCATTTTCCATTAACGTTTTCACAAAATATGTTTTACCACTGTTTGAAGGATCTGACACAATTAGTCTAAAAGGATACTGTGGTCTAACATCTAAGTCATCAGTCTCTCCAACAGCCATTTCAAAAACCATATGGTTAAGTTCTCAGATCAGAAAAAAACTCTCACTATAGTGTCTGATTTTGTCATCACGTGTTGCGGTGTCTCGTCTGAATTCACAAACTTGTGTAGAAGATCAAATCGGTGTGTGTGGAGTGACAACAGATGAGTTATGAAAAGTTAATGTTATGCCCTTGCATTTCAGCTGAGCTTTATTTTCCAGTGTGCTGTAAGCATAACATTTCGGTCCACCAGAGACAAATTCCACTATATAGTCATTGCCACCGGTGTGGGCGACCCAGGAAATGGCTGTGAAATAGGCCAAATTGCTGGGAAAGGGGCCCGGTCACGTGGCCTGTGAAGGTTACGATGATAACTTGTTCAAGTTCAAGTTCATTTATATAGCACATTTAAAAACAACACTAGTTGACCAAAGTGCTTTCCACAATAGACAACAAATATACATGACAACAGTAGAAAAAGTAAAAAATAAAATAAATGTCACTACTCAACTCTGTTTGAAGGCCAATGAATAAAGATAGGTCTTTAGCAAGGATTTGAAAGTGTCAGGAGTTTGGGCATTTCTTATTTGAACAGGTAAAGTATTCCAAAGATTAGGAGCAGCTAGCAGTTAACATTATCGACTGTACGAAATGTATGCAATTGACCCTTTGCTAAGCCACGCCCCGAATACACAGCTGGCCAATCACTGTGCATTATAGGACTTGCTCTAATGGAGGTCCGACACTTTCGTGGCTGCGCTCCATTGACTCTAATGCAAAAAGAGTCGTTTTCTAGCTTTTTTGGGCTGTATTTTTCTTAGATATGGTCAAACGCTGTTCCTGGGGCACTTGTAATTGTTACAGTCGCTACCCAGAGAGGTTGATAGGAGAAGTGAGATTTATTCTCTTTCCAAAACCTAAAATAAATCCAGAAAATTGTCTGCTGCGGATCGTTCCTAATGTAACGTTAGTTAGCTAACGCTAGCTAACTTCATACTGAATATAAGGCAAGGCAAGTTTATTTGTATAGCGCATGTAACATAATAAAGCCCTACTGTTCTGCTTTTTAATTATTGTAATAATGTACAGAGACCTACCCAGCTTTACGAGAACAGTGTTGATCCTTAATATCGTTATTTGTCTCAGTCGTCGGGGGATGTGGTGGTTCACTTGTACTGTGTGATCGGTAGGCTTTAGCTTCTTTCTTTAATTTTTTTCACGTCCGTTTGAGTCAGTTTGCCAGCCTGAATTCAACATTCAAATGTATAATGCAACTGCAAATCTGTTTTAGCCATAGACATATAAGAGATAGAAGCCCCATTGACCGCTACTGCCTACTGGTGCGGATGAGCTGTGGGGCCGCCATCTAGAACCCGCTCCACTCAGTGTAATCTCTTCGGCAGGTGCAATGAGCTGTCAGTGCATTTAATTAATCATACTGAACACCGAACTGATTTTCATGCTGATTTTCATGAGATTTTTCCTGCAAAGGTCATACATGTAGCTAAGACGCAGGAGCGAGCCCTGTATACGATGGTCCGCCAATTTGAGCATGAATATGCTGCACAGCGTTCTGGCATCTTGCTTTCTTCAGCTGCGCAACTGGGAGTATGACCGGTTCAAGATGGCGGTCTACTTCTATACAGTCTATGGTTTTAGCAGCAGGACATCAGCATGCTTTTACACCTACACGGCAGTAGGGGGTGGTAAAAGACCTCTCTGAAACTTTTAACCCTTTTGTCAGGGTCTCTGTCAGCCCCCAATGTTCTCCACCTTCTCATCTCCCCCCACCCACTATCATAGCCTGCAAGTCCCACATATCATTTCCTCGCAGTTAAGGGGACCAACCTGCCAGGGGACACACGCAGAACCTAGATATAGGCTAGATAATAGTAGTATGAAACGGGGTCGTATCTTAATACTAGGCTACCATATCTGCAATGCTTATAGACATTGTTTGCGAGTGTGGCTCAGGGGTTTTAACAAAGGGGTTTTACACTCACGCACACTGTTTTAATGTATGCTCTCACATTTAGTTTAGATTATAAATGAAGAGAAAATAAAAACAACCATGATGTACGCTAGTTATAAATAAATAGCTAGACTTTGTTTAGTGTTAAATGTTAAGAGGATATTATATGCACATGCAGTATTGGTATCTAATAAATATTTTAAATACTTAAGATGTTATTTTATTAATGACATCTATCTTAAAATATAGGAGGTAGGCTATAGCTTAGCCAAATTAAGCTCTTTTTTTGTCTGAAAATCAGTCCACCGACCCTTAGGGGGGGCTGGGGCGACTTTAGGAATACCTAAGGATTGTCACCTCTCTGTGATCACCATCTGTTTTTTTCACACATAAACCTGTCCTGATTCACTAACAGGTGTTTGCTCTTTGAAACATTTAGTTCACCTCTACCTAATAAGAGTTTTGCATCACACACTAAAATAGGCTATATTACAATGATAATATAAAACATCAGCGGCTCTAGATCCGTAATCAGCTGTCTGGCTGGGATCCCATTCTATTCTCTCCCATCAACGCAGTCACAGGAGGAGGTCAAAGTCTTAAAAACCTTGAGTAAAGAAATGTGCTTTAGCACAGTATCGATAATCCCTACACCTTTAACTGTTGTTTATGCAGTGTTTTGTAAGTCTATTCATCATGATGTACATCAAAATATGTACACACATATATGATTCCTTACAACAAAACGGTTTTATCTTATCTAATAGACCTACTGCTATATCTACATTGTTTATAGACATTGTTTGCGTTATGAGGATGACACAGGTTCACTCATGCACACTGTTTTGAGTTAAGCTATTAACACAGTAGCCTATTTTACATTATAAACAAAGTCACAATTCTAATTACTTAAAAGTATCCAGTGGATGCCTAGCAAGTGTTTTTTCTCCTCTTTTTTCCCACCCTGTCCAGGGTGTAACCCGCCTTTCGCTCGATGTCAGCTGGGATTGTTTCTAGCCCCCTGCGACACTGAACGCAGGATAGGCGGTTGACGATGGATGGATGGATGGATGGATGGATGGATTTGAAACACTTCGTTACTGAGAATGTTTAATCGACATAGAATATTAACACAGGGGTTTCTAAAATGTAGAAACAGTTAAAGCAGAGAGTAGAGTTTGCATTCTCTATCTTCGAAAGCTGTGCGTCCGACATTAGGATGTGATTTAAGCTGAGACAGATGGGGGATCGCAGGAGTGCGCAAAGCTACCCTTCACTACTGTTATAGACAACATGAATAGTACTCTCAATCCTAGTAAGAGGAGTAAAATACTGAATAAATTTAAAAAGGGAAAAGGTTGGAATCCTTTTCAGAACCAGGTCATGCTTAATTAAAAGAATGGGTCCTTCTCAGCATCATATAAATCTGAACCCAGATAGGGGGGATAATTATGATGATGATGATAATAAGTGCAATTCTGAAGCTTTATGAACTGTGGAGGAGATTTGTTAGATGGAACGCCAAGTTAGACTACATATAAGGGTTTGGTTCTCAGAGCAGTCAACTTTGCAGGAAAATTAACAGTGTAACGCAGGACCCACGTTTAATTGCTGTTTGGAGGGAATTCCAACTCTCAAAAGATTTTAACATTTTTTTTCATCTTCCAATTCTTAAATAGACTATTTTGAGGGATGAGGTAGGAAATAAAGTATTAAGATGAAAACGAGAATGTTGAGGTCTCCCCTCCCATTCTCTGGGATGCTTACGTGGGATATTAATTGCAAAAACAGGTGTTGTAAAAATACAACAGGGAACTTTTAGATCTAGAAGCATAATTTTAAAGGATGCAAAGTGAGCACAAAACAACAATGGACCCAAACCCAGCTAAAGAAATGCAGCATATAAAAAATAAAATAAAAAAACCTGAGCGATTTATTTGCCAGATATGAGACCCTAAAGTCTGTGAGATAAATTACGACTTGGACAACATCAGCAAGAGTTTTAAAAACATATTACAAAAACACTCAACTATAATTAAATGATGACGACCAAGCAGAGTCCCTGCTTGCATAACTGGACTGAGCTGTTTCAAGACTTACAACCAAGAAAAGCCCTGGGCTTTATTTAAAGAATCTTTAACCGCCCTACTGCTGAACAATGCATTAGAAGAGCTGCATTAGAAAGTGGAGATGCCCCCCTCCTGGAAGGAAGCAGTTATAACAGTCATGCCTAAGCAGGGAGGAGATGGGCTGGAGTGTTCAAACTATAGACCTGTGAGCCTCTAAAACCAGGACTATAAAATGTTAGCCGCAATACTAGCTAAAAGGTTGGAACTAATTCTACCTAAAATGATAAACTTGGATTAAACAAGCCTCATAAAACAGGATAATATTAGACATCCACCTCTTCCTCCACTGCAGTCCCTCTACCCCCTTTCTCCCTCAATAAACCTCCTTCCCTCCGAACATTGCATTTGGGTCCTCTCTGTCCCCACACCACACACAACCCCATAACACATACTTTACATGAAACACATCATATAAACCAGGAAATTATTGAGGTAGCCTAGTCATAATGGGTTTGTATGCAGTCATTTCTTTGATATTCACAAATCCTATATTTTAACATTTAATTTTACAAACAGTAAGCATTTCAAGGACGAATATGCCATTAGTCTTAAGAAATTATGACCCACTGCTTTCCAGTTTTAGAAAAGATGGAGGATGCTGCCTTTCCTGGTAATCACTACCAGTGGATATCCCAGACAAGAACTTTATGGAATGGGACAAGTGGATTATAAGATTCCTTTGGCAGGGAAAAAAACCCTAGTGTTAGATTTACAACCCTCCAGCTTCCTAGAGATGAAAGGGGTCTGGTGCTCCGGTGCCTTAAAACCTATTATCAAGCTGCCCAGATTAAGCCCTTGGTAAACATCTGCAACCCTGACCACTCAGCAATATGGAGGGCAACTGAATGGCAGAATCCCACTTCAGGCTATTATTGGAGACAGCAACTTGAAACACCACTTGGGGGGACAAACCCAATACATGTTTAGATCTTTCACTCAAAATCTTGCTTGAGTTGAAAGACCCCTACCCACTGAGATGCTTGTTGGCTTCTTGTCTATATTTTTACCCCTAACAGGCTAGACGCAAACTTCAGAACTATGTCACCAAAAATTAAACATTGTTAAATACATTTTTTTGCAAGATTTAAGCTTAAACTATAAAATAAAATAGATCAGTAGAGGATAAAATTCACATTGCAGAGTACATCAGCCTTTGGGGTTGTTTACATCCCATTTCTGACAATAAGTGATTGTTAGTTATGCATGCATCAAAGCAAATTCAAGCTTGATTTGAACATTTTACTTTCAGGTTTGGCAGCTGGACCCAGAAGCAGACAGAACACAACCGGAATTTAAGAGTTTTGTTTGGGCAGGGAGTAATGGCTCAGAACAGACAGAGGAAATAGTTGTCTGCATGGTTTCAGCAGAAGACCACTCAGATGACTGAACAGGTTGGCAGTAGCTCCAGACCTGAAGAGGGATACCAGAAGACAAGCCAGGCTTTTGAAGGACAGCTGATCAGAGTCAGAGAGTCAGGTGTCCCAATTAGTGATTGCCAGCAGGTGTGAGTGGGGCGTAGCCACAGGTAGCAAAGCTAACAAATCCGCCCTGAAAGTGAGGGAGAACAGAGGGTGCATCTCAAGTCTCACAGGCCCAATCCCATAGTTTGTCTGAACGTTGTCGCTGTATTTAAACCTACGCGGGGAGGGAGCTTGATTTGGCTGTGAGGGTGAATCCGACCAGTGTTCACTCTGTGTCAGAGTGGAAGTGGCGAGGGTCTAGTTTCGGAAAGGCCCCCAATGTCCCTCCTAAACCCTAAGCCCTGAACCCTAACAGACTCAAGTGACAGCATCTGGTAAGTGATTGATGCAAGAGGCTGCAAGTGCTCAAAATATTATAAACAGGAATGGGATAGCACATTAACTGCATTATTGCATTACCTTGATGACAATTAAACATGTTGCATGCTTTTTTTAACTTCCTGACTGTCTGATTTATGTGTCTTGCTCTACAGAGTGGATGAGAGGTAATTGTCAATAATTAGCTGATCTATATTTGTTAATAATCAATGCACTATTGTTGGTCACAGTATCATTATGCAAATACTAAAATAAATAGTTGAATAAACTAGGTGTGTAATAAGGTGATTGCATTCCTCTGATTTTGTGTGTTCTATGTATTATCTTAAATCTATGTAAACTTTTTTTTCTAACTATTTTAAAGTCAGGGTTGGTTGCTCCTTCTATGCTTGTTTGTTTACCGTTCTTCTTCCTCCTTCTCTCATAAGGTGAATTTGCTGAGATTTTTCTCTCGCTTCTGGGCTTCCCCTGGTAACCACAGTGTTTCACGTAACAAGGCTATAAATTATGGAAATTTGTCTGTAAGTGTGGACATTAAGATTGGGCCTTATTTGTCGTTTCTTCGATCCTCAATCCTTGCTTGAACCAGAAGTTGTTTTGTTCCACAATCTTGTAGACAATCCCAAACCTCTTGGCTGCGGTCAAAAAGTTGGAAAAAAAAAAATCCTTTCCTATCCAGTTTTCCTTACCATCGATGGAAAACATCACAAGGTCAAATATCATAAGATGTGAAGGAGAATTCATAAGGACTTAGGAAGGCTGCAGTGCTCAGAGAATCCACACACACACACACACACACACACACACACACACACACACACACACACACACACACACACACACACACACACACACACACACACACACACACACACACACACACACACACAGGTGCTGGTCATATAATTGATGATTATAACTGACAAGTAATGAAAACCCCAAAATCAATATCTCAGAAAATTTGAATATTGTGAAAAGGTTCAATATTGCAGACACCTGGTGCTGCACTCTAATCAGCTAATTAACTCAAAACACCTGCAAAGGCCTTTAAATGGTCTCTCAGTCTAATTCTGTTGGCTACACAATCATGGGGACGACTGCTGAATTGACAGCTGTCCAAAAGATGACCACTGACAACTTGCACAAGGAGGACAAGACACAAAAGGTCATTATTAATGTGCTTGGACACAGAGCTCTGTGAACGGCCAACCTCTTTAGCAGAGAGGCGAAGGGAAGGAAAAGATGTGGTAGAAAAAAGTGTACAAGCAATAGGGATAACCGCACCCTGGAGAGGATTGTGAAACAAAACCCATTCAAAAATGTGGGGGAGATTCACAAAGAGTGGACTGCAGCTGGAGTCAGTGCTTCAAGAACCACCACGCACAGACTTATGCAAGACATGGGTTTCAGCTGTCGCATTCCTTGTGTCAAGCCGCTCTTGAACAAGACGCAGCGTCAGAAGCGTCTCGCCTGGGCTAAAGACAAAAAGGACTGGACTGCTGCTGAGTGGTCCAAAGTTATGTTCTCTGATGAAAGTAAATTTTGCATTTCCTTTGGAAATCAAGGTCCCAGAGTCTGGAGGAAGACAGGAGAGGCACAGAATCCATGTTAGCTTGAAGTCCAGTGTAAAGTTTCCACAGTCAGTGATGGTTTGGGGTGCCATGTCATGTGCTGGTGTTGGTCCACTGTGTTTTCTGTGGTCCAAGGTCAACACAGCCGTTTACCAGGAAGTTGCAACATGCAGATTTCATTTTCCAACAGGACTTGGCACCTGCACACAGTGCCAAAGCTACCAGTACCTGGTTTAAGGACCATGGTATCCCTGTTCTTAATTGGCCAGCAAACTCGCCTGACCTTAACCCCATAGAAAATCTATGGGGTATTGTGAAGAGGAAGATGCGATACGCCAGACCCAACAATGCAGAAGAGCTGAAGGCCACTATCAGAGCAGCCTGGGCTCTCATAACACCTGAGCAGTGCCACAGACTGATCGACTCCATGCCACGCCGCATTGCTGCAGTAATTCAGGCAAAAGGAGCCCCAACTAAGTATTGAGTGCTGTACATGCTCATACTTTTCATGTTCATACTTTTCAGTTGGCCAACATTTCTAAAAATCCTTTTTTTGTATTGGTCTTAA
>NC_060150.1:28381358-28407797 GCF_021292245.1 Micropterus dolomieu
TGGTCCACTGTGTTTTCTGAGGTCCAAGGTCAACACAGCCGTCTACCAGGAAGTTTTAGAGCACTTCATGCTTCCTGCTGCTGACCAACTTTATGGAGATGCAGATTTCATTTTCCAACCGGACTTGGCACCTGCACACAGTGCCAAAGCTACCAGTACCTGGTTTAAGGACCATGGGATCCCTGTTCTTAATTGGCAGGCAAACTTAAAATGTATTTATTTCTTGATTCATGAGTTTGTTTGTGTGCTTTTTAAATTACTGGGGCAGCTGACAAATAAACTTGTGTGTGTTTTGAAGGTGGCTGTGGCTCACCTGACCTTAACCCTATAGAAAATCTATGGGGTATTGTGAAGAGGAAGATGCGATACGCCAGACCCAACAATGCAGAAGAGCTGAAGGCCACAATCAGAGCAACCTGGGCTCTCATGAAATAAAATAACTTTTTGATGATATTCTAATTATATGACCAGCACCTGTACTGCTTTTACATTTTCCCAGCTGGTACATTTGAAAAATACCAAATGTGACAATGGTCAAGCAAGTGTGAATTTCACACTTTACAAAATGACACATCTTGCAATTTCAAAATAATAGATAATGATATTCTTTATTCTTATGTGTATATCTTTGTAATTTTTTAGTCCTGATCGAATCTGGATTTTTCACAAGTGTATGGAAAGCCTATGAGGTCTAATATAACAACCTCATCAACTTTCCAAAAATAAAAAAACCATAATATGAAAATCAACTAGTTTAAAAAAACAGATTTTGAAAAGACAACTATTTATTTTACAATGCAACAAAACAGGAGGAAATCCACATTTGTAACCTATACATAATGTTTTGCAAGCAGAATTAAATTGCTTACAAGGTATTTAACCTTTTTGTCCTGCATAGAAATTCCTTAAGCAAAGTTAGGCCTACTACAGATTGTAAAGTAATGAGTGTTCACAATCCCAGCAGTGATGAAAGTCTCTCTCTCTCAGCATTATCAATGTGTGCAAATGTATTACCAGTAGAGTGAATGACAGTAACATCAGTAATGGTAATAGTTATTCAGTATATTAATTCATTTCCTGGTCTGAAGATCAGTCTAGCCTTTGGAAAAGATTGATACAAACGCATACGAAATTGTCCTGTCAATTCTTTCAAAATCAAAGCCTAGTAACCAAAATCAAACAGATAAAATTAACAAAAAATTAACACATTGAAATCGTGAGTAGCGTTCAGTGCCTACTAAAGTAGTAAAACAACAACAACTTCACTTGGCCAGCTGAAACGTTACTTCCGCATGTTAATCCTGTCTTTACATTTTATTTTGAAGATTCTTACCGGATGTTTACGTTAATACTGTATCTGGCTTGACAGTTCTGACGCGTGTAGCCCGTGCTGCCCTCCAGTGGTCACAGTTGGAACATACAACATCACAGTGAAGCGTAGCCACTAGATGCCGCTGTTGATAATAGGTGAGCCCAAAACACGACAGAAGAAGTATCAGAAACCCGGATGAGCAGTACATATTCAGGAAACGGGCCTCTAATTGTCCCTTTTTTCTGAAGAACTAACCACGTTGGTGGCGCCTGTTCCTGGCTCACCGCTGTTCGCTTGAATTTCTTCCGAATAAGTCGGTCAGGAATAATCAAAATGGTATGTAGTGTTTGAATGTAACTCTTACTAGATAGTACGATGCTTATTTTGAAGTTATTCCGCAGTTATAGAGCTGAACTTGCAAATCAAAATTCTGAGGAGTCTGTCGCCGTCAGCTTAACGTTATGTCGCTAGAAGCAGACGTCGCGCCGCAATCCTTTAGCAAACTACACAAACTTATAAAGCTGTCGGTACACGAAAAAATGTTTCCCGATCGTCAAGACGCATTCTAACTTGGTGCCCTATTACGTTAGCATTTGTGTAAAGTTGAAGACTAACGTCAGATACAACGTTAGCCACTTGCTCCCTTGATCGTCTTTCGCTGGAAAGTGATCTTATTGCGAAAGTTTAAGTGTTTATGGTATAAAGACTAAAGGCCACACAATTTCTCACAGTAAGACATGTTGGACGGGATTAATTGGGCAGTAACGTTAACCCTAATTTACCCTAGTTTAAAACGAGCATCGGGACAATAACGTTAGACAACTGACCAGCAGTTAGCTGATGTTAGCTGACACATTCGCGCCCTTTACATGCCTTCATTAACTAAGTTACATGGAGACACTGACGTGCGAATTCATCCAGGTAAAGCTAGACAGCTGTCGCTAACGTTACACCAAAGCATTTTCTTTCGGGTTGAGCTTAACGTTAGTTCATTTAAAGACTAGGCGCTCCACGTGCTAGTTAGCTGGTGCTGCGTTTAAGTGCTCAACGTGAATCTCCGGTGTGTTTGAACTCTGACACCATTAGAAGAAACTCTTATCCTGAAGGTCACACAAACGTACAACAATAACGGAAATCATAAATTGCCTCTTTCTACTCACTCCGGATTTACCCACTCAGTTTTTTTAAAGTGACCGTTCAGTTTCCTTTATTAAAAAATAATAAAACATACACTGTAACTTAGGTGATGAAAGCCAGTGTTTACTGTGTTATACAGGGGTAAACACTGAAGCTATTCAGTCTGCAAGGCTTAGAGTACATCAGTCTTGCATGCTTGTTGCAGTCTCACAATTCTAAAGATCTGTGGCTGTAATGTCTGTGGAATTTAAGCGTTTTGATAACTCTTGCTTCCACACATGCAGGCTTTCAAGGACACCGGTAAAGCACCTGTGGAGACTGAGGTTGCCATTCACCGCATCCGCATCACCCTCACCAGCCGCAATGTGAAATCTCTGGAGAAGGGTAAGTCAGCTCAAAATAGTTAATGTTGTGAATGGAACAGAGTCCTGAGCAATGAGGATAAAAATTTAACCTGATATAAACCCTGACGACTTATACGCTATTCTGAGCCATGGCTTTAAAAGTATCATGAAGTGACCTTCTGTTGCCTGTGTTTTTTAAGTTCTGTCTTTTTTTTTCCTTCAATAATCAGTCTGCGCAGACTTGATCCGTGGGGCTAAGGAGAAGAACCTGAAGGTGAAGGGACCGGTCCGCATGCCAACCAAGGTATGTACAGTTGATGGGCTAACATTTTTCTTTTTACTGCATCAATTACAAATGGCAGCTGATGAGAGAAATGGCTGGATATCGTAGCTTAACAGAAACTTGAATTTGTGTCATTGGGGCTTCAAAAGAAGTGATTAGGAGATGGAGTGAATATTTATAGACCAAAAATGTAACGTGACCATGGCTTAATACAACTTCTAAACTGCGCGGGAACCACATGAATAAAGGGCTACCACCAATTTTAGTGGGGTATTCTGGATTCTCTCAATTCAGTCAAATGTGTTGTCTCTGCCCCCTCCAGACTCTGCGCATCACCACCAGAAAAACTCCCTGCGGTGAAGGATCCAAAACCTGGGATCGCTTCCAGATGAGGATCCACAAGCGCCTGATTGACCTGCACAGCCCATCTGAAATTGTCAAGCAGATCACCTCCATCAGCATCGAACCAGGTGTTGAGGTTGAAGTTACCATCGCAGATGCATAAACATGCAAATGATTCAATAAAAATTGAATAAGTTAAATGTGATGTGGTGTTATTGTCTTAATGTGTGAAGCATATAATGTTTTCACATTGTCCAGTGTGCTGGACAGGAGTCTGTACATTTACTATCAACCAGTAAACTTAATAAATTTGTGCAATTACTTCTAATTACATGACTATTTAGCTAGTGATCCAAACTGAGCCTTCAGTGTGAACATTTCTCACTTTTGAAATTCATTCATCATGGTGATAACAAGTACTTGAGCAGTGGGATCTGAACCGGACTGCTATCAGTTCTATAGAAAATAAATCACTACTCAGGATTAAATGCCATCTGAGGTAGTCACTCTGGGTTTGGTAAATGTACCCTGGCAAGTAGTACTAATACTGCGTTCCAGACCGGTCAGAACTGGGAAATTTACAAGTTAAAATATGATTTCTGACCTAACATTTCAGTTGCATGGTGGTGCATTACGCTAAATGTAAACAATGAAAACTAAACATGTCTGACAGTGACAAACGTATAGTTCTTTGGCAAGTTTATGTAGTTAAACCCTCAGCATTGCACTTGGTGTTAATTCAAAGGACGGCCATTTTATTAAAATCCTTCTAGCTTCATCAGTTGGTTATCGCAAAAGTTGTAGGCTATATTTCCAAAGGATTACACATTTCTGGACTTTTTTTAACATTTTCCTGAATAACAGGCAGAGAAGATGACTTTGCGAGATTGTTTACTTTAACCAGCTACCTAATAACATTGAAAAAATATTTCTACATCAATTTACATTTAGAAAAAGTTGAACTATTTGGTACTAGTATGTATTATTTTAATTTAATTATTTACTTTGCTTTTTAGTTTATGGTTTATCATTTAAAATGTGGGCTTCCATGGGGGCCCCCATTGTTGAGTGACATCATACGACTGCTACTCATGAAGTCGGGGTAAATATTTTTTTTTCCAAGTTCACAAGTAGGTAATCCGACTTCCCGTGGTGTTCCGTAGTACTTTTTCTAATTGGAGGTAGAAAATTTCTCAGTTCCGAGTTACCTGGAACGCAGCATAATCGCACTTCCATGTTCAACTTCTGAGCTGAGTAAGCAACTATTATTGAAATGTGACCATTTTCATTCATTGACATGAAAAAATCATTCTGCCTGGCACAGGTGGTATGTGTGCCAATATCTGAGAATTGTACACAATTTGTATTTGCAGTCTCCTAGTTGGAATTCCAAGTTTTAAAGTTCAGATGAGATTGACCCCCGCATGAGTTTAAATTTATTGGCAGACTGTCCGGTTTATGATGCTAATGGAGAAAACTACAACATTACATCAATGTGGACAGACTTCTATCTGCTTTAGGAAAGTTACTTGCTGATTTAAGAAAGATACTGAAAGGAAAGATTACTGCTTGTATCCACTTTGTACCTTTTGTTTGAGCTGCAACAGTTTTCCACCATTTTGAATTTTTTGCAAAACAATTTTTGGGTTTTTTCGCTATATTGAGAACAAATCTGGATGAATAGCATTAAAAAGTTTGCAGAAATAGAGGTCCAGGAACCATTCACTCTATTTTCAAGCTTTTACCAAACCCTTTAATGTCTATCTGATTAAAATAAAATGACAACACATTGCAAACTTTGCTTTAACCAAAGAGGAAAAGGGACACATTCCCTTTTGTATGTTTCGCTGTCACAAGCTGAATAAACTCAAAGAAACGATGCACCTTCGGAGACCACTGTGGCCACAAATTACAATTACACAGTAACAGTGAATGCCAAAACATAATGTAACAGCACAAGTAGATAAAGTAATGTAGTAATGTCCGTTGCACAGCCATACCTGGCTAAAGTTTGCTAACTTTAGCCACTATAAGTAAATTATCATAAAACCATGTAAGGCTGTAGCAGCAAAATTACTTAGAACATGAAATTGAACAGGGGGTTTGATTTATTGCTTACGAATTCAACTTTTATTCTAAGAAGAAGAATGTGTTATTTCTGTTTAGAACTGTTGTGCAGTCTGGTTCCTGCCCCTCCCTTTGTGACAATGTTTGACACATATTATACTATGTGTGTCTTTCATCTTTGTGATTTTTACAATTTATAATATATATTCTTTATTAATAATTTGTTGCTCTGTGGACATCTAGCTGCCATTCTCATGTGAAAATGATGTCGGGAAATGGCTTGGAAGCAAACATAAAATAGCAGTCTGCTTTTTGTTGTCAGTCAGTGGTGACAGATGGAAAACAAGTCTTGGTACTATATGGGTATTGATTTAAAAAAAGGCCTCTCTTGCCCATTTTGGTCTTTGGCTGATACAGCAGAATATGTCATCCCTCATAACTCTGACATATTTAGAGACTGATCCTCAGATAATGACTTGAAACAGTATATCACTGTTGAACTAACCAAGTAAAGTTGGAGTAGAGTCCTCTAAGCCGGTTGGTCAGTCCCTGTGATTTGCTTGACTTCACACCTGCTCTCAGTTAAAACTGATTACAAGCTCCCCCTTGATTTTCTGTGGAAGAACATCAGCAGACCTATGTGTGGGTGAAATAAGTCATTTTCATGATCAGTTTGTTTTGTGAATCATCTTCCAACGAGAAGGGGACTGTTAATTCTTTATTTGTGCAGAGAACTGACCTCAACTTTGTTCAGTGCAAGTAGTGAGTTAGTACATGAATTAAGAGACATTTTGCCTCACCCCAAGATGAGTACAGTTATTGATCTGATCAATGAAGAAGGTGACCATATGCAGCCTGTTGACATGGACTTGACTTACAATGTTCCTCCTGCCACCAATTCACCGCAGCAGGTAATGTTTTCCCCTTTTTTGTATTCATCAAACTAATACAGTTGACTATCTTTAATTTTGTATTCCCAAGCTAGATTCACTGAGTAAGTAATGCTGACCGTAGATGCCTGTTCAGATTTCCTTGGCTGTGGCATTTAGTTGTTTATTAGGATTGAAATAAGCGTTAAATTCAGCTCCTCTGTGCTGAGGTTTAGCTTCTAGTCTTGATTGTCATCTTTTGTTTGTAGACCGAAATGGCAGGTGGTGCTGAGCAGCAGACCATGAGAGTTTACCTCAGAGTCAGGCCTTTCTCTAAAGAGGAACTTGCTGACAAGGAGGACCAGGTACAGTATAGTACCAGATGTGAAATGTCACCCAGTCTATCTAGTGCTTAATACTGTAGCTAAAAGTCATGACAATGAATGTGACCAGCGGTTTTTCAACCAAAAAAGAGACCCCAATCTGCAATTATACACAGAACATGTTGATGGTAATGAAGTTAAAATGATTCTCTTATTGTGTTGCAGTTTATCTACATTATGTACCTGATTTTTCGCCAAGATAAAGGGACTAGGGTATAAAGGGTTATGATGCACACTAAAGTTTAGGTTTGAGCTGCTAGTGACAAATGAAACATTCTCTGGAGAGAGGATGTTCAATCTCTAATAATTATAAAGATCCATGGCTATCCTGTTCTTCAAAACCTGTCCTCTGCATATGGCCAAAATCATTTTGATTTGATTGTTTCATCTATTTTTCTTAACAAGGAAAGAAAATAAAGGGGGAAAATTACATAAAATCCTAATTTGGGATGAGAGACACTTAAAAAAACAAAACAAAAACACAATCATTTTCACGCAGTCCTTAAGTGTAGACAAAGCTCAACCTGCTCTAGACCTCACAGCCCGCACTGACGCTCGGTTTGCTCAGTTATTTGACTGAGACTGTGCTACTTGATTTTTCTTCAAGCTGTCTTGCCATTGTTTTTCTCTCAGGATTGTGTGGTGATTGAAAACAGTCAAACGGTGACACTGAATGCACCAAAGGGCTCTGCCACCATGAAGAGCAGTGAGAAGGGCATTGGCATGTCTGTCCACAAATTCTCCTTCTCACAGGTCTGCACCATTTGACATTGCTTACTGAGCTGCCTGAACCATGTTTTAGACGGAGACACACATTCATTTGCAACCCACCATCTTTCTGTTGGCTTTCAGATTTTTGGACCAGAGATGACACAGTCTGAGCTATTTGAGGACACCGTCAAAAGCCAAATGAATGATTTCTTGGATGGGAAGAATGCACTGATATTCAGCTACGGTGTAACCAACGCTGGGAAAACCTACACCATCCAAGGTAAAGATTGAAACACTAACATTTTAACAAGCGTCAGTCACTGTCACAAGTCCTGCAAAGTTCTTCTACCAGTCTAAGTATGCTGTGAAATGTTTTAGGCTCTCCAAAAGAGCCGGGAATACTCCCTCGAGTGCTGGACGCCACCTTTCGCTACATTGGAGGCCATCTGTATGAGGCGATGGATCTGAAACCCTACCTCAGGAATGATGCGCAGTATCTGGATCCTGACCAAGTCAAGCAGGAGAGGAGTGCCAAAGCTGCCATTTTTGCTTCAGTCAAAGAAGTGAGAGCATGTTCTCAGGCTTTTCCAAAAATATTGCTAACAATTTTAATTTGCTGGAATGAAACGCCATAATGCTCTCTGCAGGTAATGCCCCAAAAATGCATATTTATTTGCTCCCATCTAGGAGTGTGATCCTCTCAGAGCCAGTGGTGGTTTAGAGTCCTTGTCTTGTTCAACCACCGGTCTCTCATCCTCCTCTTTGTCCTACGAGCAAACCGGTAGCCCTCACTAATTCTACACACTGAACATATGTCGTCTTGAATGTTAAACAGTTTAAGTTGTCCCAAGTGAGACAAATATCACAATTCCTTAGAGGTTTTTCACTTTTTGAACTTTTGTTGTCCTCTCCATATTCTTCTTCTTTAGTGTTGGCAAGCAACCCAACAGAAGCCGACAGCAGCCAGTTTGCCTTATGGGTGGCATTCTTTGAAATCTACAATGAGTCTGTATATGACCTGCTTCAACCTTCCCAGTTTTCCAAGTTCAAGAAACGTGCTGCTCTCAGAGTATGTGACGATGGTGCTGGAAATGCTTACGTTAAAGGTGTGAGCATGTCTTTATCATGTGTTAAGTTGGTAGAAACATGCCAGCAAACGGGGTTTTGTTTTGGGTTTTTTTTTATGCTGCACAAGACTTAAAATTGAATCAAAGAACGATGTGTGTTTTTAATTCAATTCATTTCAGATCTCAGGTGGATTAACATCCAGAACCTGAGCGAAGCCGGTAAACTGCTGCAATTTGGAAACAAAAATAGAAGTGCTGCAGCCACAAAGATGAACCAGTCATCAAGCAGAAGGCAAACTATTCATTTCATCACATGTTTGCTTGGTGTCACTTTATGTTTTCAAAACTCATGCCAGCTTTTCTTATAGCCACAGCATATTTACCATGAAGCTACTGAAGATTGATGGCAGCACAGTGAAAAGGACCTCAGAGTAAGTATCATGTAGTGACATCATGAACATGATCCTACCTAGTAATAGGGTTTGGGGGTGTTTTTTCTTCTGTGTAGCTTCATGTGTTTGGATAGTTGTGCAGTGAGCTGAATTTCAGATTCGTCCACTTGAAGTATAAACTATTTGCATGTGAATTCTACACATTTAAAATATACAATACAGAATGTGGTGGAAATTGAAGCAAGTTTCTGGGAGAAACACTAGAATTTAAAAGAGGTGATGTTGCAAGATTGGCTCAATGGTGGCAATATGGAAAATAATGCAATTGCAGTTAAACATTTAAAATGCATCTAAAGAGGAGGGATATAAATAAAATATTAAATGGAATAAACACAAGACATGAATGTGATAAAGAACTGATTCAGAGCCTTTCTGCTCAGGAGTCATTGGACCAAATTTAAAGGTATTCTGTTTTTTTACCAACTTTATATTGCATTTTCACAAACTACAAAGTATTTGACATTTCTACACAGGAGTGCAATATGTTAAAAGGAGAAAAGGGAAAAAAAAAAAAGCAAAGACGAGAGACAAAATTTGTATTTGTGGAGAAGTAAAATAAAAAGCAGGTCAGAGATAATTGGAACGAGCTAAGCGAAGTTTATTTTCTTTCCTCCAATTTATGTAACAGCAGGCATCTGTAATTGTATTCTTGTTAATGTGGTCAAGGAAGGCAGTTCATGCTCTATAAAAAGTACCTGTGGAGCCCCGTAATGAGAATTTTATATTCTCTAGTTTAGGGATGAATTGTAAATCTTTGCTCCAGTTTATAAAGGCAGGTGGGTGTGCATCTTTCCATTTAAATAAAATTAGGCGTCTGGCAAGTAAGGTAGTGTAGGCCACACAGTCAGCTTCAGTCTTAGACCGTACGTGCGAATCTGGAGGAGTGCCAAAGATATCCATAAAAGGAGCAATGGTGTTATTAGGCATTCCGAACAAATTGCAAACAAAGTTGTTTGTACTTGATTCAAATTACAAATCTGACAGCTTTAGCACAGTGAAAGGATACAGAAATTCATTGGTGTTTCTCAGGTTTTCTCTGTGTGACCTGGCTGGCTCAGAAAGATGCAACAAAACCAAGACCTTCGGAGAGAGGCTGAAGGAGGCCGGGAATATCAACAACTCGCTGCTCATTCTGGGGAAGTGCATCACTGCCCTTCGCAACAATCAGACTGACCGGTACAGTTGGCTATAAATGTGTCAGACATTTGTCACCAGTGTTTGACACAAGATGCCAATGCTTTGTAAATGACATGGCTCTCACATGGTTAGGTATTTAAAAAGTAGTACAAGTGATAGCTCTTAGTTGGAAGCAAGGCAGCAATGGCTCTTGACGATTTAGATGTTTTTGCAGGGACAAAGTCGTCCTTTCTTCCTTCTGTTTTGTCCCATCAGAATGAAGAGCAGCTACATTCCTTTCAGAGAGAGTAAGCTCACCAAGCTCTTCCAGGCGGTTTTCTGCGGCAAAGGAAGAGCATCAATGATCGTCAACATTAACCAGTGTGCTTCCACCTATGATGAGACTCTCCATGTTATGAAATTCTCTGCTATTGCCAAACAGGTTAGTCTGAGTGAGTGCATAAGAGTGTGGGAGAAAGCTGTTTAATGAGCTGGATCAAAAATAATCTTGGTGAGCTAGCAGATCTACCATAACACCACTCATTGTACTTGCGCTGTCTGTAGGTGGTACAGGTAATCCCAGACAAGCCGCTGGAATCTCTGGCTCCTTGTTTGGTCGGCCGAGATGGCAAGCCTCTGGTGAGGAATGGGGTGATTGACAGCCAGGCCCTGGAGAGCTACCTGTCTGAGGAGGAGCTGCTTGATGAGGAAGACGAGGCTGACATGTCTTTGCTGCCACAGAATGTACAACTTCTACTCAATGTCGCATTCAAACATTGTTTCATAAATATAACGTGTTTTTATTTGGGATTGACGAAAGGAGAGGTCATACCCCAATTACTATCTGACATGTTTTTAGCCATTCTTGCAGAATAGATTTAGGTCAGTCAGTCTACCACTTACCTTTGGTCCAGATTGAAATGTATAGATCTCAACTATTCAATTGATTACCAAACGTTTGTACAAGCATTCATTGTCCCTAGAAGAAGAGTCCGACTGACTTTAATGATCCCCCCTGACTTTTAACCTCAAGACCACAATGAGGTTCACTTTTTTTGGCTTTTAGTGAAATGTCTCAACTATTGAATTGCTTGCCATGAAATTTGTGCAGATGTTCATGGTGCAAAGGTGATGAAGGCTGGTGATTCCCTGACCTTTTCTATAGCGCCACCATGAAGTTGACCGTTGTGGTTTTGAGCGAAATGTCGATGAGACGTGTTTAGTATTATCATAATACAGTAGTTGGGGGAATATTTCACCTTCACTCATTACAAGAAACACTGCACGGGTTATCTCCAGTAAATGTTTTGCTTCAACTCTCATAGGAGGTTATGAATGTGATTGAAAACCTGCGAACAAAACTCCTGGCTGAGCGAAGAAGAAACCTGGTTCAGGAAATGGAGATTCGCAAGGAAATGGGAGATGCCATGTTACAACAGCTCATGGAGAGTGAGGAACTCCGCAGGTAAGTTATATCTTTTTTTTTTGTTTGTTTGTTTCTCACGGAAGGCCAGTGATGCAAATCTCTGCTATTGTATGCCTACGGTCTTCATTTTTGAGAAACTAATTTGTTCATCAAATTGATACTGAACACACAAACATTTCATGAGCAATTATGTTAATTTCAGTAACATCTCCGAAAGTGTAAACCCTTGTTGGAAGTAAAACTTGGTGAATAAAGTTTGCTTTAAATGTTTAGTCGGCAGATAGAAGAACTGAAGGAAAGCTACCAAGAAAAGCTGGAGAACACATTTGAGATGTACAAGGATGTTATCAAAGAGCATGCTTACCAGTGTGCTATGAACAATCTGGAAGATGACTATGTACCTCTTGATGAGTTCATTGCTGAACAAGAGAAAGTGGAGGTATGTCATTTAATCAGTTAACAGGTCAGAAAAATCATAAGTTCTAATGGGTCTTGTTTAGTTAAGGCCTCTACCCTGCCAGACCCAGAACTGGGTTCATTACATCTCTTAAATCCCAGTAACTTCAATTGTTAAACTGCAAATAGTCATTAGTTTTATAGTAATCTGGTATTGTCCCATGTTATGTTACTGAATTAAGCAAATCCTCCAATTTTTGGGTTATTAAAATTTCAAATTTGGCTCTTACCAACCGTGTAGGCGCTCAAACGTAAAGTTTCAGAGTTGGAGACCTTAAAGTCCAGTGACAAAGGAGGCACGTATGCAGTTCCAAAAGTGGACCAGTCGTGCCAGACTCAACCATTTAAAGGGACTGAAGCAGCAGGTTAGCACGTTTTTATTCATAGACATAGCCCAGCATCTATCTCTCTCAGGGAATGTCCTCTGGGAGCTTATTTCCTTCTCTTCATTTATGTTTTGTGTATTTTCTATTTATTAGTATGCTGTGTTGTCCTGTCTTCAGTGAGCTCACAAAAGTTGGTTCCTAACAATTATTTGGGTAAATTTCACTTTGCAAATTTTCTCCCTACAGTGGCTGATCGGTCGGATCGGCTTTACAAAGAGAAATGTGCCATAGAGAGAATGTGTGAGGATAAACAACAGGTAACAAATATAACATTTAGATTATGCATCTCAATGAAACATTTGCTCAGTCTGGTTTTATAATCACTTGCTCAGTTTTTTTTCCATTTAATGTTTTGGTTCAGTTGATTTTGTCCCTAGAGAAAAGGCTGATGGAGGTTAATGGAACACTTCAGAAGGTCAGAGATGGCTTCCTGGAGAAATCGGCTGACCTAGAGGCTCTGCAGAGGAAGGCTGATGATCAGGTGAGGCGATAAGAAATGGGGCGCGGATTTGGGAGCAGCACAATGATGATGCAAAACACCCTAAAAATGTCAAATCTACAAAACCTACTTAAAATGGCTTTAAGAAAATTACAATTTGAACTGTTTGACTGGACCCAGGCATGTCAGGCAACCGTGACTTAATTTATCTTTTTTCCATCAAGATGAAGTCTATGGAGGACATCCTACAGCAGAACATTGAAAAGGACAGGGAGATTGCCTCGCTAAAGGCCGAACTTGCAAAGCTCTCCCAGAAGTCCCCTGTGCAGTCCAAAACCAAGAGAGGCCTGCTCGCCAACATCAGGGAGGCGGTAACTTCTCCACGGAAGGGTACGACGGGCCGAACACTCAGGAAAACGGTTAGGACTGTGCAACACTGAAAAGCCCAGCATCTGGACAAAAGGAGAGAGACTACTTATCTGTATTTTATTTGGTGTGTTTCTTGTGACTATTTTTTTTAATGTTTTTTGATGTGCTTTTGTTTTTTAATAAAATTGCTTAAACTTCTAGGCATGAAGTAATTTCTTACTCATTGACATCTCTTCCTCTGCTGTTTTGGATAATGTCAATTCAAAGCACCATTGGCATGTCACTTCGTGACCACAGCACACGCATATGTGGCTTCTTTTCTTGTGGTGTGCTTTTATAGAAACCTTGTTATACATGCATACATGCACTGCTATAGAAATGTCACGCCAGGGAATTCATGCTCAGAACATACGCTGAACCTTACATCAACCTGGTGAAATGAGGACGACCATTATCTAGCCTCCTCTCAGTTAGTGAAAGGGCCATTGTGGTAGCGACAGCCAGCTGCTCTTCTATCTCTCTAGTCTCAGTGGTTGTTAATGAGATTAGCTGTTCGTCTTAGCCTGCCTCAGTCCAAAGGGGTCAGCCACAGGATTAACACCTTGCTTAGGGGTTACATCACTTTATTGCACTTTTTTCTTCATTGCTTTGACTTGTCCCACAAAGACAGAAGTGGGAATCTTTCAATCTCCTAAGCATGTCTGGTATAATTTAGTCATTGGAGTGTAGTATCGCAATGTATCTTGCGGCTTTGGGACTGAGCCTGTCTCAACTCTCAGCCACTGAATGAAGCATCTTCCAGGGAAAGAAGAGGACCAGGGGCAGCCAGAGGAGTGAAGGGCCACTGGGCCAAAATCTTGCCTGCTGTGGCAGAGTCTGAGACTCTGGACAAGTCATCCTCATGCCACTTGTAAACAACAAAGTGGGCGATGATTGCACGGTCGGCACAGACGAGGCTTTGCCTGATGGAAAAACTCTGGTGGATTCTTTGATAAAGGTAAGCTGCTCCGAGTATTAACTGTTATTTGAGCCTGTGACTGTTTAGGACATAAAGAATGCTGTGGTATAATTCTGCTGTATTGTTACATTTATTCCAGTAGTTTCAGTCTGTTACTGATCTGGCCATCTAATACGTTTCTGAAAATATAATATAAAAGAAATGACTTTATTTTAAATGCAAATATTTCTGACAAAATGGCAGTTCAAGTTTGCGAAAGAATGGAAAAATGTGTTCTAAAAGGTTAAATATGTTTTGCATCAGCATTTATACCATCTAATGTTAATATTTCACAGACTAGACACACATAGGACATCTATGTACCCCCACCTCCCGCCGCCCTGTGGCAAAAAAAGCACTCTCACTGAAAAGAATTTCTTGGTCCACTGCATCTTTGTAACTGTTCCAGTATCTGTGTTAGATAATGCCATGTCCATGCCTAGCATTTCTTCTCAGTTATTGGCATGTTAGTTGTTTTAAATATGCTTTATATATGTATGTGCATGAACATATGTGTCTATTTCTGTATATATATAAATTAGTACATAACAAATGCACAACAAAGTACACAAATCAAAAAAAGAATATAGCATACTGGTAGTTATCACTGTTGTTCTCCCTCCTCTCACCTATCCGCACATGCGGATGGGCCGAGTGCACAAGGTTGTTTTGGCTTATCTAGAAATAGATCACTGATAAGGAGATTATTTATAATATTTTTCATTGAAACCACACCTGCCAATCCCCCAGGGCTAAGCTAACACCTATTATGAAGACACTTTTTTACCATATGATTTAGATCATAAAACTGAAACTGTCCCATTTTAAACCTTTCCCAGTAATAGTCTAAAGCAGCATTAGGTGATACATTTTGTTTTACAAATCCTAAATTATTTCTTCATGAAACACTGATTTTGTCTGATTTGGCTTGTTAACATTGGGTTAAAGAAATATTTAAAACTTAAAGTGATACCTATTTTTAAGAAGTGATTAGTGGTCTACTGCATACTTGATCAGGTGATCTGCACAGCAAGGGCATGTATACTCACACTAAACAAACTGGTTGCTGTTGCAACCTTTGTTACAAATGGTACAGATTCTTGCCTCTGAAGCCTGTGGACCAGACAGTATTCAGGTCAGAGATGAAGTATAGTTGAAGTATAGCAGCCCCAAGCTACCAGGAGCTGTCTGTTATTTGCTTCTTCAAGTAATCACTTCTCTGAGATATCCAGCAAGGACACTGAAACACATGAGGGCCATATTCACTCAAAGCAACTACGGAGGTGTCTTGGTTAGCAGCACATAGCTTCAGGTTATCTTAATTTTCACTAAGGCATGCATATAAACATAATTAAATCTTTTTGTTGCTTCTTTTTCCTCACACAGGTGGTGGCATGTTACCGGCACTTGGCGTCATGCGTCGGTGGGTGCACAGACAGCTTGCAGCTGCGGGATGAGCTGCGTCAAACACGAGAAAAGGCTCAAAAGTTGGCCGTGGCCATCTGTCATCATCTGACCTCACATCTACGAAACAAGAGCCTGCCTGAGGAGCAGCGTAAGGAGATGGAGCTCCTCTGGGTCGCCTTCTCCTCCAGCCTAGAGCTCCTCCATGTTGACATGTGCAAAGTTTTCAACGTGGGTGACATCTTCTCTCTGGCCAACCCTAATACCATGGTGCAAACTGGCATACAAGGTAAATTAAAGCCCTTCTTGTAAATACAAGTTGAATTTCAGCAGGTAGATTAGCCAATGAAAGGTTATCAAGCAAATGATGTAAAACAAGATTTTACATGAAACTTTGGAGATAATACAACAGAGGTAATCTGCAAAATAATTCCACTACTACTTCTACTTCTGCTAGAGATTATTTAGATGTCATGTGAAAATGTTGTAGTGATTTTCCCCCATGCTAGGTTATTATCTACAGTATCCCAATTTGGACATTTTCACTTATTGGTGTATTGACTTTTGTTGCCAGCAGTTTAGACATTAATGGTATGTCATGTGTCATTTTGAGGGGACAGCAAATTTACACTGTTGTACACTCACTTTACATTGTTGCAAAGTGTCCTTTCTTCAGTGTTGTCACATATATTTTCAGATATTTAAAATAAATGCAAGGGGTATACTCACTTTTGTGAGATACTGTACAAGTATTACCATAAACCTCAACTAAACTTAAAAGGAACTAGATGGAGCTACTTAATTTCAGGAGGAGCACTGATTGCAAATCAACTGTTGTTCTGCGAACACAATTTGAATAAAGTTCACAAAATCAGGCAATTTTTGAAACCTGATTCTAAAAAAAACTATTATAAAAACACCTATTATTAAATCAGTTAATATTTTGTCAAAATATGGTGACATGCACACTCAGTTTTATTAGGTACACCTAGCTAAAACTAAGGCAGTCTAATAAATCCTCCCTTCATGAAACTGTTTAAGAGAGGTATTGATTCAGCTGTATGGTCATCGCGAAGGCTGCAGTTTATGGTGCTGTTGAACTGTATTGCATTACACATAGAGGTGTTTCTGTTATTTAGCCTACCCTCATCGATATAAGTGGGGTAGACAAAATAATAGAAACACATCTAAGTACAAGGCAATACAGTTCAACAGCGCCACAAACTGCAGTCTCCAAAATGAAAGTTGAATCAACACCCCTTTAAGTTTGAACCAAACAAAACATTCTAAGCATCATGAGGGATTTATTGCAGGACTGGCCGCAGTAGTTTTAGCAAGGCAACAGTTTATGAATCCGTTTTTGACAACGTTAGAACCAGTTTAGTCATGTTTGACTGGATGAAAAGTATTTTACAGACTGAAGTATCAATTTTAATTTTGGTAATGCAGGAGGAGGCAGTGAGGTAGCAGCCCGTGCACTGAGTCTGCCAGACCTGAATCAAGTACAGAGCCCAACCCTCCCTGCTGGTCTAGAGAGCCAGGAGCGCAGCACCATGGAGAAGGAGATCAGCCAAATTGATCACATGATCGATGACATGGAGATGAAAGTCAATGTTTTGCGCTGGATGGTGGAGCCCCGTGGGCCACAGTATGCAGACCCGCTCAGCAGCACCGACAGCACCTCCCTGGCTCTGCTGTCTGTTGATGAGGAGCAGCCTGAACATCAGCCTGAACACCAGCCTCTATGCCAGCGCAGTCAAATCTTTGTGGTCTTATTGCTCTTTGCTGTTGTTTTGGTGATAGCCACTTTATCTGTCTGTGTTGTCTTTTTCTCATGAGCAAAACCTTAATACACTCATCTTCCTGTAAAACCTGAGCAATGCTCAGGAACACAGTGAAAACTACTGCAAGTACAGTAGTTTTCTCTTTACATCGTTATCATTTTAAAATAGCTGCTACATTATCAACTAGTGCATGAGATCATTTGTCTAATAATATACTGAAATAAATCTGGATGCAAACCAGTTGCCATATACTTTAAACTATCTTTGTTAAACAAAGTGACAATAAAAATGCATGGTTGCCAGTTAGAATTAAATAATTAAAATAATTATTACAGTATGGACAGGTTTTACTCACTCAGTTGTAAAAAGATATAGCTTACAAAGATATAGTACATTCTCCTGACTAGTTTGTGATACATGAAGAGAACAATTTCTGTCAAATTTTATACCTTGTTGCCATCAAGACGACATAGGTGTCGATGCTTTGTAGTTGATATACTGTAATAAGAAGAATATCACATGGCTGAAGCTTTTTATTTTGACAGTGTTACCTTATTGTGTATATTATATGTGCTGTAGACGACTATGTGTAGTTGTGCATTATAAAAGTATCAACTTTGATATGACACTGTGTTGTTGCATTCATTTTCACTGATTAGCACCTTGATATTGCACTAAAAACAAAGAATTACTCAATTACAAATATCATACATACCTCTGTATTATATTATGCACAGAAATCCCCCAAATAATTCACGCGTTAGAGGTAATATAAACTACAAGTAAATTCACATTATTTTACTTACTTAATAGAAGAGTTGAATCTTATTCCTTGTTGCCATCAAGAAGACATAGGTGTCCATGCTTTGTAGTTGATATACTGTATACCTTTAACAATAATATAATAATGTAGTTAATAGTCTAAACATAAGTTTAGAGGGAATATAACATTATTAATTTCTTAAGGGCCAGTTCGCCCAAACAACAACAAAGAGCCAGCCAATGTGATTTCTGCTGCCACCCAAATTCAATGGAGGCACAGTGTAAACGGCATTTGTGACACACGTGAGCTTTATTTTGAAGTGCGTTACCGGACGTTTGGAAGTTTGACGTTTCAATCATTGAGAAAAAACTAAGTGAAAAGTTGCGAGTCAAACGGCAGAGGCAGTAATACATTGTCAGGCTTTTCACAGACGGAAGCGCGGCCTGTGTGCTGGCGGAACACGAGCGTAAACAATGGCGCTCAAACAGACTCATTCGCGACTTAAAGTTGTTGGCGTTAAATCCCCATTAAAGAGGTATGACCCTGATTTTAATCAACACAGAGTTGGCGTTAGAAGTTTTGTTCCAGCGCAAGCGACCATTTCACCAACAACGTCGCGTTTGACAAGTGTCACCGCATCGCCGAGTGTCCGGGGTGTCATCCCTCCGACCTCCGAGCAGCCGCTGTGGAGAAGGAGACGAGCTACTGGAGGGAAGGCGTTACATCTTTCTGCAGTGACAAAGATGACCACAAGAGGTATAGGTTCCATGGTTTCTTAGTTTATAGCGTTAATGTGATGGCACTATAACTAACTCAATCCATAGGCCTTATTGGAACATGTGAAAGACATAGGATCATACATGACTAGGGGGGTCATATGATCACTTGCTGTGTCTCCTTTTTATGTGTCAAAATTAAAGTCCTCTTCAAGCCTTCCACAGTCTATGGGCCAGCTTCCCACTGGCTCAGTTAGGAGCTTGCTTGCTTCACTGCCACATATTAAATAAATGCATTAATGGGAACTGTTGAATGCTTTTGCCCAGCAATCCAACCCACTACAAACCTCCGCAGTTCCAACTCTTTGTAACCAATTTCCTTGGTTACAAACTTGTCCTTTTCTACGCTCTTATCCTGATGGTTATTGTTGTAATAGACATCATTTTGATCAAGTGATCAGTTCCCTAGATAGCTTTTCCCTTCTGAATTGCTCTGTAACTTTAGGAAAAATGTATTATGTTGGTATTTAGTTTATTGCAGCAATCAAAGAAGTTACATAGGAAGTAGGCCGACTGTATGGTGAAAAACGACAGAGTGGCAGCAAAATATGCAACATACAATAACTGTGCACTTACAAAGCTATCAGTTCTTTCACATATGAGTAAAGGAATGCCCTTTGCTTGAAAATATTACTATTCATAGCATGACATGATTGAAACTTTCACACTTCTTCTAATGTAAAATACAAAATATGAAATGTCTATATAAGCGAAAAAAAGGAAAGGAAGGGAAAAGTAGTACGTCCAGTGTCCATGTGATGCTTAATTTCTTGGATAATCACGCCCGTCATTACATTGTTGGTTTCAGAGCTGAGTACCTCCATGAGAGCCTTCCAGTATGATTTGAAACCAGGATTCCCTGAAGGTGAAGGCGGGAGGCTGTTCTTTGATACACATGCAGTGGTACAGCTCTTTGAGGAAAATGGTTTGGCTGCTTTTGTTACTTACAAAATGTTTACAAAATTACTCTGCTTTGTTAAAAACGAGCTGTTGATTTTCCTTTATAAATTTCCCATTAACAGGCTTCACAACTCAGCAAGCTGAGGTGGTGGTTAAAGTACTGGTGAGGATGACAAACTCTAACATGGACGTCATCTATAATGACATGGTAACCAAAGTGCAACAGGTGAGACTGTAAGAGGTTTGTATATGTTAAGGACAATGTCAAGTCCTGTAAAGGTCACTAAACCAAGATCATTGTGTTTAGGCCTGTCACAAAACTACTTTTGTTGGGCGATTATATTGTTCTAGAAATAATTGCGATAAATCACATTATTTTCATTTTAAGACCATTTTACACCACTGATATAATGATAATTCAAAGAGCAATGAAGTTTTTATTTATAAGAATATTCAGACATTGGATATGTCCAATATAATGTGAAAACCATACAAAAACATAAATAAAATAAAACCACACAACCAAAACAAAAAATAAAATGGACTCTCGGGCTCTTAATAATTGCATTAAATAAATGTTAAACATTTGGCACATAACAGGACAAAGTCGACATTTACATTAACAGGCTCTGCTCTCTCATTCAGCTTGAACCCAAAATGTTCTGGCTGGAATCAGTAACACGTTATCTTCAGTTCACCTGGTTGTGTGTGTGTGTGTGTGTGTGTGTGTGTGTGTGTGTGCCTGAACCAGAAGGAGGCAGAAGGAGCCCAACCAGAAATGACAGCAAAACGTGTCTCAGCATAATTTTTTTAAATGGTGGGGAAATCCTGCTGTTTATTGTGGCATGATGTTGGAGACACATGGCTAAACTGTTGGAGACATTCTTATGTAAACAAACACGCATGTAAACACAACAAGCAATCTCAAGGTCAGCAAAAATGATCTAGGTCATAATCATATATTGGACTATAAATTGAACGTAATTATCGTGACAAGCCATTATTGTGCTGCACATTTATCAAACGGAAACACATGGTCAATCTAGTAGTCATGTGAAAGTGTAAAATAGTACAATCACCTGCACACATGTCCTTCAAATTAAATTAAAATTGGGTATACATGGGATCACCTCAGAATTTCTGAAAAAACATACATTGATTCACTGGATATGTAGCTTACCATCCATAGCATTGCAACAAAATGCCTTCAAAAGTCCACTACTGACTTTCTGGAAAACCTTTAAATCTTTTGTGTGCATGTCCTTAGCTGTGGATTAAAATAATAGCAATAATATGATCATATATTTGATATAGTGCGATGTCTGAGGAATCTGGAGTATGGGAAGAATTATATCACAAGAATTGAACCAAGTTGTTATTTTTAAACCTTTTGTGTTGGTTGCGTGATTTTTGGCAGGAGATCATGTTACAGCGTGTGATGTCTCAAATAGCGACTGTAAAGAAGGACATGATCATTCTTGAGAGGAGCGAGTTTTCTGCATTACTGGCAGAGAATGAGGTATGTGTGTTCATCAACCGTCTTAAGCTGTTTCCCAAAAGTAATTGTGATATTGCATCTGTACTCGTGGTTGTTCTGGTGATCTCTGCGGTCTGTGTTTTTGATTCATATCACTTAAATTTAAATATTATAACATTTCTCCCAGAAACTCAAGATCCAGTTATTGCAGTTCAAGGTCCAACTAGCTGTAAGTGATTCCTCTGCTTTGCTCAGATCAGTTTATGTCAAAGTTTTATGGAAGAATAAACATTTAGAAGCTTTTCATCATCTTTGTTTTTATTCACCAGTAGTTTTGTTGTGACCTCCCTTTGTGTATCTCTATTTCCACCTTGCAGGATGTCATGAATAAAGTGCGCTCAGACTCTATTTTGAACATGAATTTGGAGAAAAGTCGCGTAAAAGAATTGGTAAGTGTTTGAGAAAAGTAAATCACAGGATAAATTAGCGTTTGGAGATCCATCAACTGTACTTTTAATTATTTTTCTTCTGGACTTTGCTTAAAATGACAGATACCTTGATTGCTGATACATTAAATTATTCCAACTCTGTATCTCATTGAAATCTCATTGATTGTCAGACAGTAATCCCTTACAATTAGTACGTAAACATGCTGAATTAAAGGAACGATAGATTGATCCCAACTTCTTCACAAGTAGACCAGTGATGTTTGACATTTACTACTTCATAGAAAGGTGGGACAGGGAGACACAGAAAGCTGTGGTCATGTCCTACATCGCAGTCTTTGTATTTCTCTTCTAAATAAAACATTGTTTCTCATTTACAGAAAGCAGAGCATGACAAGAAGCTTCTAGAGATGCGAACAGAGATCATGGAAATGGTTTGTATATGTGCAGTACACCTACAGTACATGTTTCGTATCCTAATTACATCACATTTTTAGTTCATGGTGATCTACACAATGTACAATCACAGGGCAGAAAGTGATACAGTAGATGGTGTCCAGTCTTATTTTAGATGAACGTGATAACCTATATATTATACTGTTGTGCAAAGTGCATTAACCTGTTCCCTACATTAATATTTGCTTTATTAAAGTACAAATGGACGCACAAAGAAGTACCAATTGTAAAGTTCTAATAATGGCTGTCTCTGATTACTTTAACGCAAAAGCAGTTAGGCCTATTCTCAGTCCATAAAAGCTTTTGCACTGTCTGTTATAAATATCAGGTAGGTCTTTGGTGGGGCTTGTCTTTAATGCCTGCGTCTTTTTTTACAGACTGCTGAGCAAGATCTTCATTTAACTCAGACCAACATGAAAATAGACACTGAAGTGGCTGGCTTGAAAACCATGCTAGAAGCTCATAAACTGGATACCATAAAATACCTTGCAGGTAGGACATAGCGCTTGTGCATGGTTGTTAGGTAGAATCAGCAGTCGTAATAGCATTGAGAATTTGGGCTGTCAAATAATTAGGCTTTATTTTAGTGGAGAAGAAACTTTTTTATTTTTTTTTTTAAAGTGGGGTCTTTTGGTCAGGGACCTGAAAACTACATTGTAGCCACAAAGGCTAAAAATGCTACACGGTGTCCTTCATACATGTTAAATACAGTCGCTAGTTATACTGCACATCCTATTCATATGGGTTCAACTGGTGCAATTTAAAAATGAAAGCATTATTCATTTTAAACTTACTCAGTATATTAAAGTGCTATTTTTGAGAGCCCTAGTTTTAACTTAAATTGTGAGGAAACAGATTTTTTAACTGTTCAAAAGTAGTTCTCAAACACTTGACAGAATACAAATAAAGTAAATAATAATATATCACTGAGACTTACTGAAGCAAGCAGACTAATGATTAACCTATGTTTTTTTTCTTTTAGGTTCAGTGTTCACCTGTCTCACTGTGGTCTTGGGTTTCTATCGTATTTGGATGTAAACAGGATTATAAATATGATTTTTCGCATAATCCCTGGTAAGACTTGAACGTTCAACGCAACAGTCAGAGAACAAATGTCTTTTATGTTGGAAAGTTTGCATTATTTTTTTAAGTACAGGCTATGGAAAATTGTATCTACCACCAGATCACTGGTGGAAATTTTTGAAAAAAATTACATTTTTACTCTTAAAGGATGTAACCCCCTCAGGGCTGAAACCAGTCATTTTTTCATGCAGGAACATAGTTGATAAATGTAATAAAGTTTTGGACATTCCAGTTTTATTCAGATGGGATTTTTTCTCCCCTAAAGATAGTCCCTATTTATTAATATGGTGCGCAAATAATTAAATACTGCTGTGTTATTCAGACAATGGCATTTGAAACTGAAGTTAAACTTTTAAAAAATGTTATGTATTAGCTTTGTTATGTCTGTATCAGTGTGACTCTTAACCACTCCACTATATTATCACATATATCTAACTTCTATCCATCTTTCTGCTTTGGAGTTTCAGAAATGTTTTAACAGGATCCTTACATGTATGTTATTTGAATGACATGTCTGAATTGTCAATAAATATAAACTTTGTGTCTTATGTGTATCACAACTTCAGTGATCTGGAAAAATGAGTGATGTGTATTAGTGACAGTAACAATTTTTTTTAATGATCTAAGGGGTGAACAGGGGAGAAATATGAGTTGTCCTAAGGTACAGATAAAGAATTCCAAAATAAAACTGCCAATAAGCACGTCCTTCTGTCAGTTTACCCTGGGTTTTATTTTGAAACACATGTGAACCGGAAGTGTTTGCCTTCATGTATGGTACCGCTGTAGTGAACGTTGTACTGCCGACACGTGTGTAGCTGTCAAAGAAGCGTTTATCCGTCAACAACTACTCACGACATTGAATTGTAAGTTTACATGTATGTGGTCATGCATTATAAATAATGGTTTGTAAAGATTTTTTAAAAAAAGAACTCGGGAGCCATCAGCTAGCGGCTACTAAGCTAACAGACGAGACAGAGGCAACGTTATAGTAACTTAACGTTAGATGACGCAAGTTAAGGGAACATTTGATACGACGTGTGTCGTTATCTTGTAAGAAAACACCATAAATTCCTGACACTGTAGTCAAGTGGTTGGTTACGCTTCATTCAGCCCGAGTTCCTGAATGTAACAGTATAGCCAATTGTTAGCCTGGGTTTGGTGAGTAACGTTACCGTTAAATAAACTTGCCTGTAGTTTAATCAGACGTAACGTTATCTTTCGCCAGTCGAATACACCATTAAAGACATTTTAGGTATATTTACATTGGATTGGTTACCTGTCACTAGTTGATATGCTGAAATGTAGTTTATTGTACTTTTGCAGGCGCAGTTAAATGTTTCCAGTGCAATAATGGCTGATGCGTTTAGCAGCAGCTCGGAAACGGTAATTCAGCGTGTGATAGACGTAACAGTGAAGGCAAACACCCCTCTGGAAAAACTAGAAGAGTTGTATCAGATCAAAAAGACTTGCGACTTCATCAGGGAGCATCAATTTGAAAAGGTGAGGTTTTTACTTGTTGTCATATAAACATTTCAGTCCACTTGTATACAAAAAAATGAAAAGACAACACACTTGTTTATTTGTCTAAAATGGTAAATATTGGCAGGTTGCTCTGCAGTTTCCTGATGAGCTGCTGGGGGATTCAGTTGCAGTAGCAGCAGAGATTGAGAGAAACAGTAATGTCAAGTCGTTCATTTTGGGAGATACATCCTATGGCAGGTAACACATCAGGTTTAACTAAGAGTCTTATTTGAGTCTTATAAACTATGCACATGCCACTTGTAGTGCTTTGATTCTTCCTGCAAAGTTGGGTGAAAAGCATTGTTGTACCTTTTTAGGTTATTTTATGCTTTACATGGATCTAGCATACGTTATATTTTGAATAGTTTTTGTAACACTAATTTAGTAATTGAGAATGTATTTTGGCAGTTTCATGGATTTTTTTGTGTTAATTTATTTATCATCGGCAAGTGTGATAATATGCCTCAGTACATTCACTTGTTTAACTTGAAAAATACCAGCTCTACTGTGAGTTTTATTTTTATGCTTAAGCACATAATTGTGATTTTTTTTCAAGGCCATTACAAAAGAGGATGTAAGTGAAATGCTTTTAATGGTGTCGGCCATTTGTTAAATGCACAGCCGTGGTGCATTTTTGTATACATTATTAATTTTTGTTGAATTGTCTTGAACAGTTGCTGTGTGGATGAGGTAGCTGCAGAACATGTTGGAGCCGACTGCATTGTGCACTATGGCAGCGCTTGCCTCAGCCCGTCTAAAAGGCTGCCCTTGATGTATGTCTTTGAGAGAAGACCGGTTGATCTTGAGAAGTGCACTTCTGCCTTCAGAGAACTCTATCCTGACCCGCAGAGTCACATCATCATCCTCTATGATGTCAACTATGTTCACGCTATAAGTAAGCTATTCTATAAAACCCTACTGTATGCTCTTTTATCTGTTGTATGAAACTGGATTAGGCCATCATATATTTATGCCAATATATTGAGTAGATATTCATTTGTCATGTCACTTATAATGTAGTGTGTAATTCTTCATGAAAATAGGACAGCTTTAAGATGAAGATGAATGGTAGGATAATTGTACTAGTGATGGGCAAATGAAGCTTTTGTGAAGCACTGAACCACCTAAGCAAATTGTTTCAAAAATGGGTTAATTACTCGAAGCTTCAGTTACAGTGACCTCTTCTGGCGAAGTTCAAGGCTGCAGGCAAATTAGACAGGCTAGCTGGTGGACAGGAGGTTTTTAATTACATACTTGCACGCCCCTCGATGAGCAGTGCTGGAGAAACTACTTTACTTTTGTAGAAAAGACCATTAGTTATAAAGAATCTTTGCTTTAATCACCCTTGGATTTAAAGTATATTTACTTTGAAAATTCTTTGATGCACACACTGAACATCATGTTTAAACAAAGATTGATGAATGCATGTACAGTGGGGGAAATAAGTATTTGACCCTTTGCTGATTTTGCAGGTTTGCCCACTTACAAAGAATGCAACAATCTACAATTTTAATCATATGTACATTCTAACAGTGAAAGACAGAATCCCAAAGAAAATTCCAGAAAATCACATCATATGAATTTATTAAAATTGATAACCATCTGATGAGGAAAAACAAGTATATGACCCCCTACCAAACAGCAAGTATTCTGGCTCCTACAAGCCAGTTAGT
>NC_060150.1:28407817-28429731 GCF_021292245.1 Micropterus dolomieu
TCGAAGCTTCAGTTACAGTGACCTCTTCTGGCGAAGTTCAAGGCTGCAGGCAAATTAGACAGGCTAGCTGGTGGACAGGAGGTTTTTAATTACATACTTGCACGCCCCTCGATGAGCAGTGCTGGAGAAACTACTTTACTTTTGTAGAAAAGACCATTAGTTATAAAGAATCTTTGCTTTAATCACCCTTGGATTTAAAGTATATTTACTTTGAAAATTCTTTGATGCACACACTGAACATCATGTTTAAACAAAGATTGATGAATGCATGTATTTTGTTATTGAGGAGAGAGTGCTGGGAAATATGGCACAGGTTGGATGTGCTTGTGTAACTATGACAGGGGGTGAATGTGTTAGATGGGGTGCACAACACTCACTTTCGAGACCATCGAGGCAGTGCCAGTGAATCACGTGACTGGACCGCGAACCAGTCGGTGATTCATTCAGTAAGTGAAGCAGTTGCTGCTTCGGACGTCACATGTCACGTGATTTTTTTTCACACCAAAGCAAGCTTTGAAGCAGTGGTTCAATAGGATTGTAGTCCAGGGGTTTGAAGCGTGTATCGAAGCTTCAGTGTCGCACTGCCATCACTAAATTGTACTATTTTAGTTAATTTAACTATCAGCATCCTTAGTCCAAAAATATAAATTACAATCTCTAAGATCATATTTACCACATTCTCAGTCAAGGCAGAAAGAAAATTGTAATCTTAATAAATGTTTTGTTTATTTTAAATGTTTTCAGGTGATCTTCAGACACTCCTTTCGCCAGAGTATCCAAACCTTGTCATCTCAGAACTTGTTGTCGAAGGGGAGCAGTGTTATAGTCACGGCCGAATTAAAAGACAAGATGACACCTGTCTGCCAGAGCGAGACAGCGGCCAGGTTATCTGTCAGTTTGGAAGGCAGTTCTCCTTGAGAAGTGGTTTAAGCATCAACGATTACAGCATGTTTTATGTAGGCCAAGAGGGAGCAACCCTGAGAAACTTCATGATGACTTGGAATCGCTGCTCGTTTAGTTCCTTTGACCCCATAACAATGATGGGGAGGACTGAGTCAATAAGTATCAACCGTGCACTGATGAAGCGATATTACGCTATAGAAAGGGCCAAAGACGCCAATGTGGTTGGCATCCTGGTTGGAACACTCGGGGTGGCAGACTACCTCACCGTCATCCAGCAGTTGAAGGAGACCATCAGCAGAGCCGGCAAGAAGAGCTATATGTTTGCCATGGGGAAACTGAACGTGCCCAAACTAGCAAACTTTATGGAAATTGACATTTTTGTGCTAATTGCATGCCCTGAGAACTCGCTGCTGGACTCAAGTGAGTTCTATAAACCTGTAGTAACACCATTTGAGATGGAGGTGGCCTGCAACAAGAAGAGGGAGTGGTCAGAGGAATATGTCACAGACTTTCGACAACTCCTGCCAGGTAAGACTGGGATTATTTTTTAAATCAACTTCTCAACTTTTTTATATTAAGAGAATGGGGTTTTCATTTTTATGGCTATAGCCTTTCCTTGCAGGAATAATCAAAGGATCAAATAGTTGCAAATGATGGCTTTAGTATGTCATATGCACAGGACAACAAATCTGTGATGATTAAATGTTGTAATTCCCGAAAATTACATACATATTGAATTGGTGATTATTAACACCAGTTTTGTATAATTGTTTAATCATACACCTGACGATATGCCTGACTTTGTGCAAGTATACTGAGAAGAATTGATGCTATCATGAAGGTGAAGGGGGGGGTCACACCAAATATTGATTAGATTTAGATTTTTCTTTTGCTCACTCACTTTGCATTTTGTTAATTGGTAAATATAATCTATTTTTGAAAGCATTCTTACTT
Organism: Micropterus dolomieu; assembly: GCF_021292245.1. Classification (NCBI taxonomy): domain Eukaryota; kingdom Metazoa; phylum Chordata; class Actinopteri; order Centrarchiformes; family Centrarchidae; genus Micropterus; species Micropterus dolomieu. Next base: position 28,409,675 of record NC_060150.1, read on the forward strand.
TATAGCATTTTTTCCACACCTGCCTAAAACCTTTGCACAGTACTGTATGTCAAGTTTGTTTACATTATAATCCAAGTTCAGATGTTTATGTAAGCTTTATTAAAAAATAGAAATGGCTGGGTTATGTTTTCCATAGATTTGGAAATTTCTAATTCCATTAAGAAATGTTATATGTTTTAAAGTAGATTACACCATCTTAAATTTTTTATGCTTTTCCTGTTTTAGTTATTAATGGTGAAACGATTTGTACCAACATTAGGAGATATTAGGGTGAGGGGTTTTTTTCTGAGTCAAGGGGAAGGTCCAGAGAAACTAGAAAGATTGAAAAGTGAAATATAAGATTCAATTGAAGGCTATTGAAATCTTTTGCTACATCAAAATGATGTTACTTTTTATCTCAAACTTTTACCAGGTGGACAGAGTCATGTGCCTTTGGCTGATCAGCAGGAGGAGGGCAGTGAGACTGACGTGTCTTTAATCACAGGAGCTCTGCGACGGCAGAATCTGTTAATCAGTGAGCCTGCAGAGTCCTCATGTGGCTCTTCTGTGGTCCTCAGGAACCAGACGCTGACTGTAGCCAATACCAACTCAGCTGGTATAAGAATATAAAAATTCTGCTGTACATAAGACACAGCTTTAATTTCAATCCATAGATTTATTGCAGAATTTTGCTCACATACAGTAATTCTAACAAAAAAAAACACACTTGTTACAGTTTTACACAAAAAACACTCTTACGCATGTCTTGTATTACATTACACATATATGCTTTCTCTTCTCAGCATCTTTCCTGGCAGTACGGAGCTGGCATGGCTTAGAGCAGAAGTTGGGAGAGACACCTGTGGTGAAGGCAGTAAAGGGCGTGCGAGGCCTACCTATTGCTTATGAAGAGGAAGGAACATCTTCGTGATAATTTACCAGCAAATCTGCAAGGTCTCCAACACTGTATTTAATCATGGCTGCCTGCAGTTACAGATATTACATTTATATTGCTTCTAATAACTGGAAGCTGTAAACAATAATTAAATGTTTTCATATACAACCAGATATCACTTGTTTTTATTTTTGTGTTACTTACTAAATCACAAAATGTAACCTGTTATTGATTCCTAATCAATTTAGTTATATTTTATATTATATAAAATATTTATATTTTATTATACATGACCACTTTTCAGCTTTGGCCACATAACTGGCTTTAGTAGCTTTTCTGTTTACATTTATTCAGGAACTTCTTCCACAAAGGATGCTGGAAATATACCGGTATTCCCATCACATTGCCCCTCCAACCAATCCTTGTTGACTAAAGAAAAATAAGAAATGATTAGTTAGAATCATATTTCTTGGACAGTGTTAATAAATATATGGCATAAATAGTAGAGTCTTACTTCTAGAGATTAATGTTATTGTTTCGCCTTCTTCGAAATTGAGATCCTCTGGGTTTGATGACTTGTAGGAATGAAGTGCAACCAAGTGAGTCTTATTCTCATTCTCTGGCTTTCCGTCAGTTTGCTAGAAACACATGACGCACACAAATACTGATTTCCTACTCAATTTCACACTCTGCTGATTACAATGATTGTGAACAAAAAGTTAAAAAATGTAGTTATAAATACATCAAATAAAGTGAATTTTTTGAGTTAGAGGCTGCAGAGATGGCTGATTGATGCATAGATATTTAGCTATAGCTACCTTATTTCTGTATCAGTGAGGAAGATGTTGGAGTAAAAAATAGATTAATCACTCTAATATGGTACAACAGATGTTATCAAGTCAAATTCTGGTTGATCTGATCACCTATGTACTTATTGTATTTGGACTTTGCTCCACTTACCTCTTTGGTGTTACACCATAAGGTGATGCGCCTGCCGCTGGCACAACTCCACACACTTTCCATTTCTGTGTTTGCATTGATTACAATTTGTCCAGTTGCCTCTGAGTTTATACTAAATTGAACAAAAGGATTGAATTTTGTTCTCCATCAGTGACAAAATATAACAATTAAACTGGAAGCTGTGCAAATGTTTCAAATGTGCACTGTACCTCAAGGTGATTGCAGTAGAAGGCAGATGCAGTTTCTTACTGATTTTCTCAATCAGTATGGCGTAGGGTGACCCAGGTGGTACTGAGACAGCAAAGTTGAATGTGAAACGTACTTTGACAATACATGAATTGTCGGTAGACTGTGTATCCTGGGATTAATGAAAGAAAACATTGGTGGAATTAAGCTGTGACAGAAATCACAAAACACTCATTTTGTATCATTCATCGGCAGGACTGTAAAAATTTGACTCAGCATACCTTTCGTTGGAGGTCTCCACTGCTATCACTAGGAGTAAGACCTTAAAACAAAAAGGTTTGTTATGTAGGACAAAGTGTATTTGTGAATACTTTCTCTTGTGTTACATTTGTTATGGTCAAATGCAGTGGTATTTAGCACAATCAGAGAATGGTGCCTGTTGTTATTTTAGCTTGCTTAAAGCTGGAGTAGGTAATGTCAGAAGACTAGCCAGACACTAGAGACACTAGATTATGAAAGCATCCAACTGAAAAAATCCCACCCCCACTCCCTCAAAAACATATTTTCATGTGCAATAAGAGCACGGGCAGAGTACACTCAGGCTTCTGAAATAAACCCTAGCCCACCCTAGCTTAAATTGTGTGTAGAAGAAGTCTACCTGGTTTCCTTTCAGGTCTGGTCGGTGCCTTTCGAGTCGGAGGCTCAGATTTTCCCTGTTGATGGGTAATGGCCTTTGAAATAATTCCATTTCAATTACAGGCAAAATAAATAATTAAAGTTCTCATTGCAGCATACTACAAAACTTCAAATAAATACCATATTTCATCAAGTGCCATTTTAGAAACCTGAGCATGTTTAGAAAATAAAAAGAAGACTACTGATGATGTATTTAACAAACATTTTAAAGTCTCAGAAACTACTGGAGCCTACAGGACCTCTATTTAGAAATAATAAGAAGCAATTTACAAAACTAGAAATTATTAATTTTCCTATAATGGCTGGACATTAACAATATTACAGCATTGTACTATACCACCAAGAAAGTAATGTAATAAAATAAATAAAAATTAGAGAGAAGAAAGTTTATTCCTTACCTCATTCTGTTTAGAAGCCATGGAGATCTCCAAACGTTCCAGGTAATTGTAAGGAACAAGTCCCTTCTATAATTAACATGATGATGATGAATACTCTTAATTGACTTAAACATTAAATGAATTCTCTTATTACATGACATGAATATTGGTTTCTACGCATATTTCATAAACATAATTGTAGGTCTTGCACAAGCATAGAAGTTGCAGGTACAGATTCTGTACGTTGTGGTCTTACTCTTCCATTGAAGATCACAGATGCCCAGTTGTCAGCACCCTTCTGGAGTACAAACACAATATTGCCTGGCACTACAGCCAACTCATCACTGGTCTCAGGATCAAACTCAAACAGGACAGTGTGGGGTTCTCCTTCTAAAGCTCTGTGAAAACAAGAGACAACCACATGGCATTAAGAGACCTGCTGGTGAGGAAGTACACACACTAGTCTTGATTATTACTGTGCTACATTTATATCCTGCTGTTCGATTGTTCACATTTACACCGATTCAACATTTTCCCTTTATGAAAGTATAACATTTCATAGATTACATAGCCACACACTACAGAGCCAGTCAGTCTGTCAGTAATGAAACAAAATAAATATAATCTCGACGTTGGGTTACCTAACAAACTGACAACAGTGCATCATTATCCAGACAGCTGCGTCAGTCGACCAAGCAGGCAGAGAGGAGAGACCGAGTCTGACCTACTGTTTTGGAGAATCCCTGGCTGTCTCCTTTGGCTTACTTTTACTTTTTTCTATTTTACATATTCCATTAAGTAATTTGCAACAACAACAAATATTTTTCAACATCACTACTAACTAAATTTAATTTAATATACATATAGAGAGTGTCAAGTGTCTACAACTTCAGGGTGACTATTCTACCTTAGAACCTCAGGTTCTTTAGGAAGAATTGGACCATCTTCAACCTGTAAGAAACAAAAACACAAAGCATCCAATCAGTGGTGCTGGAAAAGCTTTCAAATGAAGCTGTTCCTGACATGTTGCAGTACAGCATCACAGCAATAGTCTTTTAGTTAAAAAAATAAAACCAAATAAAAATTATTCATGACATGGTAAAGTGTGGTATTACATTATGGTAAGCTAGGGCAGAAAATTTAATTAATCCCTAGATATAATTCAGTTTGTGATACATGAATGTTTCATTGGATTATGGTCACCAGTACAAGCTGATCATGACTAGTGTAGTTCCTTGTAAGTTTTTAAAATTTTAAATATAATATATATTTGATGTAATGTGAGCTAATAATAACACACTTGTCACCAGATTGTATTATTTTTTGTTTTTTTTTATTGCCAAAGAGGAGCCCATATGTCACCTGTGGCTGTAAAGGGGCAAATCCTGAGAAGGCATCCTGAGGAACGACAGAGGCAACAACCTGATGATAACAGAGAAATAAATGTGCAATATGTCAAATAAATATAGTGTTTTCTCAAAAATGATCTCAAAAATAAATTTCTCTTTAAAAAGAAAAAGTACTCAAAGATATGATATTTTAGTGAATTGTGCTCAGGTTAATTAGTCAGTAATCAGTTTAGTAATGGAACTGTTACTCAGGTTCAGGTAAATGTCATTAGATAAAGTATTACCTTCGCTTTGCCAAGGTAGTCCTTCTTTTCCAGCTCAGCAACATAGTGCTTATTTGGTTTAAATAGCACTTTTGATGGGAACTCGACTGGTTTGAAAATTTTCTGTTTCTGTTGGTGAAATTGCATTGCAAGGGATCATATAATAAGCATTTCTGACATGAAAGTACATTCTAATTCAATGGAGAATACCTTTGCTAATAAACAGAGTGTTACTTTGAGCTATACACCAATGTAAATAAAAGCCCTCTTCATGCCTTACCCTTGACCCTTCATTGATTAGATTGATATTTGTGTAAATAAATTTAAGGCTTTTAGTAATGCAGTGGAGTCTGTCTGGGTCAAATTGACCATTATAAGCGGATGATTATTATAACCAAATTTATTTTCTTTATTTCTCATTCATATTATCATCTAATTGACATTTATATAGACTTTTTATTACATGGATGTAAACCAAAATGCAGTGCTATTTACTGAACATTTTGACTGTTTGAAAATTCAGTAGTTTCAAACACAGTAATTACAGTACTGTAGGCCATACAAAATATGGTTTACTGTAGTTCAAAATTAAAATTAAGCTCCAGCCTAAAAGATGCTGTTTACAAATGCAGTAACATCAGTTGTGCAAGTCGGCCACTGCTTGGCGGGGGTTTCAGTGCATTTCTAAATTTTTAACAGGCCTTAAAATAAACTGCAGGATATCAATGCTGAACTGGTAGCAGAGTTTGAAAACACAAGTATTCATAAAATAGTACAATTTTTTCCCCATATGTTGTTATGTATGAAAAGTCCTGTAACTGTGATCACCATAAGACTTTAATGGTTACTGGCTGTGAAGCAATGCTATATTAAAAAGCCTTGTGGGTGGGTGCATTCCACCCACATGTTAACTGACCAGGGTGGATTGCAGAGCTTTGTCGATGATATTGAGCTTGACGTCTGTCTTGTAGTCGAGAGCCTTCACAAGGTGTTCCTGAGCCTTTTCCCAGTTACCCAGCTGAGCCTCAGCCAGAGCCATATTGTGGAGAATCTGTGGCAGGAAACATTGATATTGTATTTACTTGCCACTATTTTAATCCCTCATGCAGGCCACATAAAAATAATGCCTAAGCCTCTGTTATTAGGAGATTGGGTTTAAAGAGAAAATGAATGTACTCCACGTCTATAAACTGTAAAGAAAAATAGTCTTAAGCAGAGTAATAATATGTAACTGACGTAATGAAGCTTTACAATAACATTAAAAAATGATTGGAGGCTTTTAAATACTTACCTCACATGCATATAACTTGTATCTGAGACCAAGTGCTTTGTAATCTATCAGCTGGTTGCCTCTTAGTCTTTTGAAGGCATGCTGGAAATCAGCTAAACTCTCCTCATACCTTTGAATATAAACAATTCAGTTATTTACTTTTGCATAATAGACCAAAATAAAATGTAGAAATAAGAGAGAGTGGTGATTAGAAATCAAATTTTATGATAACAAAAGCACAATGTGTCTAGTATACAGTGTTTTTAAATCACAATGTTAAACGTGAAAAATTAGTGTGGCCATTTAATTGAGATGACTGGTGTGCCTTGCCTCTTCTTTCTGTAAAACGTGATTCCTCTTTGAAAGAAGGCAACAGCCAAATGCTCGTCCTTGCGTATGCTGCAATCAAATGCCTGAGAAACAAGAATCACAAAAAACACTGTAACTTCCTCTAGTAGAAAAGAGAATCGGTAAACTACTTCTTCTTTCTCAATGACTTGCACTTTCGGACTACAAAATATCACAGCATTTCATCTAAGCTTTATCAGCCACATCTTAAGAAGATTTTACTTTTTGATTAATGATGTTATGAAATAAATAGGAGTGGATATTTGTGTGTAATGTTTTACATACCTTTTCAGCATCATCCAGGTTTTGGTTAAGAAGATGGAGACAGCCAATGTCAAAACAAATTTTGGAGTTTGGTTCTTGGATAGACAGGAAAATCCTGAGTGCTTCTGTCAAATCCTGTCTGTCAACACAAGTTACAGCCTCGTCCCAAAGGCGCAGAGTGTCCAGAAAAGACATGGTCGCAGTTAAGAGTACACTGAGCTACAGACTAAATTGAGGAAGCTCTTCTGATTTGTATCAGGGAGATCAGGAAGTGCAATGACAGTGTCATTGTTGGCACATTTATGTCCACACCGCTGCCAGGCTAAGGCCCAATGGCTGTTGCTTCCCCCCTCCCATGTGATTCTTTGACATCTATGTAGCAATCATAGACTGTTTATAAAAAGGTAGCAATTCAGTGTTTATGTGTGCTGTATACTTTCCCATATCACTTTCTGCCCCATATACATCATAAATGGGGTACATTAATATTTACCCCAATGTAAGTATGTTTTTAAGAAGGATGTAGGGGGGTGATGGGGTGCTGACATAAAGAAAGTGCAATAAGGAGCAGAATTAGAAGGACATAGATAAGCAATGGGAAATTGGTAGAGCGTTTTCGTCATGATGATTTACAAGCCTCACATCTGGAGAACCAGGACGAGTTTTATTTTGTAATAAGCTGCCTTTAGTCGACTCTTTCAGTTATCAAAGTCACTGCCACGCATAGCTGCCATGCTTCCTCAACTTCCGGTAAAAACCGTAACCTGTAGGAAAAGATAAATACAAATACAAACCATCATATGTGAATAGCCAATGAACCATTAGCAAATACTATGAACTCTCCCGCACAATACCTTACTCAATATTGTATGGCAAATTTCACGAAGAAAGTATGACTTGTTTTGTGCTGCTCTCTATATTGTGTACCCAAAAGTAAATAATGCTCTTATTTTAAAAGAAACTAATACGTATTTCCGCTCTTCGTGAGGTCAACTCTAACCCAGACTAGTTACCCTGATGCAGCCGTCGCTAGCTAAACAAACATGTTACCGATATATTATCAGACAACGAACTTAATGATACGTAGACAAATGAAAAGGGGAATATGCGACGATTAATAAGAAACGTGCCAAGTCTAAAGCTGTAGATGTAGAGCTGATATATTAAGTTGGTTAGTGTAGTGTAGCCCTTTGTGACCGTGTTTACACATTTCTGGCTTTCAGTTTGCTTATGTAAGCTAGCAAAATGGACCTTGGAACAATGTTGTACAACAATTTGAAAGATGTTACATGGAGCACGACGTCCTTACCATTAGATCAACTTGTCAGTGCTTATAGGTTGCCTCAAATTGTCAAGCTGGATAACGGTTAGTAACTTTGTGTTACTACTTGGTTTTCTTTTGCTAGCTGCTAATTTGCTAGTTAGCAGCTATTTTGTCATGGTATGGTGTTATTTCTCTGCACTGCCAAAAGCTTATTTAATGCCAGTTTAATGCACAAAAAAGTTATCAGAAAATTGTCTAACGTTAGTAACCATTAAAAACTTATCATTTTCTAATGATTACAGTTACGTCTCTTTCGTTAAGCGGTTGCCATTGAAGTTGAGGGTGTAAGTTAGAATAAAAACAACTATTTGGTATTTTCTGCTAGGGACAACATATAAACGCATCAGAATGTGCAACACAGTAATTACCTGAAAATGTGTGCATATCATTATTAAGGCCCATGTGCAGCATAGCGCCATTTTTAATATGTGAATGAAAAAAACAAATATTTGGGAACATTGGAAGAGTCATTTAAACAAAACAATAGGAGATGAACCTAGAACAAAACTTCAGATGACTGTATAATGGGCTTAGGGAATTTACTTCCACAATAGCTGTTTTGCCTGACACTTGTATACTAACATTATCATGATTTATGGTATGCACTTTGAAATAAAGGCATTATGGAATCAGGATTAATTATTATTTTGTTCTCTTGCTTGCCGTCTTCTGTCACACTCTGCTAAGCCTCGCATGCAGAATTGTAATGGTGGATTGTACTTTGAAATGGTAGCGCTTGCTTTTTAGAGAGGTATGGATTGGGGCATTAGTCACTGTCCATGGAGGATAATGATTTGTGCATAGTAGATCAATATGTTGGCTGGAGAGTGGAGTTCACAAGTTGTTTAAAAAAAAAGGCATTCCTCGGGATACTTACTCACAACAATCATTATATTAATCATTATTATAAATAAATTTCAATGGTACCATGACCCATTATAGACACCACCGTGTGTAGTCAGGGTAATTAATAAAGTAAATGCCAAAACACAGTTACTAGATGTAACACAATCTTTGTGTCTGAGATATGCTTTATATTTCAATAAGGACATATGTCATGATGCAAAAGTTGCATGGTGTTACATGACCGTTGTTGATGTTTTTTGACAGTTAAGATTTTGATTGGACAGCAAGAACACCAGACATTATTCTGAACGTTTGTTATATTTAGTGTTGCACCTTGCAGTATTTCCTTGTTTGTAAGGTATAATCTTTGTTCTGCTTGTTGATTTCATACCTGCAGGTCAGTTGGTTGAAGGGCTCAGAGACAATGACTACCTCTTGATTCATTCCTGCCGTCAGTGGACGACTATCACTGCTCACAGTCTGGAGGAGGGACACTATGTCATTGGGCCCAAAATAGAGATCCCTGTGCACTATGAAGGTGAGCTGTTTCCGCATGGATGATGCTCTTGAATTAGCTTGAATTAGCTATGCCTTTTGATGATGTATCTTTGTATTTAAACTAAGAAAGTCAGGTGCTTCAGCTGACCGCATGGGATCTGAATTAGGGGCTCCTTGAATGATGATTGGAATCTTTGATGTCTGTAGCCCTAAAAAATACACAAGACATTTTGAGAGGAGTTTTGGTGTAAAAGTACAACCCATGCTTGACCCTGTCTGTTGCATTGATATGTCTTTTCCTACTTCAGGTCAGTTTAAGCTACTGGAGCAGGACAGAGATGTCAAGGAACCTGTGCAGTACTTCAACAGCGTGGAGGAGGTGGCCAAAGCGTTCCCCGAGAGGGTGTACGTCATGGAGGAAATCACTTTCAATGTTAAGGTACTTCTAATCTGTCTGGTGGACCACCGTGGGTCCTATTTTGGAAAAATAATGTACGGTTGTCAATGGCAAAAGACAACAGACTTTTGATCCCGGTAGAATTGTGCCCTGAATTACACAGATGATGTTTATCATTTTAAAATATACATTTGAAAGTCAAGAAAATCGCACTTTGTTGTAAAACTGTTGAGGTATAAGACTTTGAAAATACATAATTACAAAGGACACAAACCCAAAAGATGCATATGTGACTTCGTAACCTTTTCTCTCTATGAGGGAAGCTAGCGTCAGAGAACTTACATGTGTAGATGATGTGATAAAAGTACCAACAGTCATTAGATTAAACACATCAGGTGAGATATATTTCTGTGTGGAACATAGCTAAAATAGACTATTTCTTTGTTGGGGTCAAGTTTTACTTTGAGCTTCTTCTCAGACATTAAAGAAAAACTATTAATAATATTTATAAAACAAAGACAAAATCTAAACAGAAAGCAATTGCTGATGCGTTAATGTAGAGTTTACTGACAGGGTTTGTACTTAAATATGAAAATCACAGGGTGGAAATGCTCTCCTTAATTTCTTCATGACTTAGGTCGTATGTCATGTTTTCACAGATGGCTTCGGGTGAATGCAATGAAGACACTGAAGTTTACAACATTACACTAAGCACCGGTGATGAACTGACATTAATGGGCCAGGCTGAGATCCTATATGCCAAGACTTCCAAAGAAAAATCAAGATTCAACACTATTTTTAAGAAGATTGGGAAGCTAAACTCCATCAGTAAAATTGGTCGGGGCAAGATGCCCTGCTTGATTTGCATGAACCATCGCACCAATGAGAGCATCAGCCTGCCTTTCCAGTGCAAAGGCAGGTTCAGCACCTGTAGTCCACTGGAGCTTCAGATGCAGGACGGCGAGCACACCATCAGGAACATTGTGGAGAAAACCCGCCTCCCGGTCAATGTCACTGTACCCAGCAGTCCACCCCGCAACCAGCACGACCTCCACCTCATCCGTGAGGGTCATCGCTACAAATTGGTCAACATTCAGACGAAAACAGTGGTTGTGTGCTTAATTCTGCGGAGCAACAAAATTATCCCTATCCATTTTCCATTTCATATGGCCATGCCTAGATTTATTATTCCAGAGGAACTGCTGCAGGGAGAGTTGTGGCTAGAGACTATGGTACATCGCTGGTTCTCTTTCTGCCAGGAGCAGTTTGACATAGACGACTATTCTCGTGCCGTCCGGGATGTGCGGACAGACTGGAACGACGATGGCAAGAGCCCTAAGAAAAGCAGTGGGAATGGTAGTTGCAGTGGAAGCAGCGGAGGCAGCAGCAGCTCCAACGGGTGTCTCAACCACATGCAGATTCCCAGCTCTTTAACTTACGCCCGGGATGAACTCACCCAGTCCTTCCACCGACTATCTGTGTGTGTGTACGGCAGCAACCTGCACGGTAACAGCGAGGTCAATTTGCAGGGCTGTATGACACTCTGTGGAGATTGGGCTCTTCTGCCCTCCGATAGCATCCCTGCAGACTCAGGAGAAAGTGAACACTTTTTCCCCGAGCTGTTGGATTGCACAAACCAACAACCAGCCCTCAACAAGTCAGACGTTCCCTATGAGGAGCTGTGGTTGGATCACTTGAGAGGTCAGATCCCAAAACCTTCTTTAAGCGAGGGAATTCGAGGCATCAACAATGGCTGTGGTACAACAGCTGCCCTGTCATATCCGGTCACTTGTCCTCTTGGTGCAATAACCAGTTCAGATGTGGCTCTTACTCCACCACCAGTCCCACCCAAGTCTGAAGCAGTGAGTATAATCTATTATACTGTATGTAAGTTGTAACCCTTAAGATTTCAGTTTTGTTTGATTTGGCAACACCTGCAGTTTAATATTACAGCAAAGTTGGTTACCTTGCAGATTAGTTGGAGGTGTGAAGACTGCCACCTGTGAACAGTTCACTCTGGGTGTTCCTTCTTGTTGTACTACTCTTAAAAGTGATCCGCTGATGAAAACAGTGTCAGAAATGACTGTTATGATATTGTATGGACGCATTTTTGATGAAAGGTTGCTGTTTGTTGTGCTAGACCTTGTGACAAATGCATTGCCTTTCTTGTGGCTGCACCCCATGTTTCGCCACTAGAAAGCTTTTAATGTCAAGTGGGGGGTGATGGCACAATGGATAAGACGCCTGCCTTTGGTGTGAGAGAGTCAATCCCCCACTGTGACCCATCCACCATTGTGTCCCTGAGCAAGACACTTAACCCCTAGTTGCGTGCGACCTCTGACATGTATAGCAACTAAAATTAATAAATGTCAAGCAGCAGCAATAGGATGTTACGTTTGTAATATCCCATATTATGCAAAATGCACTTTTTCATGTCTTTTCAACATAAATGTGTCCCCAGTGTAAGGCTGCAACTAATGACTATTTTGATAGTCATCGAGTCCTATCACAGACTAAACAGGTAAACAGTAAGAAAAAACTGTTCTGTCAAATCCTGTCTGTCAACACAAGTTACAGCCTCGTCCCAAAGGCGCAGAGTGTCCAGAAAAGACATGGTCGCAGTTAAGAGTACACTGAGCTACAGACTAAAAAACTGTAGCTCAGTGCTAACTAACTCAAACTGATCGGCTGTTACCAAGGCATATCATTTATCTAATGATAGTAGCTTACATGCCGGTACTGCAACACAGACTGACACAGTATTTTTATACAAAGAAATGTATTACATTTGCTGAATATACAAGAGTGGAAAATGATAACAAATTTGTGGTAGATGGCGTTTCACAAAGTTTATATAATTTCCCCTAACTCAACAACTCACAAAACTCCATGTTTTTTTTTACGGAGTCTATTGCAAATTAGCTGCCACCTCAAATTACTTGTGCAGGTTTGGAGGACAGATCCGATTTCAATGAGGATTACAAAAACGCATTAAAGATAGACAAAAGAAGTGTTTGCCATTAGAAATTATGAAATTGTGTTCTCTAATCTTGTGCACTCGGCAGCAACACGACCTGCAGCTCACAAGCTTTTTGTCTGAGTTTAGAATAAAATGCTCGCACACTTCGGAAGTTTTAGGTCGTTAAGGTGTTAAGTTACCTTTGCTGATGTTGTTTTACTAACATTACTGTTCACTTCAAGCTGACTGTGTTGCTATGGCCCTATGACGTCATGAACTAATCGATAATTAAATTTGTTGGCATAATTGATTTTTGTCGACTACGTCGATTATTCGTTGTACCCCTTGATGTCAAGTTTGCTTGCACAGGACCTCCTCCAGCCTTTTAGCGCAGTAGACAGCCCCACCCACTGAACACGTACTGACTACACCGCTCTCAGCCCCACCATCCAACACAACACCAAGAGGTCATTCCATCGCTGAGCTAGAGCTGGAGGTTGTTCAGTTTGTCTCTCATAAAGTGCTTTTATGGTTTTGAAGGAAAGGTAAATATTTTCTGGTTTATCCTCTGATGCCTTCCGGCTGCTCTGTCTCCACTCTGTATGATTTACAGAGTCAATCTGATGGACAGATAGCTTTACTTGTTGCTAACACTACAGTAACCGCTAACCACTGTAGATGCCGTTATCAGCGGGCTCCTCCCGAACTGGTCACTCCCAGCAGTCCAAAGCTCGTTACGTTTACATTAAAGGTGTAAAACACCCCACCAAGCTTCCAGTCCGGGCAGCGTCAGCTAATAGGGCGGCTAGCTGCAAGGCTAACTGAGCAGTTGTTAGCGGCTAAAGTAACCGCTAAGAACAAGAATAGCTATCTATCCATCAGGAGGACATCGTAAGGAAAAGAAAAAATATTTTCTCCATTACATGATCCAGTTTCACCAAAATCTGTTAATAAAGATGTGTTTTTGTACTGTAATCAGTGAGATCTAGTCTGGCATAGCCAGACCTGCTGCCAGCTGATACTCGGCAGTATTCTGGGAAGTTGGCCAATCAGAAGAAAGTGTGATTTTAGGGAGGAGGGCCTTAAAGAGACAGGAACTAAAAGTGTTCAGACAGAGGGTGAATAGAGCTGAAGCAATGTACAGTATGTAAAAAAACAAAAGAAAAAAAAAAGTTTTTTGAACATTAAAGCATAGAAATTATTTATATATATATATATATTACATATATCCCAAACTAAAAGTATGAACCTGAAAATGAGCGTAATATGGGACTATTATTACAGCTCTGGCGAGGTTTGAGGAGAGTAAACTGTGAGGTTGTCTGAATGCGAGAAGATTGCACTGGATTTCATGGCTACATTGTTTTCCTGTGAATCCCTCATGCTAGGAGGCTATCTGAATCCAGCACAGGAATTGCAGTGTCAACCCCTAAAATAAAAACTACTATATAGACAGATGATAACTGAATTTAACTTAGACTGGCTATTGCACATAAAACGCAGTCCATAAAAAGTAAATACATTGGGTTTGATGTAATGAAATTCTAAAGGGTTAAGCAGTAACTTTAAGCAGTGTCTTAACACCTCATATGTTGGTTTTACTGTCACTTTCAGTGTCCATGTATTTCTTTTGTAGGTGAAGGAAGAATGCCGTCTTTTGAATGCCCCACCTATTCCTCCACGAAGTTTGAAACAGATGCCATCAGTGCCCATCCTGTCAAAGCCACGGCAGCAAGAGACCCGGTCTCCAAGTCCAACCCTCTCCTATTATTCTTCTGGTCTCCACAACATGTAAGAATTGTAACAATTTCATACCACTCACCAATTACACATAACTAAAATAATAGGTAAGATCAAAGCACGAGAATAGAAAAACAGGAGCTATTAAATTCAAGGAGTTTCTAAGTGAATTAAAATTAAATAACTTGTCAGTGAGGTGAAAAGGTGCCACACTCGCATTTAAAGAGGTTACTTCAACAAACAAAAGTCACAAAAGAGTAGGGAAGACTAAATTTATCCCTGCATGTGTGCTGACTCAGCAGGGATCATATTAAATGAGAAAAGTTGATCTACAGGAGAAACTAGATCTGAAAGCAATACAAAATGCTTGAGAGCCTTACTGCATTATATTCTGTTATATTTTTTTACATTTTGAATTGTCATCTGCTACCTGAATTTTGTGTTTCCCTTTACATAAATAAAAATATTTCCAGCATAGATTGATGCATATGTTGATTGATATGTTTAATGCAAACAAAATCATGTAATTCAGCACTGAAGATTTCTTCAGTGTTAAAATCTCGTCTTGTTCTCGTAAACTCAATATCGTGTCTCGTCTCATGAGCTACGTGTCTTGTCACACACCTATTAAATGACAGGAAATGATATTTGCTTTGGGAAAAGTGGGGTTGTATAAATTCAGACATTTTAATTTTAAAGTTTTAAAGGCTTATTTATGCTAACATTTCATAGACCCAGACAATCATGTCGTCATTGTATTTTCTCATCTTCTGTTCAACTACTCCCTGAAATTCATGTAGTTGTTTTGTTTGTTCCTGTCGATTTAGCTGTGTCCCTTTAAATATTTTATCTGGACGGTCTTTCATGACACATTTTAGTGCAGTTAAAAAGTAATGTGTCAGCACATTGAAGTTTTTCCATTCTTTTCTTCACTCGCAATCTGTATCAGCTGTCAAAAAAAGTTTTTGTTTAAAATGTTAAATATTGATGAGGTCTACATGATGTTTGCTCTTATACCACAAATTAATTTTATATTTTTCCATCAGTAGTGGAGCATGTGAGCAAGAGGCGGCCGAACCACAAGAGCAAAGTGGCGTGTGTTACCCCTGTAACTGGGGTAAATCCAACAGTACTGAGCCAAATGCTATGTTGCCCAGTGGTAGCCTGCCATCGGATGGGATGTCCTCCAGGTTGTCGTGGCCAAATAACTTCAGTGGAGGAGAATTGTACGGCATGGAGGAATTTCAGCCAGCCAGCTGTCGAAGCTACTACAGTTATCCCAGAAAGAGATCCCCGAGCACTCCAAAAACCTGTACATCCAGCCTTGTTGACTTCGATGGTCGAGAGCACGCACCCAGCAGCAAGGACTTCAGGTTGCAGAAAGCTTCTCTGAATCAGTTCTGCACCAAATCTTCAAGTTACAATTCAGAAATGTACAGAGACAAGCCAATAGAAGAATCTAACACTAAGCAGAGCCTCTCGTGCCCAATCTTACCACCAAGAACACCGAAATCGAATGCCATAGATAAGTGCACAGATTTGCTGGCAGGATCAATCTGTGATAGTGAGCAGGAAAGTTCATATTGCTCACTTGATCAACATGAGCAGGGCACAAAAGAGATGTATTGCATCTCTGACTCATTAACTCCCAGCTGTCCATCCTTTTCTCCCACTGCACAGTGGCAGCCCCCGTCCAGTCTGGCTGGTCTTTCTATTGAGGAGGTGTCTAAATCTCTAAGGTTTATTGGCCTGCCAGATGACATTGTTTCTCTTTTTGTGTCTGAGAAGATTGACGGGAATTTACTCCTGCAGCTCACTGAGGAGATTCTGTCTGAGGACTTTAAGCTAAGCAAACTGCAGGTGAAGAAACTCATGCAGTTCATAAATGGGTGGAGACCCAAGATATAACTAACAGTATATGACACTAAACCCTGTTATAAAGCAGAGAAAGACATGCCTTCAGTATATATGCTATGCACACCAAGCCACAAAGATTTTTTTTGTATAATATGAATTTATGTCCTTGTTACTATATGGGGGGGGGGAGATAGTTGGGTGATATTTCTCAGCCCACTTAAAATCTGTGACTGTTATTTACTTACTAAGTGGAATCATTTGGCACTTTCATGTCGGCTACAAAAGTACCTTTTTGCCCAAAGCCTGCTAGTGTTCATGTTGTTACACAAATTCTAATTTCAGCCAAAAAACAAAGGAAAACATGTGATCTGCTTGATGAGAACATTGTATGAAGAGCACAAAAACTAGAGCATGGACTATTGTATATGTTGATTATATACCACATGAAAAAACAATGTAAAAAAACAGTTTGATTTTACAGTGGAGACGCAGGTGGACATTTAGTTAAAGTGTTTAATAATAATAGGCTTACATCCCAGGAATTCAATTACATGGCGTATGCAGTGTTTTTAGTTTTTAATTAATTAATTAATTTGTTCCCTTTTCACAAGGTCAGGGATGTGATAGATGTTGCAGCAAGTGCATTTCTGAACATGAATCAAAACAGTCAGTTTAATTTAAGACATAACCGGCATCAAGACATGCTTGTGTTCTTTTAAAAAATCTACCCTTTTGAGCTTCCTAAGCTTGATCTGATGCGTCTGATGTACAGCTCATTAGAAAATTAATTGGAAAAATGAGACGAGAGCTGTGACATTATTGAATATGATTTTATTTTACCGCTCTAAGTAGATAATGAAGTCCTTTTTGAAGACAGGCATTTTGGATAAAAACAAAAACATCAGCAGGTGTCAGTCTGATATCAGGTAAGAGTGAGCCAGATCAAACGATTATTATGGTCTCTCGTGTAACAAGATGTCGTATTTGTCAACTCTCCTCATCAAGGTCTTATTTTTATTTGATGCCTCTCGGCAACATCTAAAACGTTGCCGCTAAAAACAACTTGAGGTTATTTATAACTGAAATAGACCGACTGAATCCTAACAACATGATGACCTTGCTCGTAAACTAACATTGAAATGACCAACAGAGACAATGGACCACGATATTCTACATAAAATACAAATTATGCATCATGCACTTTGGTAGATTTCAGCCTAATTAAGTGAAATTAAAAAGAAGAGTGCCTGTGTAGAGAGTCAATGCACTACATGCTTTTTCAAAACTAAAATGGTACTTGTTCTTTGTTCTCATCCTTTGTATTGTGTCCTCTGATGCGTGAAACAAGAAAAAAAGAAGAAAAAAAAAAGCATTTCTGCGCCTTAACCCAGAGACCTTAAAATATATATTATTTCACTTTGGCTTAACATTTTCATGTAGTCAGCCTCTTGGCTTGAATATATACTCTAACATTAACATCTGTACATGGCGATCAGGGGATGATGCATTTCCCCGGGACTCTGAGAGGCATGAAAGCTAAAATTGAAAGTGGTCTGCTAAAATGAAATTTATATTTATATTGGTACCAAACATCTGTTTTCTAGATTGAGAGTTGATTTATTTATGCAGCTATTTAACTCATTTAATATGCAAAAATATGCAGAATAGTTATTGTCAGACTGTTGGTATTGCTGATATATGAAGGTGCCTCAGCAACAACAGCCTTTCCACAACCCAGGTCTGATCTGTTGGCCAACAGCTGTTTACTGGGATGTTACATATTTTACTTGATATTTTTTATGCAAGTGCAAATGTATTGTAATTTTTTAAAAGGAAGTGATTACTAATGTTGAATTTATTTTTTATTGAGAAACAAAGCTTATGTTCAAATTTCTGTTTCTACTTTTTATTTTGTACAACTTGGGTTTTACTTGGGTTTATAAATCCATGCTTTAAAATAACACTTTGAGGAAAACCCTGCAAGGTTCAGTCACACTACATGGACAATGACCAAAAATATGATATTAGTAAGACTCTTGACCAGGTAATTTTCCTGAATTCCTTGTAACTTTGTCGCAGTATTCACATTTTTTTTATAGAGAATGACATGCGTCTCTTGACATTATTACTGCATTCGGTGGTTTATGTCCTATGCAATACACTGCAAAGAGACAAAGGGAAGGAATAAATAAGTAATGGAGTATTATGTGTATTGAAATTGCCACAGTGCAAATTTCAGGGGAAATAAATTGTTCGTGCCAAAGGCATTCTCCTAAATAATTCTGAGACAACTGACCCAGTCACATTAGTACACCATCATTAAGCAGTTAATACTAAAGCATAGTCCATCCTGATCATCCCTATCACCTTTGGATTTAGGCCTGCATGAATTATTGCCATTTCTTTTGCAAATACGGAGGGAAATGACTGTGACACTGGGTTTGATAGCTTTTGGAATACTATTAGTCAGCATTTTTGAAATCTTGAGTTATGGACAGTTATCTTTCAACTCAACTTTTGTTTCCCAATTTTTGATTGTATAATCTATTAAAAATGGATTAACCGATGTTTGTGGGTTGTTGTTTTTTTGGTCAAATAACAGTTCATGTGTTCATATGAGATTAGGAGTTAGTTCAAGATTGCACCATTGATCAGTTGCACAACGTCATACAAATCCCGGATGATGAAAGGGACTTGTACTTAAGAAACATACAGTGATGGGGGATGAAAATGATTAGTTGAAAAGGTTACTGCTCAGTCTTTTACATGATACAATTTGTAATGCTTTAATAATATCATAAAATCATCTAATTAACGCAATTTCAGTGTAGGAATAAGTACCAATCAGTGATGAACACAATGATTTCGAAGCTCTAAAATTAAACAAGATCAGGATTGTCTTGGCAGTCTCAGGGGACTGAATGTATAGCTGGGTGTAAGTCTTTAACAGGTAGTCCAGTTGTGTCACCAGGTCTTAGAGCTGCAACAATTAGGCAATGAATCTGTTAGTTGATCAACCCATAATTAATTAAACCATTTTGATAATTAATCATTTTTAAGACATTTGTCAAGCAAAAATTCAAACATTTGATTGTTCCAGCAAATATGCTACTTGTCTTCGTCTTAACATCATAGTAAATTGAATATCTTTGGGTTTTGGATTCTTGGTTGGACAAAACCATCTCAGGCGTTTTTCATTTTCGGAAGTTTTACAGATTGAATGAGCTGACAAGTTCATTAATTAGGAAAATAACAGTTGCAGCACAACTAGGTTTAGTTATATGGTGCAATTTATCTGTAATATCTATAGATTAGTTCATTGAATGCAAATGGCCCTGAATATATTACAAAACCAGTCAACAAATTGCAGAAAGTCTTCAGCAGAGCTTTGTGGGGGGTTTAGTAATGAATTGCAGATCTGAAGCATTTCAGGAACCGGTAAGTGCTTCACCAGTTCTGCTTTTGTGAGGGCTTGCAGCTGCTGTTTCCTGCCTTGCACCAAGCAGGTTAACATCTCACAGTTTAAAAGGTAACACCAGTTCTGCTTTATATCGCTCAACTTTTTTAAGTCAAACAAGGTTTAGTGCACACACATCCAAAAAACTTCTACAGGTGCTGGATCAAAAAGCAAACACAAGGCAAGTACTATTAGCTTCCAGCTATTTAAAGACAGAGCTCTAAATTTCACAGATTACTCAATTGAAATAACTGGGAACTATTGTTACAGTGTACAGACCTTTGTCAGGTCCTTAAGTCAAATTTTTAAAAGCCACAGAATTTGTTCAAATTGTCCTACAGCGATGTCATACTTGAATATCACCTACAAGACAAGCATAAAGTACTAACTTA
>NC_060150.1:28429831-28473598 GCF_021292245.1 Micropterus dolomieu
CTTTTACATGATACAATTTGTAATGCTTTAATAATATCATAAAATCATCTAATTAACGCAATTTCAGTGTAGGAATAAGTACCAATCAGTGATGAACACAATGATTTCGAAGCTCTAAAATTAAACAAGATCAGGATTGTCTTGGCAGTCTCAGGGGACTGAATGTATAGCTGGGTGTAAGTCTTTAACAGGTAGTCCAGTTGTGTCACCAGGTCTTAGAGCTGCAACAATTAGGCAATGAATCTGTTAGTTGATCAACCCATAATTAATTAAACCATTTTGATAATTAATCATTTTTAAGACATTTGTCAAGCAAAAATTCAAACATTTGATTGTTCCAGCAAATATGCTACTTGTCTTCGTCTTAACATCATAGTAAATTGAATATCTTTGGGTTTTGGATTCTTGGTTGGACAAAACCATCTCAGGCGTTTTTCATTTTCGGAAGTTTTACAGATTGAATGAGCTGACAAGTTCATTAATTAGGAAAATAACAGTTGCAGCACAACTAGGTTTAGTTATATGGTGCAATTTATCTGTAATATCTATAGATTAGTTCATTGAATGCAAATGGCCCTGAATATATTACAAAACCAGTCAACAAATTGCAGAAAGTCTTCAGCAGAGCTTTGTGGGGGGTTTAGTAATGAATTGCAGATCTGAAGCATTTCAGGAACCGGTAAGTGCTTCACCAGTTCTGCTTTTGTGAGGGCTTGCAGCTGCTGTTTCCTGCCTTGCACCAAGCAGGTTAACATCTCACAGTTTAAAAGGTAACACCAGTTCTGCTTTATATCGCTCAACTTTTTTAAGTCAAACAAGGTTTAGTGCACACACATCCAAAAAACTTCTACAGGTGCTGGATCAAAAAGCAAACACAAGGCAAGTACTATTAGCTTCCAGCTATTTAAAGACAGAGCTCTAAATTTCACAGATTACTCAATTGAAATAACTGGGAACTATTGTTACAGTGTACAGACCTTTGTCAGGTCCTTAAGTCAAATTTTTAAAAGCCACAGAATTTGTTCAAATTGTCCTACAGCGATGTCATACTTGAATATCACCTACAAGACAAGCATAAAGTACTAACTTAAACTTTAATACTTGAGTTCTTTATAATCTAATTTGTTAAAACATCTGGCAAAAAATCTACATATTTGTTAGGCTCATACCTACATGAACCATTTCAACAGAAGCCACACACACACACACACACACACACACACACACACACACACACACACACACACACACACACACACACACACACACGCACACACACACACACCCTTGTAGCACTGTCTTAGTGGGGCCCCGGCATTGACATTGCATTCCCCAGCCCCTTATCCTAACCAAACCAAAACTCAAAAAACCCTTTAAACTTGTAGGGTCCAGCATTTTGGTCCTTGGACACCTTCACTGACATACATATACTTGTCTCAATGACTTACTGACATTACTTTGGGCCACCAGATAGTGCTTTAGCTATCTAGTGGCTCTAACTTAAAGTGCAATGTCATTGACCTCATAAACCGCTGCAGAAGTACAAGAAAGCTTCTCATTTCACATGGTCAATGGTTACACAAGCTCAGAACAAATGCCTTTTACATGGAAATACAATTTGCACTAGAAGTTTATCACAAAATAAATAATTGTAGGACACTTTAATTTACAGTTTCTGTGTAAACTGTGGCCCAATCCCCGTCCCCAGCTATTTGATTTAATCGATTATGAAACGTTTTAAGATTTTGTTGAGGCAAGCCTAGACAACATCAATCAGAGCAAATTCAGTATTCAAGTAATGGCAATGAACAGGCTTTTGACAACAGTACTAATATCATACCACACAGTTTCATCATAAACTCAATGCCTGACACATTTTGCACACTATGTAACAGCAGCTCAGTATCAATTTCAAAATCAAGACATTAAGTTTTCTGCAAGGAGGGACATTTTTTCAACCACCAAAACCTGAATATAAACATTCATTAAAACACTTAGCTGCTAAACTGAACCATAAGACACCCTTCATGACCAACACATGAAAACATCCTGTTGACCTGCTGCTATTATTACATAGTCCTTCCATAGTGAAGGAATGCCATCTTACAATAATCTCCAGTCAGACAATTAGACAGTATTTGAGTTCCTGTATAATAAAGTTTTCATTAGATTTTAATCCAGACACCACTCTGTTTTTTCCACACTTATTGTAATCATCCAACCAGGATCCTCTCCACTCACCAATTTCTCTTATTTTGTTCCACTCTATAAAGTAAAGCCACCCCTCTCCATCTCTGTCAGGCCAAAAATGGATCGAAAGTGGCCTGACTATCAAGTAGGCGTGGCTGGTCAGCTTTTTATAAAGCTGTGTTGACCAGTGTCGAGCCTACATATCTGAAACTTTCTCCAAGACTCCATTCAGTTTCTGATTCACCAACCAGATCCTATTTACTTACTGTTCCAAATGCTGAACGCTGCAGCAAGCCTCCTGAACATCCATACCACGGGCAGATCAACTCTCCAAGGCTTCTTCCAGGTCTGCTGTCTCTGTTAATGGATTACATATAGAGAGTGGGTTTTCTACAGGTGAGGCTACTATTGATAAAATATGACTATTTGGAACGCTTATTAGGTTTTCTCGGTATATGACTGCGGTCCAGTGACTGGTTGGAGAAAGACAATGCATGCACAAACCTTTTTGTGATAGAAGTGCAATAGAGTAGTCAGATTCTGTTCAAGTTCCTCCTGCCATTGCTGCACATTTTATGGCAATGGTTTGCATTTCTTATCTTACTGGTGGTCTCATATGCTGCCAGGAAACTCTTACATTGAAAATCAGATGGGTGCAAGAAGCTACTAAACTTGGACAATCCTATTCATGGTTGTTCTGCCTTCGACTTTCACTCAACATAAAGTACCTCATGAATGCAGTGCTGTTGGATGGCCAACTCTCAAGTTACCAATGTTAAAACATCCATCCAGCACATAAATGCACAAAACATAAGTATCCCTCAAATACTGCAGATACAGATCTGGCTAACAGAAATGTGAAATTACACTGTAATTACTGTTGATAAAGAGTGCTTTCTTGTGTGTGTTGTCAGTCATGTGTCCTCCAGGCCTGTTGTTCCTGCTGTTGGTGTCCTCCTGCCTCCTTGTCTTAACCGTTCCACCAGGTCCTCCAGAGGGCTCTTCTCTTGATGAGGGGCAACTGCAGCAAGGATGGCATTAAAATCAACTGAGGGACGGTATTAAAAAGTTTAGCAGTTGGTTAAAGAACAATTTCAGGTGGCTTGGACAGGTACTTGTCGCTGGTGTAGGATCGTTGCCAGTAGTTGGATCACACATTGCTGGAGCAGTTAATACCATCCTGCTGCTCGTACCAGATGCAGATCCACTGGGCGTTGTCAAGTTTTTTTCCCCCTCAAATGACACACAAACCATCATATGAATAGACATTCATAAGAACCAGTTGAACACTGATGTGCTCAATGTAAGACACTATGATGAATGGAAAACACTTCTCCATTCATCATAATGACTTAGGCCTTTTGTTCAGTGTTACACTTACTACAGACAGTACATACATAAGTGTGTTG
This sequence comes from Micropterus dolomieu, assembly GCF_021292245.1. Taxonomy (NCBI): domain Eukaryota; kingdom Metazoa; phylum Chordata; class Actinopteri; order Centrarchiformes; family Centrarchidae; genus Micropterus; species Micropterus dolomieu. The sequence continues at coordinate 28,433,431 of NC_060150.1, forward strand.
TAAAATATTTGAGACTATTGTTTTTATACTCCGAACACACAAATACACGGTAACAAATATATTTTATTTGTCCCACAAAAACAATGTACACAGTGTACATCCCATTCCCAACCAACACAAAGTTGCACATACACTACATACAAAACAGAAGAATTTACTGTAAACAGTTACAGTAAAAAAATAAAAAATAAAAAATAAACTAAACACAAACTATGCTGCATCCTCTCTTCTGTTGCGGTCTGGCCACAGCACCTCATCCACATCACAAGCAATGTTTTCCCTGGTCAAGCAGCAGGGGAAATGTCGCCTAGCATGGCGATTCCAGCCATGAAAAACATCAGCTACTATATCTCCACATGCATCCTCCATGGCTTGGAGAATAGGTATACGCGTTTGTGGATTTCGATCATACACTTTCCATCTCCAGGCAGAAAAAAATTCCTCAATAGGATTGAGGAATGGAGAATATGGAGGGAGATAAACTAAAAAGCGTGGGTGGGCAGTGAACCAGTTACGAACCAGAGCAGCCCTGTGGAATCTTACGTTGTCCGAAATGACAACGTAACTGAGCTGCTCTGGGCCATCTACCTGATCTGGTGGAATGAGTGTGTTGTGTAGGGTGTCCAGGAATGTGATCAGATGGGCGGTGTTGTAGGGGCCAAGGGTAGCATGGTGATGGATGATGCCATGGTGGGTAATCGCTGCACACATTGTGATGTTCCGTGCTGGCCAGGGACTTCAACAATGGCATGCTGGCCGATGACATTCCTTCCCCTCTTTTGTCTTTTTGTGACGTTGAAACCAACCTCATCAATGTAGATGAACTGGTGCTCCACTGCAGCCACCTCTAGCTCAAGGACTCTCTGAAACACACATGACAATATCAGAAATAGACATGGAGTGGTCACTATTGTGAAGCACAATCATTATGATTACAATATTGAAATATGTATAATTTACTGTATACAGTGTATGCATCAATTGTGGGACTCACTTGCACATCGCAATTCTTTGACTCTTTCTGAATTGCGTTCAAATGGCACCCTCTTCATCCTGAGATGATTTCTGCGCAAGACACGGTCCAGTGTTGATAAGCTTACCCTATCAATATTTTGAAATATGTCATTGTTTTCTATTATTTTTCTTTGTATTTGCTGTAATGTTATGGCATTGTTTTCTAGGACCATGTTTATGATTTCAGTTTCCTGTTCAGGAGACTGAAGACGTTCCTGACCACCTTGTGTTTGTAATCTTTCAGTTCTGCCAAACAAAGTAGGTATACATTTCCTAAATACTTGAAACATACTTTACAGTATTTTTACAGTCCTACAGAACAGTCCACAGGCAATACTGTACTCATTGAGTACTGTATTGATATGCAGTACTGCAATTTGCTAGTGAGAGTAGATTTCTTACCTATTCTCATTTCGGAAAGTCTGGATGATGGGTGCTACAGTGTACCTGCTCAGATTTGGCTGTACTCTTTGCCCAGCCTCCCTCATTGTTAGACCATGGTTGACCACATGATCAACCAAAGTGGCTCGGATCTCAGAGATTACGGTCCTTGGCCGTCCTCGTGCTCTCGCTCCTCTGGCTCCGCCTCTGTTTCCAATGTTGGCATCCATTGCTCCATTGAAGAGCTCACCTGTTGCCCTTTTATGCTAAAGCTCAGATTGCTAATTGGAAAACTGTGTGACAGGTGTTTGCCCTTGTGATGAGTCAGTGTGCATATTTGAATGGCAGTGTGTTCCTTGTGAAAACAAGATATTTTCTGCATGAAACTTGTGCCAAAAGCAGAGAATTGTGTGTAGTGTTTTGAAAAAAGTGTGTTTTAGAACTGCAATTTGAGTGTAAAGCAGGAATTGTGCTCGTAGTTTAGCAGAATTGGTTCAGGGGGTTGGTGAATGAGTTACATGTTGTGATCATTGTCTCTCAAGTACCAGAATTTGTGTGTGAACAATTGAGAAAAAAAATAAATAAATAAAAAAAAAACAAAAAAAAAACCCACTGTAAATGGGATGCCTGGGCAGCTGCGGCCTACCAAATACCAGTGAACAATATAGAAAAAGCCTGGATTAAATACACTGTGTGTAGTTAAACAATCACCAAACACAGAAAAAGGAGGAACTCAAAAATCTACAGTCAGCTTGCAGACAGCACTTTAGTCTTGCACCAATACTTGACAGCAAAATCAGTATCTATAACCTATAGTTTGGAGACCTACTGGCTGATAGATTAAGATGTCATGAAAAAGAAATCAAAGCCAAGTTTTTGTATTTAAATGGAGTTATGTGTAAAGGCCAAATGCTCAATGAAAAGTACTACGCATTCAAAGGCACAAGCGCAAATAATGACAGGGTTAAGTCTGCCACTGCTTTAACCACATCACACAAGCGATGCATAGCTGACAGTGATGCTTACATAGAAAAGGACATTTTTGAGCATATTGATGACACCAAAAAACACCAGGAAATAGCAGACAGTGTGAGGACATTTCTGGTAAAAACACATGTCAGGTATGACTGGATGGTTGTTGCATTTACAACCCACAACTCAAGGCATAACTCAAAATTCCTAAAAAGACATTCTTTGTTAGGGTTTAGAGAGGGACAGTTACTGTGGCTGTAGCCAAGCAGGTGAAAGGTCTTCTCACCACGACTGCAGCTGTTAAAGAAGCTATTAACAAGTGCTTACCTGCGGGTGTTAAAGTCTGTAGATGTAGTAAAGAAACTAATGGAATGCCGCAAACAGTTTTTGGAAAAAACTTGTCTCAGACATACACAGCAGTGCATGCTTTTAAAGCAAACAGTCACACTTTCCCCAATGCTGTGAAAGCACCAGATGATAAAGACTCATTCCCTGAAAGCGCTGTCAGCCCCAATGATAAAACATTAACCCCTTACCTATTTACAGGGAAATGTGGGAGAGTTTTGGGAAAGTTTACTGTCTTTATTAAAAGCGATGAAGAGGTGATGGGAGATCAATCCCATCTCTGCTCCAAAGTAAACTGCGGGCAAAATGTAAAATGTGTTGTTGTGTTGGGCACCTACATAGCAATGTGTGAGTGCCAGTATCTAAACTATGGTGAGCGCTGTGAGAAGAGCTTAGAGAGTTACAAGAGACAACTCCAGCAGGGCACTGAAATCAGAACCCAAACCCCTGAGCGAGTTCGGGAAAGCAAGTCAGTGCCCCCTGCTAACTGTAAATCTTGGCAGAGCACCCCACAAGGCGCAAATCATCATAGATCTCGGAAGAGCACCTCACGAGGCTCTGCTGACTGTAGATCTCAGCAAACCCAAAGGCGCCCTACACGTGGAAGATTAAACAGTGGATCTAGGCTGCGCATCCCAAGGCACCCCAATAGCGGGGTAGATTGTAACACATGCTGGGGTACGTTGTAACAATCACACAAAAGAATCAAAAATGATGCCACACTATATGATATGCTTCCAAAATAGGTAGTGATATCAAGTATGTAAATTAATCTATAGAATAAACTTACTTAAAAGTATACTTAATAAATACTACTAAAATGGTCCTAATTAAAAGAACATCTCTGCACATCCTTAGGTCTAACTAAAAAGAGGTGTGTGTATATATTCTTATTCAGAGTCACAGTCAGTGCTTGAAGTGGGCCGATATTCACTGGTACGTATGCCAGCACATATTTTACCCTTTGGTGTACCGGGACTTTTTGCACACAGGCACTTCTCACAAGCTGCCCATACGCTTTTCTCTCCAGTGGAGACGGACTATGGAAAAGGTCGACTGACGATACATACACAAACATGTGTACAACATGTGAATGGGGAGTATTGGCCGCAGTGCTGACAAATTAATGCTGGTAACCCTGGAGTGCAGGTTTGGTGGACCCAGACTGCATAGGGCAATCTGAAAAAAAAATTTAAATCAAGAAAGTACCTGGTTTTATGTATCGTGGATGGTTGTAACTTTTTATAGAAGTGTTACAACCCACCCCATCATATCAGCCAATATTTAGCTAGCTGTCTTAGCATGGTGGTTTGAAATTAGAAAGGAAACCAATTTTTAATATATTTCAAAGCTGCTCTTTTTTTTTTTAAATAGATGCTCTATTTTTAAAGCATGAGGTTAACATATTATCTGCAAAGAAACAAAATTTGAATGAATGGAAGTGCATCTAAAAAACAATGAGAATATCATGAAAGAGTAACCCCCCCCCCCCCCCAATTTAAGCCAAAAAGTGAAGCCATCATATATTCTAGAGTCATTACATATAAAGTGAAGTATTTCAGGCCTTTTATTGTTTTAATCTTGATTACATCATAAAGCTCATGGAAAAAAAAAAATAAATAAATCCATACCTCAAAATATTAGAATGTATAATACAAAAATCTAGACTTTCTGATAAGTTGAAGACATCTGAAAAGTTAATTTATGCACTTAGTACTTAATTGGGTCTCCTTTTGTACAAATAACTTCAATGTTTGGTGGCATGGAGGCAATCAGCCTGTGGCACTGCTGAGGTGTTAAGAAAGCCCAGGTTGCTTTGTGGTCTTCCGCTCATCTGTATTGTTTGTTCTGGTGCCTCATTTTCCTCTTGACAACACCCTATAGATTCTCTGTGGGGTTCAGGTCAGGCTGGCTGACCAAGCACAGTAACACCATGGTCAGCAAACCAGTTAGCGAATGGTTTTGGCACCTTGGGTAGGTGCCAAGTCCTGCTGGAAAAGGAGCTCACTATTGTCACGAACCTCAGATTGAAGCCCAAGGGGAGGTGGCAAGTACAATTAATAATTTGTTCCAGGGCAGAAGAAAACCAGGGAACCGGAGTAAGTTTAAAAAAAAAAAAAAAAAAAAGGAAACGGATTTACTTTCTATATTTAACAAAAAGTCTCTAAATGCACAATCAACAGAAAACAACTCCCAAAAAGGAACAACAAGGGTCCTTTTTAAAAGGGAACTAACGTATCGGATAGACACAAAAGTAGAGATAACAAACTGGCACACACAAAAAAAAAACAGTAAATCACTACACTTAACCGCATGACTCCCACTGTTGCCACTGCCGGTTACTGTTACTGTCGCTGCCAGCTGCCACACGCTCGCCGCAGACTCCAAACACTCGGTAATACTATCTCTTTCGCTAGACCACCATACTCTCACCCACAGCAGCTTCCGTCACCAGCCCTTATACTCTCCACTGATTAGAAGATTGGAGTCAGCCGCGCTCCTCAGATTTCTGGCTGCAGCATTGGGGGCGGGGCAATGTCCTGCTGGTGGCAGAGAGGGAAAACACACAAGTGCAACATCCCACATACAGGTGCTGGTCATATAATTAGAATATCATCAAAAAGTTGATTTATTTCAGTAATTCCATTCAAAAAGTGAAATTTGGATATTATATTCATTCATTCCACACAGACTGATATATTTCAAATGTTAATTTCATTTAATTGTGATGATTAAAACTGACAACTAATGAAAATCCCAAATTCAGTATCCCCGAAAATTAGAATATTACTTAAGACCAATACAAAAAAAGGATTTTTAGAAATGTTGGCCAACTGAAAAGTATGAACATGAAAAGTATGAGCATGTACAGCACTCAATACTTAGTTGGGGCTCCTTTTGCCTGAATTACTGCAGCAATGCGGCGTGGCATGGAGTCGATCAGTCTGTGGCACTGCTCAGGTGTTGAGAGAGCCCAGGTTGCTCTGATAGTGGCCTTCAGCTCTTCTGCATTGTTGGGTCTGGCGTATTGCATCTTCCTCTTCACAATACCCCATAGGTTTTCTATAGGGTTAAGGTCAGGCGAGTTTACTGGCCAATTAAGAACAGGGATCCCATGGTCGTTAAACCAGGCACTGGTAGCTTTGGCACTGTGTGCAGGTGCCAGGTCCGGTTGGAAAATGAAATCTGCATCTCCATAAAGTTGGTCAGCAGCAGGAAGCATGAAGTTCTCTAAAACTTCCTGGTAGACGGCTGCGTTGACCTTGGACCTCAGAAAACACAGTGGACCAACACCAGCAGATGACATGGCACCCCAAACCATCACTGACTGTGGAAACTTTACACTGGACTTCAAGCAATGTGGATTCTGTGCCTCTCCTCTTCCTCCAGACTCTGGGACCTTGATTTCCAAAGGAAATGCAAAATTTACTTTCATCAGAGAACATAACTTTGGACCACTCAGCAGCAGTCCAGTGCTTTTTGTCTTTAGCCCAGGCGAGACGCTTCTGACGCCGTCTTGTTCAAGAGTGGCTTAACACAAGGAATGCGACAGCTGAAACGAATGTCTTGCATACGTCTGTGCGTTTAGCAACTTATGTCAGAATTGCTTTGATCAAATAACTTGTGATGAAACAGAGGAAAAGAAAGTGTTGACATTTACATTTTGTGGCTTTGGTAAGAATTAAACTCTTACCCCATATTACCATAATAATAATTTTCTAAAGCAGGTAAAGTCATCTCCAAAAAAGAAACCGCCTGAAGCCCAGCAATGCAGAAGTGTTATTTTTAAATAAAGATGTAAAATGTTGTCTCTATTATCTAAAGTCACAAACCAAGTTATCATAACCCTCTCCCTTGTTTCCACTTTCCTTTTGACCCTGTCATTGTGTCATGAAGACAGACACCTTATTAAAAAGCTAATCAGTCATGTATTGGCATCACAAACATCATTCATTAATTTATTCAATTCAAAGCTTCACACACCAAAGCTATGTTGCCGTTATGATCACTCTGCCTGTTTTACATTTATTGTCCACTCGATGGCACAGTAGAGCAAATGAAGCACCGTGAAGCTTCGGCCCATGAGTGAACCAATTGGATGGAAAGCTTCAATGCTTCATGAAGCTTCATCTCGCCATCACTACCTTTTGTGTCTTGCCCTCCTTGTGCAAGGTGTCAATGGTCGTCTTTTGGACAGCTGTCAAGTCAGCAGTCTTCCCCATGATTGTGTAGCCTACAGAACTAGACTGAGAGACCATTTAAAGGCCTTTGCAGGTGTTTTGAGTTCATTAGCTGATTAGAGTGTGGCACCAGGTGTCTTCAATATTGAACCTTTTCACAATATTCTAATTTTCTGAGATACTGATTTTGGGGTTTTCATTAGTTGTCAGTTATAATCATCAAAATTAAAAGGAATGAACACTTGAAATATATCAGTCTGTGTGGAATGAATGTATACATTATACAAGTTTCACTTTTTGAATGGAATTACTGAAATAAATCAACTTTTTTGATGATATTCTAATTATATGACCAGCACCTGTACACATAAATGGCCCACGGGTCGTAACACCCCATCAACAGGAAATCAACCTTTTCTGGACATGTCTGTGCGTGGTGGCTCTTGATGCACTGACTCCAGCCTCAGTCCACTCCTTGTGAAGCTCCCCCAAGCTCTTGAATTGGCTTTGCTTGACAATCCTCTCAAGGTTGTGTCATCCCTTGTGCACCTTTTCCTACCACACTTTAACCTTCCATGAATATGCTTTGATCCAGCACTCTGTGAACAGTCAGCCTTTTCAGCAATGACCTTCTGTGGCTTACCCTCCTTGTGGAGGATGTCAGTGAGTGTCTTCTGGACAACTGTTAAGTCAGAAGTCTTCCCCATGAATGTGGCTGTGTGTACTGAACCAAAAATATATAATATTTTATTAATATCCTAAAATATGATGGCAAAACATAACATAAAATACAAATGAATATGTGCAGTATCATTTTAGGAATAAGCTCAACATATATGCCAGTCTTTTTGGTAGTCCAGTTAAGCTATACAATTTAACCATTCAAAATGGGGCTATGGATAATGTGTCATCAGTTCCTTGTTTCACCCTGCAACCACTTTTTCCTGCCAGGTTAGCATGTCACATCGAAGGCAAGGACAAGACTCTACGATAACTTCACTTTTGCTTTTATTGGCGTAACTTTATAGAAGTTGTTTACTTTTGAAGACTTATACATTCCATTCATTTGTGATTATATCTTGTGAATTCACATGTGGTTATCGGTTAAAAGGACACGTACTGTGCACTATTTTAATTTTAACTTCAAATTTATCTCAAAGTTGGATATATTTGTAAAATGACTGGTTGGTCTAGGCACCTGCATGGCAGGAGTGATATGAATCGTCATGCTCTCCCAAAGAAGCTACTCCAGTTTAGAGATCAGGGCGTGCCAACATCTACATACTGCAGGAAAGGGATTGCAAAATTTACATGGATATTTGGATACTTTTTACAGCATGGACATAAATCCATGCTAACCACAGCCTTTATTGTCTGTTCACAAACTTTTTGCAGCCATGTTTTAAGCCTACATGGATGAGTGTTTCCTACTGAAAATGTGGAGATTCTTTGTATTAAGGAAGGATTTGTCATTTTTGTGCACTGGACAAATTATTATTGTATTGTTGTATTGTATATTGTTACACTGTCTTATAATGATAATTTCCAAACAGTTATCTTTAAATCTAACTCCCTCCTTTGTTTGGCTGTATAAGTATTATTTCAATTCATATTACTTGAAATAATTATTATTTATACTACTAGGAACACTATGAATAAACAGCATTTATCAGTTGCAAATAGATGACCATAACCACATATTTTGTACACCAGTCTCTCAAGCACTTTAAGCTGAATTTTTAAACATTTTTATTTCAAAACAAAAGTTACAAGACATTCATAAATGATGGTAATGACAGATTCTCTTCAAATATAATTGAAGTGCAAGGAATGGCCAACATTATGGTGTTCATGTCCATATCGTCTGTTTCAAAACAAGAATCTTACAATCTAACAATTCCCAAATTCTGTAATTTTTCCAGATTTAAGCTTTTTGATTTTAACTAAGTATGAGATAGTATGCTGATCCTGCCATTCAAATTCTGGCATAACACAATAGATGAAAATTATTTTTCACAGCTACAAAAGGGGGAAACATTTGACATAATTTGAGATATTTTTAAGACCACTAAACAATCAAATCATGTTCTCAAATTTATTTCTGTACAACCTATAGCTGTTCACCTATGATAATGTTTGTTTTCCAATTATTGTGAATGACTTTAGAAATACTTCACAAATTACAGAATCAGAACCATGGTTCCCAGCCGGCCCAAACTCTGCCAAGCACGTTTGGGTCCATGGCTTGGTCAAGCAGACAGTCCACCTGGTTCTCCACCGACAAGCCTGCAGCTGGAAGCTTGGCACGAATGTTGTGCTCCTGAGTCCCAAGGGCCACAGACTGCATCCCTGGGAAGGCACTGTCCTTCTCAAAGCCCAGCTTCAGCTCCTCACTGACAAAGTAAACCAGCATCCAATCACACAAGGGTTCAAATTATGCCATTATGAAGAAAGTTACAATATTTTGGGATTTTGCTTTGACTGAAAGCAGTGAAAGCTGATATTTGTTCATGGCCCAAAAAGCCTCTGAAGCAAAATCTGGATAATGGGTAAGAGAATAATGACATAATAAAAGGAATGGAGACCATTCAGATCATTATCAGAGAATTGTGCCTGAGATGCAAGAAAAACTGAACATTGTGTCACAAAGGTAGTTTTGATTTTAGTGCAATCAAATAGAATTACATTTACTTTTCCACCCTTTACATTCATCAATACTTGTGCTGAATTGGCATTGGAACAGGCTTTCCAAAAGCAGGCAATGTAACACTGTGCAGATAAAGTAGTATGATAAATTATATGAATGACTTATAATTTAATAACAATAAAAACTAGAACTGCAAGCAGTTAAGCAGTTGTAAGCGGAGTCCAAGCCGCCTGGCGCCAGCCGCACCCCTTGCCCTGCAGGGGCCGCGCGAGTCGACCCGGTACATCACCATGGCTTCAGGGGCCAGATATAAATGACCAGAGTTTGAAATTAAAGGGACTTCCGGTTAAGGAGATGTAAAATAATCTATGTCTTTGGGAGTGTTATTTGACCTTGCATTCGTGGGTTCCCAGCACCACTCGGGCTTGGACCCCTAATAACCACCACATTTACACCATAATGGATAAAAACAATGCAAGCTTATACGGTCTATCATCATCATCATACCTGGTTATAGCAGCTGGATTTGCTCCTTCTAGTTTTCTTCTGGCAAAGTTCACCTTCTGTAAAGGATACCAGTTGATTTCTTTGATGTTTACGTTCTCCGTCCATGTGCCTCCTTTCTTCAGTTGTTTCAGCTCAAAGTTCTGTGTAAAAGCAATGGGACACGTTATTCATACTACATTACTTATTTTTAAAGCCATATGTTGCAACTTAAAGCTGCTGTCACATCAGATTCACACCACACAGTAAGTCAGTAACACATTAAAAATTCTCATTTCTACTCACATCGCCAGATCCCTTTTATCAAATACCCTAGCCTTCTTTAGCTGCAGTTCACCTGTCAAACACTGATAGTTCAGAAAGTCCATGTTTAATGGGATCTTTCTAGCAGGAGTGTTAGTTACCTTCCAGTCCAGTGAGGGCTCCTTCACAAACACGTCCATGGTGTTTAGCAAAAGGTCTGGCTCAGCACTGTAAGCACGGAGGGAGTGGACCATGACACTCTGGATTAACCCCGACTCCTTCAAGGGCTGCATCAGATTCACAAACTGTCGGGTCAGCCGGAAAGGCATGAGCTCAGGCACAGGGAGGAACTATGAGAAAATATAAGATTGCACGTAGAAGGAATTATTTATATGAGATGGTTGTGTCTTTTTCAACAAGGTGCTGTTCACATTTATACAGCTCACTCATTCACACCTGTTTGTTAGATTTTTAGCCATGCTAGCAGTATGTCTCTATGGATGGCAATGTTGTGTCTATCATTCGGTCCGACCACTACTTTTAGTCCCTTCTGAAATATCCCGACATTTAGTTAAAACACAATGTTTCCTGCCTTCAATTAAAAGACTTATCATTAACCTGTGTGGCTGAACCGAACGCATGACCAAAGTCGATGCCAATCATGCCTCCAGTTTCCATGTTGATCATGAAGTTGGAGAGATGGCGGTCTCCAATACCTAGAATCCAGTGGCTAACACACAGTAAGGCATGAGAGTTGATGAAGTGGGAGCGCAAGGACAGAAAGGCCTCAGGACTGTTGCACATCTTCAGAAAAGCTCTCCTGATAATTGGAAAAGAGAAAAAAGTGTTTAATGCAAGTGTTTACATTCATGAGCAGTTTTGTTTTAAGAGCTTATTTACTTACTTCAGGAGATCACTGGGCACATGCTGCAACACTTTCAAAAAGTTGCTGACAGTCTCAGCACGTTTCGCCTTCCTGGCAAAGAATAAACATGCTGTAGCTCATGGCTGTCTGAGATTTCATTTGTGATCAAAAAGTGACAATCAACAAAACGTATCCTAATCGGTTCTAGTTACTAGATGTAATGTAATCAGAATTTTATGTACAAAAATTCAGGAAACTTACTTGTAAGCCACACCATATAGTGCTATACCTTTCACTTTTGAACTTGGATCAATGGATAAGAGCCATTTATTGTAGTCTTCAACGGACCTTGAAGAAAAAGAGAGTTTATATTTAAAAAACAAAACTCCACTGAGATGTGCAACTACACAAAGTACTTCAATAGAGAAAAAAAATAATAAAAAATAAATATTAATATATATATATATTCTTATGTTTCTGAATTAAAGTACTTTAAAATGTTTTTAAGTTTGTGTATGTTGACACTACTTTCTATAATAATTATATGAGTTTCAGAATAAAGTTCTTTGTTTCTCACCAATTTGAGCTTGTAATGGAACCCACAATTGCTGATGATGCTCCAGATACTCAACTAGTCTAAAGAAGAACAGTTTTATTGCTTCTTTAATCAGCACAAAACTAAAACTGCTCAGAAGATCATTGGTACCAATCTCCCGAGTATCAGTGATATCGGTGAGGTGAGGCGCCTACGCAGAGCCCAAAAGATACTAAAGGACAGTACCCACCCAGCCACAGCCTGTTCACCCTGTTGCCTTCTGGGAAGAGAAATAGAAGTTTCTCCGCACATACCATGATTACAAAAGGGTTTTCTAATGATTAATTGGCCTTTTGAAATTTTAAACTTTGATTAGCAAACATAATGTGCCAATGGTACACAGGGCTGATGGTTGTTGATGATGGGCCTCTTTACACCTCTGTAGGTATTCTATTACAATAGCTATAACAATAGTCATTTATAACATTAGCAATGTCTACACTGTATTTCGGATGATTTTGATGTTATTTTAATAGACACAATTTTTGCATTACTTTCAAAAACAAGAAATGTTCCAAAAGGACCCCAAACTTTTCAACAGCTGTGGGGTGTAAAACATTTTTTGTCGCACTGGGGATGGCATGACAACTTCATCTCTGAGCAGTGAGCTGACATCCAAGTTATTAAGGTGGAATTCCGTGGATATACTGTACCTCCCTGCCCTTTTCTTCTCCTCGTCAGTCATTGTGCCATTCAGGAACTCTTTCAGAGTACAGGTGTTCTCCATCCATTCAATCAGACCAATTCTGAAAAGACAGTGAGATGCGATTATATTAATGAGATGTTTTTTTTAGTATTTTGCACAATTACTGTTACAATTACTTCTCCCCAGGCTTGTTGGTCTATTCCATATAAACGTCTACGCGGCCCTTAGCCCCACCCCCCCCATCTCACTCACACACCGCAGTGACACTGACCGCTGGAAAACGAGCTATAACAGTAAACGGAAAAGCAGAGTTTAACTGAAATGTAAAAAAGTAACCGACTCGTTTTGTAGTAGTACTAGTACCAGGGCCACAGATGCTAGACCGGGAAGAGGAAGATGCCACAGCCCGGTTCACTGGTGAAAGATTAAACAGAGAGTACAGCAAAGCCACAGACAGTGCAGCTGAACATTACAGTATTCCCATACATTGATTTATTTGTGGCGGCCCACATCAATATGAACGCTGACCGCCACTTATTGATTTTTCGATTTGTTTTACTAGGCCTATTAAAAACCTCTGCAGAGCTGCGTGCAGCACCTTACAACGCTGTCAACGTTGGAGACCCACCACTTTTCAACACAAAGCGACGGACGTTTCCATGCACGCAGTAATGTCACAGTTAATATTGTGGGACATGTATGCAGCACAACAAAACAAAAAATAGTTTAAAACTTGACAGGTCAGACAGAGGAAACAAAATTCAACTTTTAGCATCTGAAATGTTTAGACACTCTGATGGAGCTCAGAACTGATCAGGATGACGGCTGCTTTACTCCAAACAGTGTCTCTGTATGAACCTGGACTGTGTGAGACCGTTTGGATGTGGAGAAGAACACAGCATATTATATAACATTAGATCCTGATGATCCTGTCGGCTTGTCGGGAGATTTAAATATGAAGTTATGCTACTGTGCCTCATGCGTAAATGTGCACAGCGTCTCTCTTCACGGGGAGACGCTTTACCCTATTTCACCCATCCTGAAATTCGCTAAACGTAGTTATCGCCCAAAACTCTGCCTAAAAACAGCGGTGCTCTCAGTTAATGCACGCACAATGTTGTCATGTGCTTCATGTGTTTCCCCAGGTCTGGACACTGGCCATCGATGGGGAAACACATTTTCAACTTGAAAAGAGGGTTGCGATGGTGTAATCACATAGGTGTCATTTACACTGGGGACATGTCCCCATCACTTTTTGAAAGCATTTGCTAAAAGTTTTCTGAAAATTAGCTCGCAGCAAGAACTGTTAGGCTAAATACCTAATACAAATTCTATGAGAACTACTTGCACAATAGAAAAGCATGAAATGCAATGTAATATAAAAGAAACAGATCTGCCTTGTCCAACAAAGGTAACTTAGGCTAAAAACAAGCAACTGATTACTGCATTATATTCAATAATATTTTTATATTCTGATTTGTCACCGGCCACATGCATTTTGTTTCCCTTCATATAAATAAAAGACATTTCCACCATAAACTGGTGCAGAAAATGTCTCTAGAATGCAGGAAATTAAGAGTTTAACGCTTAAAATCTTTTCGGGGAGGACCCCCAACCCCCCCAAACAAATAGTGTTTGGTCATGCTTTTATCTTGTATTGTTTTTGTATTATTGTCTCTTGGGTATTATTGTCTTTACACTTGTTAAAGCACTTTGTAACTTGTTTTTGAAAAGTGCTCTACAAATAAAGATCTGTCTCAAAATTGGTCTGGATCAAAGTCCAGGGCCATTTTTTACTCCCAGTCCGTCCATGGTACGCCTACCAGTCATCACAATATGTCTGGATGGGCCCCAATTCCAAATTAAATATGAAACATGATAAACTAATAACATAAAATACTTTTGGTACATCAGGAAACCTTGTTGGTTTTTCCTGGAAGGACAGACAGACGGATGGACAGACAAGCTCAGTACCTTGTAGTTATGGGAATGACTTGATAGGTGCGGAGCTGCAAGCCTCTGTGTGTGCAAGCAGCATCATGACTCAGCAAAATGTTCATGACAGCAAAAAGCTGCTCAATGCGTTGGTCCTGGCGGAGGTCCTCCCCACCCTTCACCAGAAAGGGGTGGTCCCGCTCATCATCACCACGAATGATCAGACGTTTCGGGCGGCGAATGGAAGACATCACTTTTACCTGCATGGCATAAATTCCCACTAATACAGTGACCAGCCCACAAACGTGCACACTGGATGCTATTAGAACATCCAAATTGTCCTATTTTACAGTGAACAGTAAAAACATACCCTTTCATCAAAGCCTGTTATTTTTGCATGATACTCTGGCAAAGGTTTAGATCTGCCATCATATTGCCCTACAAAAAGAGAAAAAAATCATTAGTTCAACAGAATAGTGTTTTATTTTCGGAAAATGTATGTCCCCTCAATTACAGACCATTAAATACCAGAAATAACAAATAACCAGATTAGAAAAATGTCATAAACAAGATATGTCAATACCAACAATCTACAATATTTCCAGAGATGAGATTACCCCAATTTCAATAGAATGAATTTTTATATTTACTGACCTGGGATCTCCAGCTCATTGCTGAATGTGTCTGCTTTAAATCCACTCAACCAGGGAGAGTATTCCTTCAAGTTCCCTGGTTCTTTCTGAAATTCACGCATGGATGATGCCAGATCGTCCACCCGCCGCAAAAAGCTTTTATCTTTTCTGCTCTCAAACAGCTTGCTACCTTTAGGTCCCAGCAGTTTCTCCACATCTTTAGCAAATTTCTGCAATAAATACCATTACAATTTAATAACATATTTTTTTTCAACTACTACTAAAGCTTCAATTACTGCTGTACATCTGGTATCTGGTACAGAACCCCAAAATGTAGTAAATGGTTTTCAGACAAGTCAAAAATATAACTGAATACATAGATAAATAATAGGGTTTATTAAACAATTAAGATGGAGTGTAAAAGAATTAGTAAAAAATCTTTCTCTAGCCCCTTAATTTTTCTATATTTTGGTCTTGGCACACACTTAATCTTTTACATATCAATTTCCCCTTACGCAACACAGGAAATGTTGCCTTTGCTCATAATTTTCCCATATGCATAAATAAATAATAAGATGCCTGTGTAGCTAGCTAGGTTGGGTGCTAAACACAGTAACAATCAGCTTTTTCAGCCTGCTACCTAGCTGAAGCTAACTTACATCTAGGGTTGCAGCAGTATATGTGGTATGAAAATGGACAGGTATACCTTTTACAATCGCATCTATGGTATTGAATTTTACTGCATTATAATAATATAATGTCAATAATATTTATTGAAATTATAAAAAAGTGTTTGTTCAACAACAAAAAAACAAAACAATGTAACTGATAATTGTGTGATACTGTAAAACAGTGATATGTTCTGATATATCGTACCGTTGGAACCCTACTTACATCATAAAATTAGACCAGCCAGTGCACATAATGTTATGCCTACACTGTACTGCATACTGCTGCAGCATCGCTGCATAAACACAGTTGCTAAAGCATTTTAGCTAGTAAGCTAATGTATCCAGTGATTTATGACCTGTCTGATAGCTTTTTACTACATTTTGAGAGTTTCCCACCTCCATACTCAGATGGGTCATTTATACAAAGAATTCTGGGGCATGTGAGTGATGTATTTTAAGTTTGGAATAAAATGTGTATTTGGCATAACAACAGCTGAAAAGACAAAAGAAAAAGTGTATGCATACAGAAACTCAAGCTTCAATAAAAAAAAACAATAAAATGATTTATCATCTGGAGTTTAGTAAAAGAAAGAAAGTGCATTTTTGTAGCTGTGTATGTTGTCGTATAAATTGTTACTCTTTACTCTTACAATATAGCTAAACAAGAAAAGATGAAACATCGAAGCAAACTACAAACTTGGATAAATTTCTTGCGAAACATTCCATGACTGGCTGTGTTACGATCCCCAAGTGAAACACGCATCTCGTCATATATGATGCCCATCTGCTTCTTGTCAAAGCTTGGTTTTTCCATTTCATTTTTCAGACTATCCCACCAATCCTGTGTGGAACAAAAATACAAAGATCAATGACAGGCAAAAACCAGTAGCAGCTAATTTAATTCATGATTGAACTTGCTTATCACCCTAAAAATCATCTCAGGGTTTGTAAGCTGCTGCAGTGCATCCACAAAGTTCTTCACAGCTCCTCCCTTATCCAGCATACTTCTGAGCCTGTTGAGACACAGACACAGACACAGACACACACACACACACACACACACACACTATAAATAAGCAGACATTTACAAAATGCACTAATAATATCAAACCCAGAAAAACAATGGGAATCCACCTGGAAATGGACAAAACATAAGGCAGGTTACCTGTTGACAAATTCCTGCTGCTGGTGTCCTGTAGCAGAGTCCTCAAACTTGTAACTCTCACTGCTGATCATTAGAGCGTAAACCAGTGCTTGAGGGTAGCACTCTGCTATCTGCCCAATGCAGTGCTGCACTGCTACAGCTTCTGGCTTGTCCAAAAGGGCAACCATTTGACTGATCCAGCCAATCAGCATCCAACAGGGAACTGACATCATCTACACACGGAAAGTTGGTACTGTCACTGTACAACTAAAGAGCATGTACATTATAGGATAGGACACCAAGTTGAAATGCAGGCTCCTCACTACAGCGCTGATGTAGTTTTACTTTTAAGGTAAAAAATGTTGTGTGTTCATCATTCTATATTGCTACATGAACAGCAAAACATTGCTGTTGGGATGTAAAGAGAATAACAATAAATATAACAACAACAAATGCTCCTGAAATATGAAGATACAGCCAGCAGCTTAGTTTAGCACCAAGACTGGAAACAGGAAAACAGCTAATGTGGATCAGTTATTTCTTGAAAAACAAATTCATGTTGGCTGTAATGTAATTTACAAATGTAAATTTCCTGCAAATAGTCCATCGCAAAACTAAGACCTGCCAAAATTAAATTAAAAGGCAATTATATTTTAAATCAAACTGTGATATAAAAATCTTTATATATACAAATCTTGATATAGCATCATTACTACAATCATTTACATCTGCCCAAGAAGAAGGTAAAAATATTTTGCAAATGCTAAGTGGGATAAACTAAATTTGTGGGTTTACCCATCACTACATCCCTGGCCTTAACACACTACCTCTTTTGTCATGAGGTCCAGTGTCTCAGAGGGGTATGACTCAATGATCTGCAGCAGACGTGGAAACTTGAGACGAGCTTCCTCTGAGTTCATCTTCAGAGCTTTCAACATGCTCTCCACTACATGAACAGGCAGTGCCAACAGGTCTGGATACTTGCTTTCTGTAAAAAAACAAACAAACAAAAAACATAGTTATTGACAGTCTCAAACACAAGAACACTTTGTCCAGTATTTAATTCATCCAAAACCAGACACCCCATATTATTTTATCTATAAACACAAAAAGATGCTAGATCACGATATACGTGTATCGCAACTTTACCTTAAACATGCCACGATAAAAGATTTTAACCATGTTGCTCCCCTCATAAAGAGATTGTTTCCATGTATCTTTGCCTTCATTTAATAAGTGGTAGAACATAGCATTGGGAAAAGTGAGGGAGAGGAATTAAATGTGACAGCCAGACATGAGCCATGAAGACATCAAGTGGCATGAAAATACTTTAACAGTGCACCAGTTAAGGAGTCTGAGTGTCCTCTACAGTTAGTTTACCATTACTTCATGTGAGAGGTGTATGTTTTAGATCTGTAACAGCGGTCGGTTAGATTATTATAAATCCATCATAATTGGTAAATCAACAAAAAGGCACACAGTTAGTTAGTTAGTAGTACTCACCCGTTTCACTCTGTTCCTCCTCCCGCAGTCGTTTGTCACAGAAGTTGGCCAAAGCCATGTACGTCTCAATTATGCCGCTGCTTTCCACACAGTCCTGTGTATAAGACTGAAGCTCTTCATCAGCCTTTCGGGTAGCATCACACAGCAACTTTAATGCTTGTAACTGCAGCCCCACTTCCACTTCCTGCAGAATGAACAGTTTTTAGTGAATAAATGCCTTACACGCTCTCATTTACATAGCCTATTTGTACATGTTTAGGGTTCCGTTTTATAATTCAAAGCAGGATTATTAGGACATAACCAGCTGTGATCAATGAAGTATAGCATTTTTCTCATTCAGGTACATGAATTTTACAGTTTAACACATTACACATCACCCTCATTTTATTATTTGCATAGCCCATAAGCAATTCAAAGAAGGCAACAAAACCACCTGCTTTAGTCAGACTTCACACTTATATGTTTTATAAGTTATATAATTATATGTTATACAAGTTTGTAGATAATATTAAAAAATACACTGCAAGTAGAGTACCTTTGGATTTTCATTCGGCCAAGCAGCTCCAGAAAGCTTTGCAACTCTCTCTGCTTTCTCAGCGTCAACAGTTCCCAGGACCGAGGGGCTTTTGCTTACAGCTGTGGCCAGGATGTGGAAAGATGTACCCTGGAGTATCTTTTGGTATCTGAATACTTTAGCTGTGGCACTTTGACAGTCAGTCTGAAGATCCTCTGCAGAGAGAAAAGAGCTGACATGAAATATCTCACTGATGTCATTTTAAAATGAAACAGATTGGTCACAGACTCATAACAGTGAGTCAGTTATTAATGGGACTGCATCATTTCTAATCATGTTCATCATTGTAATCATGTTCATGCTGATTATCTTCTATTTTTATCAAAAAAGTAGTAGTTAAAATAAATGTAACTATAACCAACAAACCTTACCTAACCTATTTCTGGCTACCTTTAATACAAGCTTGTGAAATGTTAACGAAAGATATCTTGTTGTTGAGTTGCCTAATATCATAAATCCTCCGTCCTTTCAAACTTTGATATTAGATACATACTGATACATATCATCTATTGATTCACTGATGTTCTAAACTCTTGAACAAAGTGCCAAAATTGAATTTTTTCAGATTCTGGCACTCGCTATTCTGCTGATTGACACTTGGTGTGAGTAATGCACCAATAATGGGAGTGAAGAGAAAGAAGATTGCTAAGCAAACATGAATGTAAACAATGCAGGGTTTAAAACATTTAGAAAATGCGCTTTGCAAATGTTTTAGGAGGAAGGAAATGAACTAAACATGGCACCTTTAAGTATATCACATTATTACAAAATCTGGCGAGTCAAATGTAAAATTGCATCCTGACAGAGACAATGCAGTAATCATGTTAAGGCAGCCTTTCATTCTCAGTTGTGTAATGTACAGAAGTCCTTTCCCTGCTTACCCAGGAGTGGGATAGTCTTCAACATGGTACTGATTTGATCCACAGGACCCTGGGAATGGCTGCGTTTATGGTTGTAGCGGCTAAAACTGTGGACCCACTGCCGCAACCAGCCTCTGTTTGTTTTGGCTTCTTTGTGAAGGTCCTTCAGCAGCTTGGTGGCCACAGGAAAGTTTTTCTGAAAACAACGTTTGTGTTCCATGATGAGTTTGTGGTAAACATGTAACAGCACAAACAAAAAGTTACATCCACAGTTGTTTCTTCACCTGCTTCCATGCGCTATCAGCCATTTGTAGCTTCATGTTGAACTTGCAGTCATTTACTAAGGTGTCAATGTCACCTGCTGGGTCATCTGAACCGTCCACCTCCATGCTGTCACTGGGAGCGTGGCCTCTCAGCTTTTCCCTGATCTTGTCTAAGAAGAAACATCTAAAACGTAGAGATCAAATTTCTGTCACAATTTGTTATCTGATCATTTAAAAGACGTGTGAGGGAAATATTAAAAATATTTTTTTCTTACCGAGATGTAATGATATCATCCCATAAGTTCACCGGATCCACTTTAGCATCAGGATATCGCTCGGTCCACAGCCTGATGAGCCGCTTGAGGGAGCTCACAGACACTAATGAATACAATACAATGAATTATACTACATTTTGAGAGTGGAACAAAAATATTGTTTTATTCAAAGCATTAAACAAAGGGTTTCAGGGAAATTATGCTGCATTTAAGGAAGAGCGTAAATTACTACCTTTAACTGGTTATTTGGATATTAACAGTATGAGTTTTAAAAGACAATATCTCTGCTCACCCTCTCCTTTAATAAACAGCAGGAAGTCCTGGATTTCAGTCAAGGCCTGCACTGACTGCAGGGTGGTGAGCCGACTTTGAGTCAACAGCGTATCCACACTAGAGTAATTCTATAGGAGGCAAAGAGATTGAGTGCACACTGTGGGTGAGCGTAGAGTTTCAGATCCAAACGCATTTTTGCATATTCTTTGACTGATTCTTTGAGTATTTTTAGAGAGATTTAGAGCATGTATGAAATCTACATATTCAGTATATACAACATACTATACATTAAGTAATTAATATTAATTAATTATTAACTCTGCCATTGTAAAACTCTTAGGTGATAAGCAGAAAGGATGTGTGACAGCAGACCTCCATAAAGAGTTGCATGGCGTAGTTGGTGTAGTATTTTGCGCGGTCATAGTCCTCCTGCAGGATGTAGAGCAAGCTGAGCTCTTGGCTGTAATGACTTTCCAGCAGCTTTTTGCGTTCCTCTACCCTCATGGCTTTGTCGATGAAGCTGAGAAGAGTCTGTTCCGTCTCACCCAGCTGCAGCTGCTTCAACATGCTGCGAATCATGTGCCGCAGGTACATTTCCTGTCACAAATGCAAAAACAAGGGCATTTGTATGACATGGGGGGCTGATGCAATTTTTGCAAAGTTTTCATTTGAAGCCATCGCTTCACGATCAACAATAGAGGAAAATGCTTTTTGGTTGGAAGTAAACCTGCAGGGTGTTGGATGGTCCGATCTATTACCTGGTAGAGAGGCTCCGACCACATCAGCTCGAGGTTGGGTGGCGAGTTTTCATCTATGTTTACAGTGGAGCAGTACTGAAGAGACTTCCACTCAGTCAGATGGTTGTAGGCCTCCATGGCAGCTATTTCCCAGAAGTCCTTCTCAGAGTCAGTGGGCTCGCCATCACTCCAATCCTCAGTGTTCAGCGCCTGCCAGTATGGGAGAGAGTAAACACTTTTACACTACAGTGTAGTGTTACTTTTGTCAGATGAAACTAAATGAAATATATTTGTCACCGACTTTTTTCCCCCTGACTAAAACGAGACGAAGATGAGACGGCGACAATCTCCTTAGACGCTGACACTATATTAACATGCAATATTGTTGACGAAAAATTACGAGACTAAAATGTAATTCATAAAATAAAAACATTAATAAAATCTCTCTTTTTTGACATTATAATGAGGAGACAAAATATTACTCCCTCTAAATTTTCAGTTGAACAGTGTTCATTCAGCGGTATTTTATGTCTTATTAAGCCATCAGCTCCCCTAAAAGCATGATTTGTGATATTTCGGGGGGGTCTCTAAAATATTGACAGCATGCTTTATTGCCATTAATCTCTATATTTCTCTATCATCATGGATCATGACAGACTTCATCCAGCCAGATGAACGATCATCGACCGTCCGCAGCGGGCCGGTACCCCGCGATCTCCTGGCCCTGGTCCACCCCACTCCCTCTCCGGTATGGGATGTGTCGCTAGTACGACCGACACTCTGAACTGTTTGTGATCGTTCCCTATGGCTGGATTAATATTACCCATGATCCATGTAGGCCTACTACTGCAGCTGGGGGCTCTCCGCAGTGCCACGCAACTTTCTAAATTCTTCCCTCTCACGGAGAAAAGAAACGCGCGCAAACACAGCCGCAGCTGTTGTGTGAAGCGTAATTGTAGCAAAATGGCTACATATGATTATAAACATTATTATTATAATAATAATAATAATAATAATAAGACAAACATGCCTAATACTTTCACAGTCAGCCCCAGGCCTACATGCTTGCAGCTAATAATGATTCAAGAGTAAGAATCACTGTTGGTCCCCCTCCTCCGCATCATGGGAAAAATAAAACTAAGCGCCCCCGGAAGCTATGTATAGTTCGCACACTGATGTGGTTATAAGATTTTTGGAAAAAACCCTACAAACTTGAAGCGGCATATCAAGGCTAACCACCTGGGAATTGAGGTAAGTTAATGTCTCCTTTGCAATAAAAATGAGAATAAAATTATACTAATGAGTTAGAAAAGACTAAAATGATGGTTAATGACTAAAAATAGACTAAAATACTTTTGATTTTCTTTTGACTAAAATCAGACTAAAATACCCAGACTTAGTCAAGTAAAATATGACAAAAAACTAACAAGGACATTTGAAACAGGACTAAGACTAAATTTTTATGAAAATTAACACTACTACAGTGCTATGTACACAACTAGCAATCTGGTAAAACTACAGCAGTCCAGTGTATTGAAACGCTACCTAACAACTATGCTAGCCTTGTTGCATTGGGAAAAACTGTACCTGATTGTAAAGCTTCACAGCTTCTGCAAAATCACTGTTGGCTTCAGCTTGAAGCGCAGCACAGGTGATCGACTTGGTCCCAACTTTACCACCAAAGATGCCACGCATAACATCATAATCTTCCAAAGATCTGTAAAGCCTGGATGAACAGGGGAAACAAAGAGCACGCTAAGTTCTACAATTAACAAAACCAACTACACTCATCCAAAGGTGATTGAGTGGTGCTGTAATGTAGCTCCTGGCAGTTACAATCTCTGTCAAGGGACAGAGGTAAGGTACATGAATCTGTTTCCATTGGAAAAAAGGAATAGAAAAGATGAACTGGCATTAAAAAAGAAATGAAGTCACCACTTCATCATTAAGTTAATGATGTTTCTAATCAGCTACATACTGTACAGTATCTTAAACCCAGCTATGAGCTATCTAAGGAGAAGACAACAGTACGGTATGCACAAATGCACTTTAAAGCTGTGGCATGTTATTCAGCTCCTAACATTAAGCTATACACCATCACTGACAGAACCAGTATCAAGGTAAACAACATTGTAATACCTTGCAAGGTGGATCCATTTATTGGTGTCTGGGGGGATTTCTTTGCGCCCTCGTGACCGTTTGGTAGGAGGCTCCTCCTGGCCACCAGCATGTAACAAGCCATCTTCCAGCAGCAGGATGCCGGACGGCTGCTGGAGACTCACCAGGCAAGTGGAGCTGATGGCTGCTGGATTGAGATGCTGCAGCTCCTTATTCTGGTAGCACATGTCCTAACAACACAACCAGACTCATTGGTTTTCAGCCTTACAGTTTAGAGATGTTTCACTTTAATAATCAAGCTATACAATAACAAAGCACCGACAGCATATTGGAGCACCTGCATGACACATTTTATTTGTTGCCACTCTGTTAGCTGTTGGGTAACAGCCGGATTTCACTACAGTTAAACTAAAAACTTCCATTATGTCTTACAAGTGTTGTGAAACTTGTGACAATTTGTGTTTCTAAAAATGCAAAAATAAATATTACTAATAATGGCCAACATGAAAGAAAATAAATGGAGAAAGCACCGTCACCCACAAAAAAGACTACGCTCTGGAGGAAATTAGAATATTAATGTAAAGATGATAAAACC
This sequence comes from Micropterus dolomieu, assembly GCF_021292245.1. Classification (NCBI taxonomy): domain Eukaryota; kingdom Metazoa; phylum Chordata; class Actinopteri; order Centrarchiformes; family Centrarchidae; genus Micropterus; species Micropterus dolomieu. The sequence goes on from NC_060150.1 coordinate 28,457,404, forward strand.
TATTTAAATATAGTAATACTTCACTTTTCTTACTGGACACAGATACAGTGTTATTGTGGATGCACTCTGTAATTTTACATATCCAGGACTGAGACAAAATTTTTAAATAATTTCTGAAGGCCATTACCTGCACACATGCTATAAATGGAGGGAAGCAGAGGGTACTCTTGCTCAGGAATGTATTCATGTTGCATCGCAGCTCCTCTTTAATCCTCCCGCTCTCCCCTCTTGATTTGTGTGTTTCCATTTCTTGGAGGATACCAGCAAACAGAGAGCTGAACAGCTGTTTGGCTAAAATTGGATCTCTCTGAAGGAATATGCATGGAAAAAAAAAACATTATCTGTGAACACAGCTATTTGTTTTTTGGATGTATTGTACTGTATGTGTGTATGTATTGTTTTTGTTCATTTATGTTTAGCATCTTTCCAGCCTAACTACTTTGTACTTACCTGTGCTAGTGCCTGAAGGGGGGTGATGAGGCTACTGTATGAGATCTGGATGTCTGGAAAGTCTCCCACTCTGTAGTTACGATAGAGAGTCACCTGAGCCTCTTTTCTCAGCCTTTGATCAGCTTTGTCTTCCTGTGGGTCACCCAACAAAACCAGTGATGGTTAGAGACAGTGGCAGTTTGGAAAAGTTAGTGACACAATAAGAACAAACTATAAAGTAATTAATCTTTAAGTGCGTATGGGCTGCTGTAGAGCATTTCAAAAATGACTTGCATTAAGGATGAACATATTAGGCATATTAGTTTGATACCTTTTTCTGTTTTTGCTGTTGAATCTCTCTTTGTGCATATGTCAAGCTGACTTTCTCCTGATCCTTGAGAAATCTGCGTCTCAATCTTAGGATGTTAGTACGTTGCTCGTTTTCCGCTGTTGACATACAGACATAAAATATATATTTACATTAATGTCTAACCTCAAAAAACAAAACATGATTGCTGTGATAGTTAACATCCAACCGTTACGATCGACAGAACAAAGTTCTGAAGCAAATAATCATCCTGCACATGAAGTCTTCATCACATAATTTAGTCAAATCATTACTGCAAGAACATTTAAACATGGGGCTGTGGCCCACCATGTTTTGCAATTCAGTTTCCCAGCTCAAATAACTTGAGTTACCCTTTTACAGTTAACCAGGACACATAACAGGTCAGCTTCATCAGTTTTGAAACATTAACCCTGTTCAGTATTTGAATACAATATACCAGTGGATCAAAGCTGATATGAAGTAGGGTCCCATGATTTGTGTGATGCGGTAAACACTGATCCAATCACAGAATATGATCATACAAATGGAATCAACTTTGAAATGCAGAATATCGTAGAATCTGCCAAAATGTGGAAGCAATTTCTAATAAATCTGTGATTTCCCTAGCATTATAAGCCATGTCCGGTCAAGCTTTGTAAACAAGAAGGAACGTTGCCCGTGTGAAAGTAGCCTCCGTCAGACCTCTGTGTTTGAGCAGCATATGGATGCTGTCCTGCAGAAGACCCGAGGGAAGAAATTGTCAGCAGTTAAGTGAAAACCTATTTAATAGGGGACATTTGACAATACATGTATTGTGACTTGTTGCACATACATTTGAATATTTCTATATAAATATTTGCATGATACATAAAATTAATTGATTATTCCCTTATTTATTTCTTATTGAAATTTAGAAACTTTATTCATCCACCACACAAAATTCCAAAGAAATTAAAAACTTCAAAAAAATTAAAATAACATAAATTTAATATTTTTTTTTAACATATTTTAAACAGATTTCATAGAGCCCTAATGAAACTTTACAGCACCACTGGTGCTGGAAGTAACCTCTTATAATAGGTTTAGCCGGTATCAAGGTATTATGGTGTACCAGGGTATTTAGAAATGCCGATGCTATGACTTCCAATACTGTCCAAAATACAGATGCTCCTCTTTCTATAAAATTGAAATGGAGATGCTGTATTGAGCTGATGTATCGTAGTGTACGCCCTCAACGTGGGTGGGCGACACTGCATAAAACTGCCTGACATCTTCAATGCGATAAACCCCTTCACTTCTACCGGAAGTTGGTAAACAACACACACACACACACACACACACACACACACACACACACGAGCTTTAGCTGTTACTTTATTTGCTGATAAACTGAAACCTACACTCAACATTTACTGCTAAATTTCACAGCTCACCTTTTCCTCTGCTTTGCTGTGTTCATTCTCTCAACAACATATTCAGTCCGTACACTAAAAGCAGCAACTGCGAGTGGTAAGGATAACGGACTAGTAATAAAGTATAATGCCTCTGCTTCTGTTTGGGAGTATTTTGGGTTCAGCCCAGATGATAAAGGTGGGCCAGCCAACACAGACAAAGCGGTCTGCACATCATCTCACTGGAACATACTTAACAGTCATAAAAAATTAAGGAAAAATGGGCAGTGCAAAATTTTAACAGGTGGGCAATTCCTCTCAGAGACTAACCTTTAGTGCGACTGTCCACCTCATCGGTTGATGCAGTAAGGCGTTTTAGGCCAAAGCCTTCTCCTACTGGTCTCCTTGCTGTACCTTGCCTTTCTGATTTCTTATCAAACACCAACAGTGAGGACTCAGAGCCAAGTGTGTACTCTGCTAGTGTATCCACACTGCTGCCCGTCAGCCAGTTATATGCTGTACGTCGACCTAGTGGGGAAAAAATAGGTAAAGAAAAATATGTTAAGCTGCTAAAGGTACAGCACGTGCTTCTGTCCTTAGTACTGGTATAATAATACCAGTACACTGAATTAGAGTAGTACCTGCTGTTTGGGTTTGGGAGAACTCTAATGAAGTCTGAGTGGCTCGCAGCTTCCCCTTCATGCTTCCAGACTGGGACGCTGCCAAACTTTCTGGGCCCTGAGAGCTTTGAGTTTCAACAAACATGGGAGTCATCACTGTACTCCTGAAGCGCCAGTTGGAATCAATCACATAGTCCTAGAGAGTGGAAAAATGTCATTAATACATCAGCGTCATCACTAGCATACTAATAAGAATATCTAACTATCTTGTTACTGTAACGGACCTGAAAGGTACACTCTGACAGTGGATACTCAAACATGTTTCGTTTGAAGTCAGGACTCTGGCTGGTCATTTCCAGTAGCAGATTGGTAGCTAAGCTTAAGAAACACCTTTCTATGTGACAGGAGTACAGAGATCCAAGCACCGTCAACATTCTCTCTAGGGTCGCAGTGGGGAGGCGCTTCTCCTGACTCCAGAAGTTACGAACATAAAGCCTGAAAACATAATGACAGACATGGAGGTTTTTTGGTTAAAATGCTGATTATTGTATTGTGAATTGTAGAAATTAAACTTACCTGCACAATATAAGAATGGATAACGTAAAATAAAGGTAAGAGAGAAATAGTGGGTACTTACTGAAGGCCTTGGTTTTCTTCAGAGAGTCCCTGAAGTAGTGTTTCTTTAGCTGCATTCAAAACCTCTACTGAGGTGCTGTCTTCCATGCTCTCTGCATCACTAGAAGAATCATAAAAAACAGAATATCACTAAAGTTCACATCAAAGAAGTAACAACCTGTGACTATATTAATCCAACATAATAAAATGAGTAATTGTAAATCAATTTTGCTGTACAATTTGCACCATTTGGTAGTCTTGCTATATGGAATATAGTATTTAACCCACATCGGTTAATTGTTTAAATTATGCATTATCCCCCTTGGGTTAAATCAGAAAATGTTACTGAATGATATATATTATTTTGTAGCTAGTTTACACAACTACATCATGGCATAAATAATGTAAATAACAAGAGAGCAAAGTGGGAAATTATGATCTGTTTGATAACAAGAGGACAAAAAGGGCTCACAGTACCTGTAGTTGTCTTGGATCCACATGAGGATGTCATACATCCTCTCTCTGCACACTGGTGAATGATGGGAGACAAAAGCTGTCACAGGTCCCAGGAGCTCCTGAAGCTGAACTGGAGTCAGTTGGGCAATAATCTTGTGGATGATATCCAGACAAACTCTCTGCTTTGCTTCATCCCTGGGGGCACAGAAGAGCAATGTGCAGAAACACGGTCGCAGCACAAATTAATATTTAAATGTGTTATTCATTACACTTATAAGATGTCAAATCTCTTGATTTCCAGTATTTGATGATTGCAAAGGACCTGATTTCCTGCCAAATCTATGTTCAACAAACCACAATGCAGTGTATGTGCTGGCGTGGGTTTTATACATTTTTTACAGTGACGGTTTCATTTGTTTGGGGTACTTACAGTACAATAATTTAATGTCTTAATGTGTTTGCAGAGATTACTAATGGAAGTGAACCAAAGACAATCCATAAAGACAATAAACATGCAGATCACGGTTGAGACAGTGATTAGGACTTACCTATGGCCCATCATCTGAATGAAGCCTGTGGTCTTCAGCTGCAGAAAGATGTCTGGGATGACATCCGCTCTGCTCAGCACGCACTCCAAACAATGAGTCTTTAAGATGCCGTGCAACTTTGGCAGGAGGAAGAACACGTAGTTGACAAACCTGAAAATGTTTTAAATAAAGCCGCAGTTAACAATAAGACTTTAGATTTTAATGCTTAGGGTCACGTCAAAAGCAATGTGCAGACAGTAAAATTCACCATGTTGATTTATTAAATTATTGTTAAATTACAAGGGGAAAGTATAAAACATAAGGCAGAACTACAAACTCACCGATCCATAAAAGGGGGAAAGTGTTTTGACACTTTGTTTAAGCAAATTATGAACTTGTCATCCATGTCTTTTTTCTTCAGATTTGTTATCTTAGTTGCAGCATGACCGAGAAGTTCTTGATGATGCTGAGACAAGAATAAGAAAATGACACAAATCTGACATTCACGTAATGAATGTACTGAATTTAAAATGAAAAAAATAAGAATACTGCCGAGATACACATCTGCTGACTTTACCTAAGCATTAACTAAATAAATATTTGTGCTTCTTGAACATATATGAAGTATAACTGGAATTCAACCAAAGAAGGGAAAGTCTCATACATTGTCCATTTCAGTCATATTCTTCAGGATGAGGCCGATAATTTCAGCAGCAGCTGCGTAGACGTCTTTATACCTTACAAATGACACGTTGTTGGTGAGAGATTGGATGTACCTGAAAATACAGAGCACACAGAAATGATTAAAGATGCTTTGTAAGATGGCAGTATGAGAGCTACAACACACATTCTCTGTTTATCTTGCTGTCTGTTGCTTAATTTCACTTCAACTTGCAACTAAAAAAAAAAACAATATCTGAATTAGCAAATTAAATTATGGTTCTAAACAGTGAAGCTGTGAAGTTACACAGTGTGCAGTATGTTGCACTTTAGCTTCACTGTATATTTTACCTCTCATATTCAATTCCACATGAGGCATCGTAAGCTGGAAGGTTGTTGGCCAGGATGATCCCCAGCAGCTGCAGTCCAACAGAGTTGTCCTTACTATTTGGGTCAGTGCCACAAATCCGCTCGTATATCAGACTAGCAGGGCAGGAAAAGAGATAAAAGACCAGTTATATTCCATTGTGTCAAATGCACATTAATTGTTCAATGAGAGTGTGCAAGGAATACCTGTAAGGGACATGCAGACAGTCTTTCCAGCACTCTACCAGAGTGCGAATGATCTCCAGGTTGTGACGGAATACTGCCCTCTTGGAGTGGAAACTGTGTTTCATCAGGAACTCTAACAGCCGGTTGGCGAGCACTTCATCTCTGGGGTTACCCTGGGACAAAAATAAATCTATTACTAATGATAATCTACTAGTGCTCCGTAGTCATATGGAGTTTTATATTATAATTAAATGGCAAAAAAAAGTGAGGAAAAAAAAAAACACCCGGGAGAAAGTCCCATAATGTCAAAACAAAAGTCCCTCTCAAAATTTCAAAGCCATGTGTTGGAATCTTTAGATTAAATTTAAACAAATGTTGATATTTGTACAGACCGCAGCAGACTTAAATGTCTTAAAAATTTAAGTATTAGCAACCTTGGGGCTGGCCAGGCTTGTCCAAGAGAGCACTGTGACCACAACATCCACCACCATAAAATGGATCCCCTCTCCTCCGTTGTTTCCAGAGACCACAACCTGCAGGAGCGGCCCCAGCCAGTGCTTGGCATATGGTCGAAAAACCTGGGAAGATTGACAACAAAGATTAAACCTTGATTTATTTTATTCAAAGACAGTAATCAAATACATTTGTATCGATTTACCTCCTCTGTGTTGATGATGAGCTTTGAGATGAAGAGTCTGATATTCAGAGGTGTTGCTGGATTTGACAGTTTTGCATGTAGAAATTTCATCCACGGAGGAAGTTCACCAGGCAGGTTTCCCTGTTTCATTAACAAAAGTAGAGAGTAGTCTGAATGACATGAGTTCCAAAATAATATTTGTAGATCATTCTATTATATTGATGTGAAGCCATGTGTTTCTGTCTGCAGTGTCCTTTCCACCTATCCAGATGAAGTATTACGGAAATGACTTTTCTGTAAAAAGATCAAAAGTCAAAACAAGCTTTACTCTTCAGTGCCACTGACCTGTTCAATTTTAGGGGTTATGTTGTTCCTTTGCATGTGTCCAATAAGAGCAGTCATGGCTGTCATGCATTCATGCTGATTTAGCTCATCCATTTCTAGATCCACCATTGCATCCTGGGAGGGATTTGTCTCCTCTGTCTCCTAGATGTACAAATATACCAACAATCTTCCTTATCACCATCAAAACAATATTATAATGCATCTGTCATTAAACTGCAGATTACCTGTCACAGTGCTAAACATATATAAAGTTAGTTGCCACCAAGGATTTAACCCTTGGCAGGGTGGACAAACTTCAGTGCAGTTGTGTAAGGGAAACAAAAGAAATCACATGACTAACTCTTTTTGCAGCAGTGCGTCTGTGTCCTTCAGGGTTTTGGGAGCTGAAGGAGAAGCTTTGGACTCCGGTGGAGAAATCAAACTGACTCATCTCCTCACTCAGGCTGCTGTCGGCCATGTACGACTGGGAGGACAGATACACCGGTGCTTCTATGGAAACCCCACCATAAATCTCATGAACAAAAAGCATCAATTTAAAAATACTTTGGGTAAATTACTGGAGATGCACTGACCTCTGTGGCCACCTCATTGCCTATATTACACCCACATCATCCCCTTTAATTGTAAATAGCAGCTGCTTTGACGGCCAAATTCAAACAGTTTCAAAACATTGTGGTGAGCAGTAAATGAATACCTCCATTCTCCTCGCTCACTTCTTTTCGAATCATGACATATTTCTTCTTTCTCTCAAGTGGAACCTACATTGATGATAAAAATAAATGAATACACCATGACTGCAACTCAAAGTACACTGTACAAACAGATATGTCAAAAAAAAAAAAAAAAAAAAAAAAAATACATACCTCAATTTCAATTGGAAAGTTGTAGGTCCTTTTAATATCGATGATATTTTCCAGAATGAACTGATTCTGGAAAAGGAAAGAAAACCACAGTCAGTGAAGTCCTCTTGAGTTCTCCAATCACTCACCATTATTCCACCGAGATTTGCATAATTAATTGTTGTGCATCGTGCTGGATTTTATTATAGAAGTCATCCCTTACCTTCTCTGGTTTCTCACTGAAGAGGAAACCATGGTAGAATTTGGGCTCATTGAAGCTGCAGCTGATGACGGCGATTGCACAGTTGTAAGCAGCGCAGTGATAGTGTCTCCTAAGTTCAAGGAGCTGAGTCTCACCAGCCATGTTCTCAGTGAATGCTTCAAAACATGACCTGATTGAAATCAATTAATATCCTCATCAAATCAATATTCTAATCTATCATGGAAGAATAAGGAAATTTTACATGACTACCATGTTACGTGTTGCATTTTAAAAGTGTCAGGGTGTCCTACTTGATCAAGGTCTTGGACAACTCATTCCCCTCTGCTTTGTCTGAACGACAGTAGGCTTGATTGATGCGGGACTCCTTAGAGTAAACCTCTTCTTTGGGAAGCCGAGAATACAGGAGCTCCATCAGCTTGTAGCAGCCGTTCTTCTTCAGCAACTGGATCTCAAAATCCGTTTCATTTGACTGAAATTGATAAATAAACTGGCCTTAAATCGATTTCCAAAGTGCTCCTCCGGTCTAAATGATACACTGCTAGCTCTGGACTGTGAGGACAAAACATTTACGCAACTGCCAGATGTAGTAGTATAATGCTAAATAACAAACACAATGTGTAATACATACATATCATAAAAGTTTATAATACAACCAGAAAAAAAGCTATTAAAGCTTTTACTGCATATCTTTAAATATTTCACTGAATGTAACGATGTTAAGAAGAAAACCTTCGTGAAGCGGCTGAGCAGCAAAGCAGTGATGTCCGAAACATTTGCCACATAGAAGTCGTTCAGGGCCTTGGTGCTACAGTGGGAGGCAAGAGGCAGCAGAACCCTTTCCATCATGGCCTGCAGCATGGAGCTCATCGGCACATCACCCTGCTGGATCACCCCATATACTGTACACAGCAGTTGTACTACACTGCTTGACCTAGGTAGACATTGATAAAGACGGACAGTGGACACAGAATAAGCAACTCCTGTATGACCTAATGCAACGTTATCTAATGACCCTGCAATGGAACTTAACAGACCTCTTCTTAGACACTGTCATGATGGCATCTCATGTCATCTCTAGTAAGAATATACTGAACTTTCTAGTACTTTCAACCAGGGCTCAACGATATGGTCAAAAATGTTATCACGATAAAAAGTTTCATATCTTTCGATATCGATAATTATCACAATAAGGACCAAATCTTTATTTCTTTTGAGTTTAAAGGATGATTTTTGCTACTGAGGGAAAGCTGAAGAAACCTGATGGTTAATTGTGGTTTAAAATCATCTTTATGGTCAATACTTGATGCCAAACAGTGGATCACTTCACAAATCTGAGGTAGAACATTCAAAACAATTATGATAAAATCTTTCTTGAGTAAAATTAAGTAAAAGCTGACTTTAACCTTCTTTGGTAACTATGACCGGGATAACGAAGAACCTTCACAGACAGATACACTGAACAGAAACAGTTTGTGAAAAGCTAAAACATGATACTCAGGTGTTCTGTTCACATTCTAAATTAAAAGGTCATCTATAACTGGACTTGATCACAACATTTGTTATGTTTAACCTACCCATTCAAAACAGCTACACCTCAATGTAAGTAAGAAAGAAAGAAACCTCATGTGCAACCTTAGTGAAAAATGGTTATGGAGGCTTTACTAACCGCTTAGCAATTCTTTGGAAACATGTTAGGAAGTGCTCCTCCATGATGTGTTTTCTATCTCGACATAGAATCCCTGCCATCAATTTGAGCAAGAGTGGGCTCTGAGAAAGCTCAAGGGCATCCAGCAACTAAAAGACAGAAATGTGGGGTTGGGAGAACATAAAACTTGGTCAGACCAGATACACTAGCCACAAGTCTTTGGAGACAGGTGAGTCTGTTTGCTCTAAAAAAGAAAAAAAAAAGAAAAAAAAGACCAGATTAACTTTTTACCCTTAATCTGCGTTATCCTCCTCAATCTCCAAAACACTGACTTTACCTTTCGGATACAGTCCATGTAGTTGTTGCGGTGAAGCGAGCCCTTTGCAAACTCATCTGACTGCATGGGGAAGTGGGAGGCCACCAGGGCATCGAGGGCTTTCTGCAGCTCGGCCAGTGGCTCCTCCGGGAGGGTTGTGAAGAAGGGCAACACCAACAGGGCCTGACTCTGAAGAGTCAAGAAAATAACCTTCAGCTTCATTCACTTTATTAAGTAACTCAAACAGAAAAGGTAAACATTGTACAGCAGTTTGAAGTCATCCACTGTACTTAAATGTGTCAAAACATACACCCCCACTCCTTTACCTTGAGATTCAGAGGCAGATTCATGTCAACCAGCAGCATCGTGAAAGTGGAAAACACTGGTCTGAACGCTTCATGGTTAATATTGGAGCAGACAGAAGAGTCAATCTGATGAGAGAGGGAAAGAGTGTCCATGACTTAATTAACATTAGAGGAAAGTTTTAAATCACGGGTAAGCTTGTACTGCATTGCATTGTTTCTTCCGGGCCCTGGCACATAAGTGATGATCGTTATTGCTCAGGGGTGTTCATGTATTCACACACCTGGTAGTCATAGTTCATAGTTTATCAGATGACTGCTTTGTTTTGCTTGGGGACATGCGGGACTAACTTCAGCTTCATAATACCTGGAGGAGCTTGGAGAGCAGCAGAACAGTGGCAGTTTTGCTCTCTGGAGTTGCAGCATGTCCTTCCCACCACGACTGCAGAGTATTCCACCTTCTTAGCACCTCTTCAACCAGCTGTTGTCCCTGAGTCTTCCTCACAGAGCGCTCTCTAAAGCTGTGGTCCAGCATGCCATTCAGCAACACGCTGACCTGATGAAAAACAGGTGTTCCTTACAGGTGCATGGCTACGATGCACAGAATAGTAAAGTATCAAGATAACTGCTAGTCAGGCTTGCAAATATTTACATTCAATAAAATATCTGTGCTGACAGTGACACTTTTAAGAGTAACTGTACCCAGTCTAATAATGCAAATTCACTCACATCTAATGACCGCAGCACTGCAGAACTTGACATTGCACAATAATGTAGCTAAATCGCAGGGTAACCTGAGCTAAACTGTTATTATTCAAACTTGAATTTCTTCAGAAAATTTTATATTTCTTTACATCTCAATTACCCAGCTGCTGCTAACCTTTTATTTCTGTATGTCACTTGAAATTATGTTAAAATGGTCATCTGGTTGATCGCATTTCAACAGATGGTTCCATTGTTCTTTTTAAGTATTAGATGAGCATGTATGTAGTCTCATTAACCAGCTGCCAGGCTGTGAAGATGTTTAACATTTGAAAAGCCACAGAAAAGGATTCTCTTTGTTTTGGGAATGCTTTGGAAATTTTTTTGAAACAGATTTTAAAAATGTGGAAAAAAAGAGGAGAGGGGAAAGAGCTACCATGCTGGGATTTTGAGAGGAAGCTTTCATGAGGCGTGGTATTGTGGTGTCCAGACTTCTCAGCAGCTCGGTGTTGATGGTCGTCTGGAAGAGGCTGTAGAAGTACTCGCCGTGCGAGAAGCTCATGAAGTTATGGCCATGACTTCCAGATATTGGCACAGACAGCATAATGGTGTTCAACAACAAGTCCACCAGCTGCTCACTCTGAAGAGAAACATTAATACACAACAGGAGGCAGCAGGCAGTGAAACACTGTTAACTCAAAGAAAAGCTTGCTGCATTTTCATTGTATTTTTAAATTGATGGAATATTCTAAGTATACTTCATTGTGTTTTACCAAACTATGTATTGGTACACTGTTAATACATTTTTATGCATGTTCAAACTGTAATTTGTAATTATGTCTAATACATCCACTATCTATTTTGCTACATTCATGACTCAGTTTCAGATTTCATTTGAAATCTGATCCAAAGAGAAGTAGCACTGACCTGTTGACTTAGAGAAAAAGCAAGCTGAAGCAGGCCATCTGCTAGCCTCTTGGTATTTATGTCCAAGGATGGAAGTGCCTTCCTGTCCTCACCGGGTGCTATGCCTTTATACACAGTCATTAGAAGACGGGACCCGAGGGATTTGGCATAGGTGGCATCCTTTTAAACGACGAGAAAGAAAAAAAATGCTTTATTGGAGAATATGCAATAAGAAATTTAAGGAAAAAAATCTGTGCAAGATCTATCTTATACCAAAATATGTCATCAGTACATAAAGTTAATTTACTTTTTACTCATTTTCAATATTTTTTGTGTTTAATAATTATGGCACAGGTCGGCGCGGTGTCGTGGGTTCAAACCCCGGTTGCCCCGGCCTTTCTGTGTGGAGTTTGCATGTTCTCCCCGTGTCCGCGTGGGTTCTCTCCAGGTGCTCTGGCATCCTCCCACCATCCAAAGACATGCAGGCTAGGTTAGGGTGACCCTAAATTGTCCTTAGGTGTGGATGTGAGTGTGAGTGGTTGTTTGTCTATGTGTGGCCCTGCGATGGACTGGCGACCTGTCCAGGGTGTACCCCGCCATTCGCCCAATGTAAGCAGGGACTGGCTCCAGCCCCCCGCGACCCTTTACGCAGGATAACGATGGATGGATGGATGGATGAATTATGGCACATTTGGAAAAACGGTGCTGCAAATATGAAGCTTATTGTGGGTTAATGGTCACATGATCATGTTTGAATATGTTCCAGGTCAAATACCTGGCTGTGCAGAATGGATCTGAGGAAGTCGGCTTTGTGGATCTGCTTACAGGAAGATAGAACCATTTCCATCTGGTCATGGCGGCTCAGAGTGCTGGAATGGTAAAGGTCTAAAGCACACAACTGCTCCACACTACAGAGATCATTAAAGAAATTAAGAAAATAATTAGTTAATTAATTGGTGTTCATAATTGTACCATTATCACAATCATTCATTCTTTGGATACATTAATGAATTGAAATGAATCACGCTATTTCAATTTTGTTTTTTTTAATCAAAAAGTCTCTTGAGATACAGTCCCCTCCAACAGTATTGGAACGGTAAGGCAAATTCCTTTGTTTTTGTTGTTCACTGAAGACATTTGGGTTTAAGATCAAAAGATGAGTATGAGACAAGAGTTCAGAATTTCAGCTCTCACTTCCTGGTATTCACATCTAGATGTGTTAAACAACTCAGGACAGACTACCCTTTGTTTGAACCCACCCATTTTTCAAGTGAGCTAAACTATTGTTACCCAGGTTTTGCCTTTTAGGTTGATTGTCCAAACATTAAATAGCTCTGCATGACCAGTCTAACTTTTCATCCTTGGTTCAAACCTTTAAAGACTGTTGGAGATGGACTGTTACACATTCATGCCAATAATTGATTTAACTGCATTTCCTGTTAAAGAGGATAAACCAGCCATTGGACAAACATTGGGCATAGCAAGCACAACAATTTGGAAAGTCCTGAAAAAGAAAGAAACTACTTGAGTACTGAGCAACAGACGTTGAACAGGTCGGCCAAGGAAAACAACAGTAGTTGATGACAGAAATATCGTGAGAGCTATGAAGAAAACCCCCAAAACATCAGTAAGTCACATCACCAACGACCTCCACAGTGCAGGGATGAAGGTATCACAATCCACTGTTGGAAGAAGACTCAGAGCGCAGAAATATAGAGGCCACACCACAAGATGCAAACCACTCATCAGCTGTAAGAATCGGAAGGCCAGATTGAAATTTGCAAAGTACAGAGATGAGCCGCAAAAGTTCTGCAACACAATCTTATTGACTGAGACCAAGATTAATCTCTAGCAAAGTGATGGAAAGGCCAAAGTGTGGAGAAAGAAAGGAGCTGCTTATGATCCGAAGTATACAAGCTCATCTGTGAAGCATGGTGGAGGTAATGTCATGGCTCGAGCGTGCAAGGCTGCTTCTGGAACAGGCTCATTAATATGTATTGATGATGTAACTGATGATGGTAGCAGCAGAATTAATTCAGAAGTGGACAGAAACATTTTGTCTGCCAATTTACGGAGAAATGCATTGAAACTAATCGGGAGGAAGTTTATCATGCAGCAGGACAATGAGCCAAAGCACACTGCCAACAAAACAAAGGACTTCATCAGGGGGGAAAAGTTGAAGGTTTTAGACTGGCCAAGTCTATTAGCTGACCTTAACCCAATAGAGCATGCATTTCACCTCCTTAAGAGGAGACTGAAGGGAGAAACACCCAAAAACAAACAAGAACTGAAAGAAGGTAAAAGCCTGGAATAGCATCACAAATGAAGAAGGCAACAGTTTGGTGATGTCGATGGGTCGCAGGCTTGAGGCAGTTATTGCAAGCAAGGCTTTTGCCATCAAATATTAAATATATTAAATTATTTAAGATTATTTGTTCCTTTACTTTTGCTCACTTAAGAATGATGTGGTCTAATACAAACGGCGATATGTCTTAAGTTGTTTAACACATCTAGATGTGAATACCAGGAAATAAAAGCTGAAATTCTGAACTCTTGTCTCATACTCATCTTTTGATCTTAAACCCAAATGTCTTCAGTGAACAACAAAAACAGACATTTGCACTACAGTTCCAATACTTTTGGAGGGGACTGTACATTATCTCATTTACAGGAGATAAAAAATGTTTAATGTACTATTTTCAGACTGTTTAGCTTTATTTCATATGGCTTGTTTTTTTCTCTATTAATTAACTCAAAATCATGATTAACATACCTTTTCCGTGAGATTTTTGTCCGCAAACTGCTTTCAATATGAGTGAAGTAAGGTGAGGCCAGCAGGGCCTTCAGTAAAGGAACACACACTTCTGGTAGGTTCTTCATCACCTCCACATCTGCCATGTTGAAACCTACAGTGGATGGCTCACAAACCACCAGCGCAGCCAGCTCAAAAAAAGCTGAGACAAAAACGTCTTGCTCCAGAAGCTGTGAATAAATTAAGGATGTAGTGGGCAAATTTTTTCCCCAAAGAAGAATCATGACTTTTTTTAATGTCATGTCATGAGTGTCGGTGATACCTTCCAGAACTCCTGGTTTCCTTTGACAAGAATCATGGTGGCAAACTCCAGCAGGCGGACAATGATGGTGCACTTGCTGAAGTTGTACTGGTCCACCTCTCTTGGGCTGAAGTGAGAGGTCTTCTCGCCGAGAGGGAAACAGCTCTCTGCTTCTACCAGTTCCTGAGTTGCCAGCTCAGTCAAAAAGAAATGTATAGCTTTCAGAAAGCTTGACTTCTCTTTGGAGTCTTGACAATGAAGGAAGGAAAAAAAGAAACATTTATTGTAAACACTTCAGGGCCAATACAAGGTCAAGAGATTTCATTTTAGAAAGTAGGGAGGGGATAATCAATACTAATTTAAAACTGAAAGGGAATTTTTTATGTTACCCGGACAAGGCAAAGATGTGAAAACATTTTCCCTTTAACATGCTATTAAAATACAATTAACACATACATTATCCAGGTGTGAATGTTAAGCAGAACTAAAAATAACTAAAATGAAAGAGTAAATGTCCTTAGTTTTTGTTTATTTATTTATTTATAGGACCTAAATAAGCCTACATTTCAAGTAAATATGAAGTCGGGGGAACTGATGTGGCCGGGCAGTTGGTCAGGCTGGACTGGCAGTTCAGCGGTGCGCGCAGTGATTAGCCTATAGGCACCTGCTGGTGAGCCGCGGGTGTGTTATGATTTTGTCCTCTGCTTGAAGAGCTGGCTTGGTGCATGTCCATCAAGAGTGCCCAGGGTCAGGGCGGCATCTGGCTGCAGCGTAGCAGGTGGCAACCGCTGTTACGAGGAGAGCCCCATGTGACATTAGGGGAAGGCTAACTTAGACGGGGAGACCCAGGTAGGGATCGGCTGCGTAGTTGGTGCGATTTGAACATGTTTTTTTATTAGCTTTTATACATACATGTGTACAAAATAATATGAATGCAACAACTTACAAATTACTGCATGCCAGCTAGTGTGTGTTTTATGGGCTCATTGATATCTCAGCCAAACTGTCTCTTTGTGCGTCACATTGTCTTAATACCTATTTTTTGATTAATAAAGGTTAAGATTTTAATATAACTGCTTTCCAGTCATACTTGCCTTCAGGGTGCTAGGGACCTGTTGTTTGTGGCCCCAAGGGGGGCCTCCACTATCTTCCAGTTTCTTAGATGTTTATTGTATTTCACCTATATAACCATGAATTTTCCTTGTATCTGCTTCCCCTTGGACATATTATCCATAAACATGGCATTTCTTTTCATATTTATGCTGATGACACACAAATGTACTTGCCCGTCAGATCCACAGACCCTGGAATGCTGAGTTCACTTAACAACTGCCTTTGTGAAGTTAAAAAATGGATGTCAAATAATTTCCTCCAGCTGAACTCAGACAAAACAGAAATCCTGGTCATCGGGTCTCAGCAGATGGCAATCAAATACTGCCATCTGCTGGTTCCCTAGTAAATCACATTAAGCCTGTGGCAAAGAACCTTGGTGTTTGGTTTGATAGTAATTTAAATTTCGAGCAGCACACCACAAAGCTTGTTCAATCATGTTTTTATCAACTTAGAAATATAGCAAAAATTCGATCTATGTTAACTTTTAAGGACACCGAGACCATTTTACACGCCTTCATCTCATCACGCCTGGATTA
>NC_060150.1:28473698-28500270 GCF_021292245.1 Micropterus dolomieu
GAAATATGACCACATTACTCCTATTTTAGCTTCATTACACTGGCTCCCAGTATGTTTTAGAATTTACTTTAAAATTCTATTGATCACTTTTAAAGCTCTTCATGGCCTCTCGCCTTGTTATATTTCTGAACTTTTAGTCCCATACACACCAGCACGTACCTTGAGATCCTCGGGCAGAGGTCTGTTGTCTGTTCCAGAGTCTTGACTGAAAACTAAAGGGAACAGAGCGTTTGCTGTCAGGGCCCCGAGGCTCTGGAACAGCCTGCCCGAGGAAATCAGGTCGGCTGAGTCAGTGAACTCTTTTAAGTCCCTTCTTAAAACATACTTTTATAGGAGAGCCTTTCCCGATCTTATTTGACTTTATTTTATCCCTTTTATTTTATTGTATTTTACTAATTTTATATTAATTTTTCATGCTCTTATCTTGTTTTTTTTTTGTATTATTCTTTACACTTGTTAAAGCACTTTGTAACTTGTTTTTGAAAAGTGCTCTACAAATAAGGATTATTATTATTATTATGAATGATAGAGCTAGAGACTGATGTAATGAATTTCTTGGGACCACTGGGTTAGTGTAGTTTGCTCTTAGGGTTTTCTGTATGTAGGTTAGAAATTATACTGTAGATTGCATGTCCCTCATTTATTTTAGTACTTTTTTGCAATATTATCGCGATGTAATAAAACGAGATTTTCTAATCGCAAAGGCTGCGATTACACTCTGGTCACATGACACCCAAGCGGAAAGCAGTCTGCAGACGAAGTTGATGCTTCGTCTGCATGTTACGCAGTACCTTGCCTTCTTGTTTTACAATGGCCTTAAGCTTGACATAAGCTGACACTACATAAACTTTAGAGTCACACAGGGAATGAAACTAACAGCCGCTACCCGCAGGTAACTTGGTGGTGGTGGTGGGTGAAATCGTCGGGCCATCCGCGGCTTTGATGGACAGGAAAAATGCACAACAGAAAGGAATGTGTAGTAAAGTAAGTGAATTGTGGCGATCAGCGCCTGTGTCACACACACAGCCACCAGTCAGCTCCCGAAATATCTGTAAAACGGTGTTTCAAACCAAATGCACATGTTCGAAAGAGGCCCGGTCTGTCCCGAGTTACAGCTAGTGATGTGCGGATCTATCCTAAAGTATCGATATTTCTGATACCAACGTTTCCTGCTCTAGGTCGATACTCATATAAAAGGATCGATATCTAAACTCAGTCATCTGGAGTGAGTGTGTGTTTTATTATAAGTATCTTACTGTCACCAGGATGGTCTAATTATACTCTGTTGATAGGAACTTCTTTTCCTTCCGCCTGTCAAAGTCATGCTTGTGCTACGGCTCTGTGACGGAGCTTCTTTGAAGTGAGCCGCTGCAGCCCTTTACATTTCCCGCGACTGAATACTGAAAAAACAGTGTATGTTTAATCTATCTAATATTGTGTTGGTCATAGTATACACTAATTTACTGTTTGTCCATTTTGAATAATACAGAAGGTAAAGAGCTTAAATTAATCACATATTAAATCGCAATATTGGTAAAAATAATCACAATTAGATTATTTTTCAAAATCGTTCAGCCCTAATATATACACATCTGAGCTTGGTATACTGCAGCCACAAAGACTAAAGCTAATAAAAAGTAAACTATAACTAAGCATTTTCCAAAAATAAAAACTAAACTAGCAAACCCACTTTAAAAAACTGAAATTGAAAACAAAAAGTCAAAACGAAATCACTATATAATAACCTTGCATGTCACGTCATCATCATCATGTGGCTTTTCTCTGAAAAAATGTTTGCTCAGGTTGTATGAGCCAGTCATTTTATCCCACTATACCATGAGAAGAAATGGTATGGGTAGTATTAAAGTAGTATACCTGACAACAAATAAGACTTACTAAGCATGTGATGAGGCTTGATTATGTGCAAGCTGATAAAGGTGTTGTAGCAGTCCAGGGCAGCCAGCAGTACATCCATCCACTGCAGGGTAGCTCTGACACTGAAAGGACCCGTCAGGTCCCTGAGAGTGGGCTGGGAGAGGAGACCTCCACCCTCAAATCGTGAGATCAAGAAACCTATGCCATGATCCTTCAGCATGCCCTCCAACCACTGAGGTGGAGATGGCTTCCCTAAGTTCAGTCACACACATTAAATAATTATTCACAAGTATAAAAAAAGAATATTCAGTCAGAACAGCAGCAGTCACTCAAATAGCTTTCACAACACAGTATGCATTATTGGTTTCAAAATTATTTAATTACTACTGTGTTGATTTGTTTTGAGTTATTTTTATCAACTGATCTGTTTTTTTGAGTTGCTCATCTGATCGAGGCTAATCCTTGGTAGGATTGCTCACCTGGGAGGAGAGGTATAAAATCATAGAATAGCTCCATGCATTTGTGGCGGCACTCGGTCTGAGGTCGACCACATTGTTCCAGAAGCCATAACACCACATCAGAGAGGCACAACTTTCCATCAGGTGGAAAGCCCCTGGAAGAAGAGGAAAAAAAGCAAATCTAGATAATGGAAAAAGTTCCATTTATTTATACATATAAATAATAACATCTTATTATTGCATAAACATTACAGCAATTATAGTAATATAATTGCTAGGCTTATACAGTATGTATCCATTAAATGTAATGTTGAATCAACACAGTTTACCTGACAGCTGAATTTTACTTTAAAGCAACTATATCTTGTAACTTTTTTTAGTTTCACTTAGGCTATGGTATGAGAAGCGTCATAGCTTGCAAATATCCAACTGATATCCATGTTGCAGAGTACCAACCTTGGGATGCGTCTCTTGGCGTTGTGCTCATGGAGAGTGGGGGCCTTTTGTTTGATGATTCTTTTCAGATGATCAATGGCGCTGCAACACTGCTGCAATGTACCTGAGGATGGAAGAGTGGAAAGAACAGGTTCATACCTTTTTGAAGATTAAATGAGCTTTCAATTATAATTTTCATTTGAAGCGCAATGGAACCATGTTTAACCCCCCCCCCCCCCCAAAAAATAATAATAATAATAAATGGCATACATAATGAAAACAGCGGCCGTCTTATAAAGTCATGTATTTCACACAAAGACTTTGTATTATGTTACAAGTCACGGACAGGGAGGATATAAGCAGGGACCAGGTAAATCAACAGTGAACACGCAGAGTGCAGATGTTGGGTTTGGCTGTTTGACTTCATTAACAAACCAGCATGTGGCGCACCTGCTGCCATGAAAAGGGTTCACAGGTGGAAAACTCTGGAAAAAAGACAAATTCTGTGTCTTTTGGGCAACTTTATAAAACATACTGCTGATGCAAAATCATGGGAGCGGATAGGGAGAGGTGGGGCAAGTCAGCATGTTTGTAGTGAGAGACCAGAGGTGTGTGTGAGTGTGGGGAGAATAGAAGGCAAGGCAGGTGTATATTTAAAAAATAAATGTCTGTGGGGATTAAACCTGCTTTCACAGGACGCTCTAATGTGAAAAGTTAAGAAATTAAGATTTTTCTTTTGCGGGGGGAGGGGGTACGATCACGATGATGGCTCAACCTTGTGATCTTTGTCAGCCATCGGCAATGGACGATAGCATCGTCTATCAGTGGTTCTCAAACTTTTTCACATCAAGGACCACTAAACTGACACATATAAGACAACAGACCTCCATTTGATAAGATTTTGTCCGAGGGTCACTCATCTGATAGGATTTTTGCTTTTAGATGTTTTGTTACAGAAAATGTATGAAACCATGACCAAAATGGTCATACATGCTGTCATTGTGTTACTTATGAATGGAATTATAGTGAAAATAAATTGTTCCCCTTTTTGCTGGGGACCCCCTGAAGCCCCCTGAAGGACCCCTGGGGGGTCCCCTGGCCTCACTTTGAGAACCACCGGTCTATCAGCCCAACCCTAATGACAAGAAGATATTGATAATGACAAATGAAAATATGAGTGTCCTGTCTATAAAGCTTAAGTGGTAGCAATTAACAATTACCCATAGATCTCTCATCAGAGTGTGCAAGGGCCAGACTTTCAACAAATATGACGAGAACTTCAAAGACAAACTGCTCCACCAAGGATTTCTCCTCCCTGCAGAGATAAACAGACAACAGCATTGAGCAAATACGGTAAAACGTACAGAACCATTTCTCAAAATTAAATTTTGTCATTCTGACAGGAATGCAATTTAGTAGGAGAAACATAATTATAACAAAAATTTTGGGGAGGATAATTTATCTATTTAAATCTAATGTAATCAGCAGTGACTGTCATTTACAAAATTAGTCAAACCTTAAATATCACAAACATCATACAGCTTGATATTCTGTAAATGCCTCAGAAATCTTGAGGCTCTACAGAGTTGAAATAAAAGTGTCAACACAGAGAGAAAAATGTTTTACCTGAATTGTCTGTAGATACTATTGAATGCTAAGGCCGCACCGAGCCTTTTGAATCCATTGGGGTGGAGAGCCAAGCTGTAGATCCGCTTAAACAAGGACTTCATGTTAGTAGGGCTTTTCTCTTGCTGCTTAGGGGTGGTTTGTTTGATTGACCATTTGACAAACTCTTCAATGCAGCGGCCACAGAAGTCTCTGAGAGTGCTATCTATTGGGTCAACCACACCATCCTGAATAGAAAAAACAAACAAATGAGGCAACCAATGGAGCCAGAAAATGAAATTATTACTACAAAAAGCCTGAAAGCTTGAGTAACATAGGTTGATTTACATTTATTGATGCATAGTCTCAAGACATGTTTGAACATTTACCTTATAAAGCCCTTCGTAGAATATAAACACATACCATAATGGCCTCTAGAACAGCTACTGTATCTTGGCTCTCAAACTTCTTGTTGTTTGTGAACCAATGAATCAGTTGCATAACGAGGGGTTCGAAGAGCTGTCTGGTCACCTGGTAAAGAAATTCAAAAATCACATCCCGGACTCTGTAAGAACCATGCTCTACGTGTTCCCTCACTTGCTTGTGTGCAACGCTGACTCACTCAAGCGAATAACACTATACTAAGGAAATACATCAGAACAGAACTGACCAACTGGAGGCCGGTGCACTGTACCTGAGACATGAAGGATGCAACTTTCAATCATTCATAACTGTAGCAGCCTAGTCAACAAATGCACTAAACATTTAGTTCAGTTTCTGATACTTGAAATTGTTTAAGTCTAATACAATCATATTCAGCCCGTACTACAACTCTAAAGTCAGCACTAAAAACGCTCTAGCACAATTGTGTGTTAATTGATGTTTCCTAAAACAAACGCAGCATGTCCATGGGCTACAAATATTCTTTATTGCTGGTTTGTTAGTCATAATTTTGTAAAGGGGTATGGAATAAACCTCCCTTACAGTTAATTCATTGCCACCAGCAATTAAATGAATTATGTAAACAAGATGGCATACATCATAAGCATGCGTCGGCAGCGTTTGTGTGGTTACTCACTGCCATAAGTGGAGACAAAAGTTCTGCAGCGCAGGTTTAAACTCCCTTAAACTATCCATAAAACGTCCAAATAATCTCTGATTTCTAAAGAGAGTTTATTAATATCCGAGTCTCTCCCTGTCTGGCTTACAATGCTGCCACATGCCATAATATTTAAGGACTTTTCTTGACAAGTAGGAATCATGTCTGGGGTAATGATCTTGAAGGAGTCCACATACCTGATCCACATCACAGGCCAGACGCAGAAGCACAGGAAACAGCCTTTTGTGCAGCTTGTACATAGGCGGCAAACTATTCTCCCCTTCAACCATCTGCGCACTCTTCCCAACCATGTAGACCACCAAGCTGTGGAGCAGCTCACAAGCTGCTACCTGCGTCACACACACACACACACACACACACACACACACACACACACACACGAGAAACTGGATTCATACAATCATTTATTTCTATTGGGTGATACCACTGTCATCATATCTAAGCTGTGTCAATCTCTACCAGAGGTCTGCATCAGATTTATTTTGTGAACTCTCTGATGTTAGATGACGTACTTTAGTTTGTCTGTCACTTGTGGACAGAGCCAGTTCACTGATGCGAGGCAGAAACGGGTCGAGGTAGATGACTGGCTTCATATCAGCAAATGGCACGGCAAAGCTGAGCCTTTTCTCAGAATCCCAGGCGACAAATTTCTTCATCATTTCCTCTGATGAAACCGCTAAATGTGAAACAATGGAAAGAGGGATATGATCAATAGAGCTGCGATAATTAATCGAATCATCGATTAGTTGTCCACTATTAAATTAATCTCGTCCTATCTGGATAATTGATTAATCGGTTTGAGTCATTTTTTAAAAAAGAATTATGTACTAATAATTATTTATATTCCAGCTTGTTAAATGTGAATATGTTCTGGTTTCTTTACTCCTCTCTGACAGTAAACTGAATTTATTTGGGTTGTGGACAAAACAAAGACATTTGAGGACGTCATCTTAAGCTATGGGAAACACTTTTTCACCATTTCCTGACATTTTATAGACCAAACAATTCCTCAATTAGTTGAGGAAATTATCGACAATGAAAAGTTAGTTGCAGCCCTAATAATCAGCAGGAACAGCAAATATCTCTGTTCACAGTCCTGTGTCAAATGTTCTGAAACCATCACTCTGGAGCAGGGACTTAAAACGTGAGTGTGACACAGAATGAAATGGCAGGTTGGTTATGTAACTCCTTACCAGTTACAAGGTTCCTGTTCAGCTTTCCTCCCAGGTGACCGAGCAACTTCACCACCCTGAGCCTCACCAGGACAAGAGGAGCATCTTCCTACATTCATAGAAGTAAACTGTAAGTTCAAATACAGGAAGTCTTCTCAGCAATATGAAACTGCACTCGCATTAATTGCTGTGTTGTACAATAATAAGTAGTTCATTAGGACTTGTCCTGAAGTAATTCAGGTATATGAAAGGTGTTAAATAGAAATGAAATGACTCCAACAGGAACCCTTCAGTCATTTTTGGAGTCAGTAAATTCCACACACACAGAGAGAGAGCATGTTCGCCTCCTTCTGTATCTGTGAACTGAAGTAAACAGATATTAACCTTGCTATACACTAACTGCAGCCAAATTGTGATGGATAATAGATACATAACAAAAACAGAACTTCTTATTTGAATTTTACTCTGACTCAAAGAGAGGGAACTCTGGACACATTACTTCATTAAGGAAAATTGCAACGCCACTGTGACCAGAAACCAAATCGCCCCCAAAACGATGAAAGATTATTTTCCACTTTCTCATCCAGTACCACGGCAAGCTGGTTAGATTTTTTCAGGAGCCTTGTCATCACTCGGCTGTATCCCTTGTCACTTCTTGAAGACAAAGAAGACATCACCTCCCAGTTGCTGTCGTCTTTGCCTAAAGTGAACAACATCAGAATTAGGCTTTTTGCTCATTTAACATATCTTCATTTCTTAAACCAAAACAAACTGTTCATCAACTGATACATAGATGTGCTTGACCATTGATTATGATGTGCTTACTGTTGGTGGAGGGAGTTTTCAGGTATCCATCCAGAAGGGGAAGGATGTTTGTGTAGCAGTGCTGCATAGTCTCCGAAGAAATGTGGGAGGACCAGTCCTCAAGAGCATCTAGGGCTACGTTGGCCAGAGGAACATGGCTCAGACCCAACTTCAGAGCTGCCTAGAAACCCAATTTACACACAACTTACTGTAGGAGTCTGGTAGCCAACAGTTTTCTTTTCACCACAAAGCTTGTTCAATCATGTTTTTATCAACTTAGAAATATAGCAAAAATTCGATCTATGTTAACTTTTAAAGGACACCAAGACCATTTTACACGCCTTCATCTCATCACGCCTGGATTATTGCAACAGCCTTTTCACCTGTTTAACCCAAAAATCTACTGATTGACTCAAGACTGTCCAGAACTCAGCTGCCAGGCTGAACAAAGAAATATGACCACATTACTCCTATTTTAGCTTCATTACACTGGCTCCCAGTATGTTTTAGAATTGACTTAAAAATTTTATTGATCACTTTTAAAGCTCTTCATGGCCTCTCGCCTTGTTATATTTCTGAACTTTTAGTCCCATACACACCAGCACGTACCTTGAGATCCTCGGGCAGAGGTCTGTTGTCTGTTCCAGAGTCTCGACTGAAAACTAAAGGGGACAGAGCGTTTGCTGTCAGGGCCCCGAGGCTCTGGAACAGCCTGCCTGAGAAAATCAGGTCGGCCGAGTCAGAGAACTCTTTTAAGTCCCATCTTAAAACACACTTTTATAGGAGAGCCTTTCCCGATCTTATTTGACTTTATTTTATCCCTTTTATTCTATCTTACTTATTTTATATTTATCTTAAACGTGTATTTTAGTCTTTTCAATGTTTTCTTGCTTTTATCTTGTATTGTTTCTGTATTATTGTCTTTTGGGTATTATTGTCTGTACACTTTTTGTAAAGCACTTTGTAACTTGTTTTTGAAAAGTGCTCTACAAATAAAGATTATTATTATTATATTATTATTTTTCTCTGATGTACCCGCACAGCTCTTTCAGATTAACTCAGGGACTCTTTCTTCAGCACCATCCATCACGTTCCAAATGTGTTCATTTGAATTGATTTGAAACTGAATATTATTCAGCTATTATTGATATAAAAGTGAATAGTGAGTTTTACAATATATTTTCACATCTAGTTGAAATGGCAATGTTTAGGTCAGTTTTCATTTGTAGTACTACAACTAGGAGAGGCAGATGCTGGACATTTCACCCATTTATTATTACTATATGCTAACAATTTCATCCGTTTGTTCAGTACTAATAGCTATCTTTTTACATACTTTCTACATATTTCAACTGTTTGTCCATTACATTTAGCTACATATATTAATTATTCATCCACTACTTTTAGCTAAGGTTTCTCTTTGCTACTCTGCTCATTTGCTATTTTTCACAAACTCTTACGTTGCAGCATGGTCTGTAGACACACTATTAATTAAAATTTTAATTTCTATTTTATGAAATTACATGAGGCACTCTAAAATCTTTTTTTCCCCCTTGTACCCCGTGGCAACTGCAAAAGTAGCCGCTGGGGTACGACTACCCTTGGTTGGGAATTACTGCACTAAACTGCCTACTGTACATCTGCATTTTAGGTTTTTGTTTTAAGCTGTATTATTCCATCTTGAACAAGCTCACAAGTTCGCAATAAAACAAATATAAGGATCCCACCTCAAGAGCAGGACAGTAGGCCTTGATGTCCAGGGCTACGATGTTGTGATGCAGCGAGAGGACAAATGTCAAGCAGGATGCCAGCAGCTCATCTTTGTACTGCTTCATTCTCACACACACCTAGTGGGAAACCACACGTCACTCACATCTCCTACATATTAAATTTGTCAATAATGCTCCGTTGTAATTTATTGCACCAAGAAGCAAGTTTATAACATTATCAGGAAAAATTGAAAAGGGAAGCTACCTCCTTTCCAAATTTGGAGAAAAGGGCAAAACAAGCACTTTTCATTGTGTCACTCTGGGGGGATGTAGAGCTTCTCAGGCAAACTCCCTGTTCAAAAACAGATTTTATTAGACTTATTATTTGTATGATGTATTCCGTGTGAGGTGTGCACTGCATGGCATTACTACTTCTGTTCTATGTTTGTTAAACTCTGTAATTATCCAATACCTCACATGTCAGAGCTTGAAATATGCTGCAAAAAAAGGAGCAGAAAACACAATCTAATGCATATCATTTGTAAGACCACTTGGAAAACACAATCTGATATTCCAGTAACACGGTCCATTGGTAGAGGTCTTAAATGCCCAGATTATTTTTCAAATTGCCATGACACAGAGTCCAGTGTGATGGCAACAAAAGCAACTAATGGGATGACAGACTAGTGCAAATATTACCTGGTAGTACTTGATTCTCTTGGCAATTTTCATGGTGACAGACAGCAGCTTGTAGAAGCCGCTGACAAGTGGATTTCTTATGGAGTGGAGGATAAGCTCATGGCTTAAGGGGTACACCCAGGACTGGAAAAACTCCAGATGTTTATTCAGCAACAACTCACTGAAAAATAATGAAAACAGAGTTCTCCTGAGACTGACATCCTTGCTGCTTAAAAGGAACTGTAAATGTGCTATAACACAGACTATTAGGGTGTCTGATGGTTTCACTCAGTCCTGATAATGTCCTGTAGGTTGTGATATTGATGTCAGAGTGAAAATTAAGGTGAAAAAATCAAGTGTTGACATGCCAGACATGAGATCTGACTCACTATGCCAGCTCCTCGATAGAAGGACAAACAGTGTTACAGATGTGAAGCATCCTTCTGTTCATATTATATGACATGACACCTGCCAGTGTTTGTGTGTTAACGCCATTACCTGCAGAATTCAACCAGGTTGATAAAGGCAGTGAAATCTTTGATCTTATTGGGCAAGAGATGAGCTGTGGGGTCTGAGGAGGGCAGGATGTGGGCTGCATCATCTACAGCCTGACAGACAAGGAGGAAAGTGCCATGAATTAGATACACAGAAAGGCTTCTGAAGGCCAACTGAATTATGTTTAAATTGATACTGCCAATTATCAGCAAAGAAAATAATACTAGCAATAAGTGAAGGTGTCTAAGGTACCTCACCTCCTCTCCTGCGTTCACTTTCTGCACAGACAAGTCCAGTTTTTCCACAATTCGGAGAATGGATTTTACCAACTCATCATAAAGAAGACGGCTCAAAGATCCGAGAGCAGCGTTCTGGCTTTCAAAAGCTCCATCCAAAAATCCTGAATCCTGCAGAGGACACAAAGGCAACAAGGACATAAAATAAAATGTACTGCACAGTCTTACCTATTGAAGGGTCTTGCAGCACATGAGGAACATTTTCTACACACAAAGTGTTGATTTTTATTTGTTTAACAGCAAATACAATTTCAATTCAATTTATTATTATTATTTATACAGCATCTCCTAATGAAGGAGGGAAGTGGAGGAATGATGGCTAGTAAATATAATTCTTAAATATACAGTATACTATAATTCAGAACTGTACATGCAAGCCTGAAAGTACTTTTGTACAAGTCAAATTATGTACAGTGTGTAGCCTCGAGCATTCAAAGTAGTTTTACAGAAGAACACAGCTGTACCTTCAGCTGGTCACAGTCTAGAAGGCCTTTATACAGAGCAAGGTAGTTCTGACTCGATGGAACTTTCCACTTCCCAGTACGAACTTGTGAAGACTCTGAGGGCCCACTGTCTTTGTCCTGAGAAACGGAGGACAAAAGACATATTTCTTCTGTCAGCACAGTAAAAGACACATCTTGATTCAAGGGAATTAAATTTGACTGCAAAATAAAAGAATTCTGCTGAGCAAATATATAAGCCTGTGAATTTAGTTTAACATCTGTAAAACATGTATCTGACCTCAGAAAGCATGATGGGTTTTGAACAAACACGAATCAATCCCTGGTGCACTGAAAGACAAGCAAAAGTGAAGGTTTTAGCAGATGTGGAACAATGGCAACATTTTAAAAGTAAACTTGTTGCTATAAAGAGTATCTGATAAAGGGCAGTGATTCATTTCAAAACTCTGGGTACAATGTATGATCGACGTACCCACAGAGCTAATAAAACTCCACAGAACAGGTCCTTTAGAGGCCATGGCCACCAGCACCTTAAGGATGGACCTGCAACAAGCAGTCTGCATTCTCTCGCTGTACTGAGGGAAGCGGTCAATCTGCACCACCAGGAGACGCTCCAGTAGTGGCGTATACACCTCTGGAATCTGAGCCCATGGACACAAAGCACAAGTCCAAATGAGAGTGGAGTCTTCCTTGCTACTGTAGAATATCACGGTGTCTACAGGCACATGCCGAGTAGAGTGAAAATATATGAAGCCTGTTTGATTATGGGCACTGATGTTATTCAACAGCTGGACAAAGCAGATGACAGGCTGAGTTTGTTACCTTGTCCAGGTGAATCAGGACACTAGCTATGGAGTCCAGGAAGCTGGGCAGCTGGTAGAAGCTGTCGTCCTCGCCATCAGACTCAGTCAGGTACATCTGCTTACAGCGCTGAATCAGCTCAGTGTACATCAGGTCCACATCTTGTGGGCAAACTTTCTTGCATGGCTACAGAAAAAAACAAACAATCAAACAAAAACACTGAAGCTGAAGGATTAAATTTAAGATTATGCAATGGATTAGACAGGAAATCCAGTGTGAAGCAATGAAAATACTATTAGTAACAAGCAACTGATGGAAACATCCATTTAAGATGAGTGCATGTGCATAAACTTCTTGTTAAATAAGTTCTAGCTTTTCACAAACAAGGCAACAAACATACGGCTGCAAAGAATCCATATCCTCGTATGGCAATGGACAGCTCTTTATGTGTCGAGTCCATGGTCTTAATGATGCCGCAGAACTTCTGCATGAAGAACTTCAACTTGGTTTTGTGCTCCTCAATATTCTCGGCAACCAGCATGGCCACCTTAAAGAGATAATTTGAAGCGGTTTTATTTGCTGTCATGGTGCTAAACTGTCAGTCTGGCTACCTACATGTTTTCTGTGCCTTGAAGTGTTTACCTGTTTGAGGAAGGCTTCGAGTGCATAGTAACTAGTCTTCTTCATCTCAGCGTTGATGTGTCCACAGAGCTTAGACATAACCTCAAACAGATCTCTGTAGTGGTCCATAAGGCAGCTGCTGAACTGGGATGCGTGTCTGGCAAATAATCGAAGCCCGGCTGTTTGAGAAACAGAGCCAAAGAGATGTAAGTTTTCGAGGAGTTCTATCTTCATTTTTGCCGTCGAAACGGGAAGGCCTTACCGAATGTGACAGCGTAGCGAGTCATTTCCATCTACAAGAAAATTGGGAAAATTACAGACGGATTACAGAATTCATGTTAATATCACATTTAATGTAAATGCAATAACAAAACAGTTCAGGCTGCCGTCACACAGTAAGCACAAACATAAGGGTCAATATGATTACATATGCTACATAAAAAAATAAAAAAGAGTACTTAACAACTTCTCATCTACAATAAGCTAATACCACATACAGCTAGATAGCTGAGATAATGATGTTTACCTGGGGACTGACTGCCTTTAGGGCATACTGAAAAATGTCTTTAGACGTCGCTGGGTCTGCAAGTCAGAGACACACACCAATCCACGAATCACGCCGCCGTAGAGACAGAAATTAGATTTTGTTTTTGTCTCGATTGCGAAATAAACAGAGGAAGTAAATAATGCGGATACACACAAACAAACACACCTTCATCCATGGTTTTAGTGAAGTTGACCATTAGAGCAGTGATTCCTCTCAAGCATCCAGCTACAACAAAAAGCTTTGGTTCCTTTGTTGAAGAGGTCATCTGAAGCAAAATCATTAAAAACTAGAACTGAATACACACACACATTTAACTGGCTGCATTTGTTATTATGTGTTCAAGAAACCATATCTATTTAAATGTGATTTTGCCCACAGCCCATATGATGGTGATCTTCTCTTATTTTTTTTTCTGTCACTGCCATATATTCTGTAAACATACCTGTTCTTTTAGCTCTCCTAGATAGGCTTTGTACAGTTTCTCAGAGTTGTTGACCATCTCGCTGGGATGAACCTCAGCAAGAACACCCAGCAACTCGTAGATTTTGCCGAGAACTATAACAAAAGTAAGATTTCTTTTCACTGCCTCCGTTAAGTCATTGTCTTTACGGTGTTCAACCAAACCTTGGTTTCAGGCATTCAAGGAAGACTCACCAGAATCTGGTAGTTTGCTCTTCTGACAGAGCTCGCTGTAATATCTGTTGAATATTTCACAGATGCGAAGCTCTGCAGCCACACTGGAAGCCTTTGTTGTTTGAAGAACCTGTGGAGAGTATTTAACAAGAACAAGGTCTAACCAGCATACAGACAAATACAACTACAAGTCCTTGTTCACAAGTATATCAAAACACTCTCACAAGATGTTTCTCACCTAGCACATAAGACTAATGTTAAAGAAAATACACCTGAAGCCTGGAGAAACTAACCTTAATAAGCAGCTCCAGCACTGGAGTCCTACATTTGGCCACTTTTTCCTTTGTATACACAGCCATGCATGTGTCCTGCATAAAAAAAGAAATGGAAAGAGTAAACAACATGAGTAATTTGTGGAATTACATGTATAGCTACATCCAAAAGTATGTTTTATACTCTAGTTGCAGAATGAAACCTTTACATGTGGCACTGTAAAGAAATTAGTGACAGGTCTTTCCTCAGGAAAGCAAACAAACATGTCATCTGGTTCTAAACGGGGAACTTACTCTTATGTCAATGGCGTAAGTCTTCTCCCAACCTTTGACTCTTGGAGAGACCTTGTCCAAGAACTTCTCCAAAAAACACAAGATCTCAACTCGGGTGTCCCGGAGCTGGAAAAGAGATGTTTCTTTTAATATAAAAACGTTCACTTTCACTAGACTATTGTTGTCTCTGGATGTTCCTTGATATCTACCTCGTCGGACGGCAGGGACTTTCTGAGGAAGCTGAGCAGTCCATAGTCTTTTGAGAACAATAAGGATGTCTGTAAAGCTTCAAGTTGAAGATGGAATCAGAAGGAAATGTTAATATTTGTTTTTTGCACGCTTTTCACACACATGCGCCACAACACCAACAATAAAAAGCTGCAAAATGAGAATACTATTAACTTTTAACTACATCTGCAAAAATATAAAGCCTGTATTACTGCCCCTTTGCTTCTGCCTCACAGGACTAAACACTGTTACTAATGTACTACAACTTAACAGAAACGTGACTGATCAGAGTTATATGGACTTAAAACTATTATCTAGATGTTGGTAGGGCGACATGGCCAAAATTGTTATCACGATAAAAAGTTTAATATCTTTCAATATCGATAATTATCACGATAAGTATCAAATCGCTATTTCTTTCAAGTTTAAAGGCTGATTTTTGCTCCTGAGTGATGGTCAATGGTTAATTGTGGTTTAAACTCTTCGTTATGGTCAAACCTTGATGCCAAACAAATCTACTTCACAGGGTAGAGGTAGAACATTCAAAATAATTATGATAAAATCTTTGTTAACAAATATGTTTTTTTTAGTCCTTTTTCCTTAACAAAATAAACATCTTAATAAAACATTTCCTAATTGTTTGATTCAAGTGAATAAAATTAAACATTTATTGAATATTTATTGAACATTTTTTATATTGTTATTGAAAAATATATATATTTTTAATTGTTTTATTGTTTTATTGTCCAGCCTCGGATAAAAGTTAGTTGGAGGGCAGAAGAGGGATTTGAAAGGGTTGGATTTTGAGCACATACATCAGATGAAGTGATTCAGTTCGAACTGAGGGGAGATGCCAGGATGCTGAGAGTGGAGCCCAGAAAGAGAGATGACCAGGCCATAGGTCGTGCTTGTATTGTGATAATATGACCATACGCGTTGCATTATGATATTAATTAAAGAGTCCACCTGAGAAAAAAGGTGCCATGATCATACAGACATCTGAACCTTATGTTGCAAATCCACATAAAAGTGTCTTCATCTTTAGTGTTGGGTTGTTGTACTACTTGAATAGAGCAGACTACCACTGAAGTTTCAGTAGTAAGATCTTGCAAGTTTTGCTTATTGTCAAAGAATCACGTGGTTTTTGCATTGTGTTCTGACTGAGCGTTGCCGCCCACCACGTTGAGTTTTGGCGGAAGACCCTGGTGTGGAGAAGGCAGACTAAATAAACCTTACTTATATTATCATTATAAATAATTTCTGCGTGACGAATTGATAAGTACCTTCTAAAAATCCACACAGCACTTTATCATACCAGGTGTTTAACGCCCGTCAACATCTGAAGCATTATTAACATTAGATTAGCCAGATCGTCAATGGAGTTTGGCGCGGATTCAATGTGTGCATTTGAAGAGTATTTTTATGGACTTTCTTTTCTTACCAAGTTCATTCTCGGTTGGTGCTAGCATGCACTCCTGTACCAAGTCACCGACAATATCGTGACATTTCAAAGCAGCAGCTCGGGTGTCTTCGTCAGAAAGTGATTCGTGAAGTTTCAGAAGAAGCCCTTGAATGCCTCCAGCAGTGGTGCAGTGAGAAGACATGGCTGCAGCGCTGACCTAAGCTAACATTAGCATCACCACATTACTTTCTCACAATCAGAGAGAAACTACGTCGTCCTCACAACTAAATTAGCTAAACAAACACACTGTCAGGCTAGTCAGCTCATCAACCCCAAACCATGACGCACGGCCGGAAGAATCACGATGGGACACACGGCTGCATAGGCTTCAAAATAAAAGCCCAGAGGATGGACATCCGATTTCATAAACTACTATCTGGTGGCCCTTAACCGTCGCTATCGCACTGTGACAGTGTTTGGTGATTGGCAGCAATCTTCCTTCTCTTCAGGACCTGTACGCCTCCAGGACTCTGAGGCGTGCAGGAAAGATTGCAGCTGACTCCTCCCACCCTGGACACAAACTGTTTCAGACTCTCCCCTCTGGCAGGAGGCTGCGGTCCATCAAGACCAAACCTCTCGACACAGTTTCTTTTCGATGGCAGTGGGCTTCCTCAACAAGGCCCGGGTCCCCACGGTCAGTGACTCTCATGCCCCTCTCCTCAAACTCGCACATACTCATACACTCTCCTGACCCCAAACTTTACAACAACGCTCAACTGTGCTTTATGCTCATGTTGCCAACTTTTGCACATACTTATCAGCATTGTATTATAGTATTTTTGTATCTTTTTCTATTTTTTGTATTCTTGTAAAAAAAAATTCTGATCTCCTTACTTTTTATATTACTATTTATGTTATGTGTACTGTAAGCACCAATTCATACCAAGGCAAATTCCTCGTATGTGAAAATGTACCTGGCAATAAACCCGATTCTGATTGTAGTGCTATGCACAGGACTGTCAACGCCACAGCTGATGTCTACTTATATTAATAATAGTATAATCAGTCTAGAAGTATTAATATCAATATTATTCCCACGGTAAATATATATAGTTGTAGTCTCCAATTGTGACCACTGACTAGAGAACAATTAACGTCATCATTTTATGATAACTTGTTAGTTCTTTTCTGACTGCTTTAGTTTGTAACTGTATTTTGAAAGTATTTACCAGAAGTAATATTGTGCCATCTTCATTGATGCTGACTTGACGAATTTTAAAGTGTTGCAGTTCCTCTTTTGACCGCCGGAGGGCACTGAACACTCATTTTTACACTCATGACAGGTACAGAGAGTCGAGTGCTTGGTTTTTCCGTTTCTGGCAGTAATACGCAAACGAAAAAAAAAATAAGGTGGGTTTCCTGTTTGTTCGTTTTGTGGTTAAACGAAAAAACTATCACTCCAGAGTAAACACACAAACAGTGCTGCCAAGAAGAACTGCAAAATGACATAATATCGGAAACAAAGATTATTCTTATATTTGTTTTTATTTTTGGTCTTTCTTTAGAATACAAAACAAGAACCAAAATCACAAAAATAACATTTACAAAACAGATTATTTAACCAAGGTGACCGAGGCAACATAGAAAAGCATGTCTGAAAGTGATATTGGTGGTCTAGCCTGGAAACTTGAGGTAAAACAGCGAGCAATGTAAAAGGTCAGATATCTTTACAAACGGCTTTGAATTAGTGCCTTGCTTCAGTAGTGCTATTCACAAATAGAGTTTAACAATATCATGTTTTCCTAACATGTCCACAATTAGCAGTGACTTAGTGATGTAGTGCTTCAGACCTACCTAAGAACAAATTGATTATTGTGAGATGTAGGTCGAAATTTCTAGGCATGTCACACTATATGGCACCATTTTAAATGGTTTCTATGTTTATCCTCTTTGATACACACACACACGCTCACACACACACACACAACACTGTTCCTACTCATTCACCCTCTTAACTCTCAAATGGGTGCAAATGATTTCCTAAACAGTCTTTACTATTTCCCCACCAAGAATACTTCTGGCTAAAATGAGTGAATAGCTTTACCATTGATGTCACCTAAAAATGTTTCCAGCAGGAAACAAAAGCTGTTTCGCAAGTTGTAATTCCTAAAAAGTTTGACGGGGCAGGAAAAAACAAAAACTAAAAACACTTGAATGATTAAAAAGCTGGAATGGCCATCAGTCTGAGGCACAAACTCAAAAGTTCCATCTTTTTCTTAAAATACAAAAATGGTAAGACGAAATGCAAACACTGCATCAAGAGAGAATTAATAATAACCTAGCATCACTTACCAAAACACAAAGCAGTGAAATTAGTACAGTTTGGTCTGCACATGTTTGTGCAGCTATGTTTTTGCATGAACAAACGTTTCTTGTCTTTTCTTCTTTCACATGTAAGACATGGTCACTGGTGATTCAGCATAGCAGATTATTACTTCTTTTTTTTTCTTTTTTTCTTTTTTTTAAAGTTCCTTTGGATGTGTGCCTTTTGTTGATTTTGCATCTGTCACAGCAGGTAGATTGAGCTAGCATTACTTCATATATCTATATATACACATGCATTCAACATCATATGTATTTCCCATAGAGAAAAGAAACAAACAAACAAAAAAAAAAAAACTATTTTAAACTCCCTTTTCCACCACTTTAAGTTTAAGCTATAAAAACCTGCACGACAGTCCATGAAAAAAAAGTTTGCATGGAGGCTTTGCTGTTTGATGTGAGATATGCAGCAGGTTGTAGAGGTGCTGGCGCCGGGGGTGCGACGTGGAATTCTTATTCCGTTGAGAGGGGTCATGGGTATTCTTCAGCCGCTCCTATTCAAATGGGCCTTTTTCTATGTAGTTGGGTTTAAGATTCACATTATGCTGGAAGAAGAGTAACTGGTTGCAGACACTGACAGGGCAGGCCTTCACCAATAGCAAAAAACACTGGAGAAGAGTGTGAATGCATATCTACCATCTTCTGACCTGCAGAGAGAACAACGTGTAGAAATAGAAACTTTATATCTGTGTGTGAAGGTTTTAGAAAGTAGAAATATAAAAAAATAAATAAATAAAACCATTATTGACAACCCATATCAGACTGAGATGCAGCCTGCAAATACTACATCATCATACTCACGCTTCCCACTCTTCACCACTGTGAGGGCACATAGCTGTAGCTGGGTGTGCCAGGGGGCCGATACGTGGGCATCGTGACTTGGTGGGGGGCAACAGACGCTGGTGATGGAGATGTCAGCAAGGTTCCTGAGAAGCAAAGTGACCGCAGAATGAACACCAAGTGCACGAGTATGACACAATGTACGTGATAATACACACTTTCACAACAAAGAACGGGGGCCCAGATTTACTGCGGTTGCATTGTAAAAGTAAACTAATTCTAATGGCTCCTCTAAGAAATAAAAAAATAAAATAAATCTTTAAACCCTTGTGGACAGCACAACACACTGAGGTATTACCTTTTTTTTGAACATCTCTACCATCTAAAGAAAGTGATTAGCAACCAATTAGAAACCGATGCTTACCAGCTGACATGGCCATAGTGGTGCCGGCTACCATCCCCATGGTGACGCCGTTGTGGCGGGGAGGATGGATGGGCGGGGCATACATGGCCGCAGGCATCCCATTTGGCTGGACCACTGTCGTGTGATGGATGACATGTGGCGGTGCAGCGTACAGTGGCTGTGTGTAGTAAGTGCCTTGTTGTTGTGAAGGTATTAGGGCCTGCACCACAGAAGAACAAAGAAACGGCTCAAAACGTTAAACTAAACACGACTGTGTTCAGGTGAAATGACACTTAACAGATCCGACCCGGTATGAAACAGCTATATCAATAAAGAGCTGTCCTCAGGCCAATTTCGGATAATATTTAAATCCCAGAACCAAGAGCTGAACGCTGTCATCCTTCAACACCACAAATGCACTGACCTGCGCATACGGGTTCTGCTGGGGGTAGGTGCTCCTGACTGGGTACACAGCAGCAGCATAGGGGTTGGGTGAGGAGGAGTATGGCGGGACAGTCCCTGTGTTGGGAGAGCAGGACATTTTGAAAGGAGTGCCTGGAGCATAGCCTGGGTGGGAGGAAGACACTTTAAGTTAGCGCTGCTGATTACTAAGTGTGCAGTCACTTTCAGGCCGTGGCTGTGGATGAAGAAGTACTGCATATTGGTCGTTACTAACTGCGGCTTTATAAGGAAAGGCCTGAAGACACTTTGACCTACATACAACTTGAAAAGGTGTTGAAATCTTTGCTCCAGCACAGAGTGGTGAAATCCAATTAGAGTCAATGACAAAACAGACTTTTCAGTGGCCTCATTTAGAAAAAGACTCTTTTTACTTTTTGAGAGCCATTTTGATATACTTTCCTACGATATGCTTCCTATGTATGATCTTACAATAAATCTATTGCTGTGTATTTTTCTGATGACCCCAGACTAAAGTGGGGTCCGGCAGCACTTCATTCTTACCGCTGGGGAAGGCTGGGTTTGCTCCTGCATAGACATTGGGAGTGTATGTTGGAGCAGCTGTCGCATAGCCAACAGGGAATCCAGCTACCGTGACCAAAAAGAAAGAACATAAATTAAATCCTTTTTACTCTTGACTTCAGAATATTTTGTTGTAATTAAAATATATGTGTGTCAAAACCATTACACATCAACACACCATAATTACCTGGGTAGCCCATACCCTTAGTATTGGTAAAGGGGACCCCTGTTGACGCAGGGTTGTACACTGGATTCATTTTGGTGGCTTACTCGTTCTGCAAAGAAAGAAGGTTAGACCATGTGAATATCAAAACATGCAAAGATCATCTGGGTAAATTCAGTACAGATTCATTAACGGACAGCTGTCCCTTCAACCATCCTGGCCCAAAAGCATCCTATCATACAGTATATTCTGCAGCTGAAATAGAGCAGAGACGTCCCCCTGATGCTGCTGATGGATAATAGTGCCAAATGACTCGCCCATATGAGGATCCTGACTGAGAGAAGATAATAATAGCTAATAGCTTTAAACAATACCATTACACTTCACACATCAGAAGTCTATAGGTTCAAACTGACTAAAGTTTTAGACGTCTATTTTACATTAATAAAATCTTGCTCATTTCGTATTTTATGAAATGCTGTCAAAACACATTCAGACTATCAGCAGATAATGAAAAACTACTTTTAAACTACATTTAGGCCTATTTGTTTCAGCTGCATCACCATCATGATCACTCAGAAATATTCGCATCATATCCAGTTGATAACTACGATAGGAATGTTCAATCAGTGCGACTACAATATGAAAGGTTACTTTTCATTCATCGGTTTTATACAGATTAGTTTAAACAGCATACTGCAGCACTGTAGCGCACAGTAAGTGTTTTTGTGCAACTGTTGCCAACCTGAAAGCTGCCTTAATGTCCACTGGGTCACTGTGTTATAAAGGACAGTGTAGTTTGTAGATTTTATTCTGTGCTGAGGATAAATTTACTATGTCCAAAGATAACTCTCTGTCGACCTCGATTACAGATTAATCATAAAATTGGTCATGTTGGGGTAAAAAAAAAAACAAACTAACAGCCTATTTAACCGTAATTTCAATGTTTCTAGATACGTAACTTCCAATATGTGCTTTGATATCGACAGTCTGAATGAGGAAATGTCACAGCGCGCCTCAGGAGGGGAGGAGTTAGAGAGGATCCCAGCATTACTTGAAGTAAACCTCCTCCAGAGCAGGTTAGGTTCACAGCGTAAGTTGCCCGGGTTACTGACCTAGAGTTTATCTGATCTCGGTCTCTGAAACCGAAAACCCAGAGTTTCCCTCATCTCGGGCACAACTTACCCAGAGTTTTTATTAAACCCGCTTTCTGAAACAGGGCCCCGGTGACACCCTTTGTTTTTAACAGGTAGCCTAACAGAAGTCTCGCTCCAGGACAATTCTCGCTCAGATATCTCATGAGCGGCGAGGTGTTGCTAGAAGGTGGCAGTGGAAACGTGAGTCAGAGGGGGAGAGAGGAGTTTGTTGTGTTGGAGTAACGTTAGAACATAAAGTCTTGCCAACAGTTTTTTTACATACACATCAAACCCCTCTCCCTTGTTTCCACCCGCTTTTCCTGCAACAACTCGCCTCTCACAAGATTTCAGAGCGAGACTTCAGTTTCTTGTCAAAAACAAAGGGTAGGAGCTTTTTATATACAGTCTATGGGTAGGAGTCACCTGCTGGTGTAGGGATTGTTTATGATGTTGCCTCTCTCTTACTGCGAACACACCTGCTTGCCCCGCCTCTTTCTGTCTCTCTCTCCCTGTATGTGTCTGCTTAGCTGACTTTCTCCTTCAGCAGTTTGTTTTATAAAGTCGCTGAAAAGACAAAGAACTCGTCTTTTGCATTTTTCCACCTGCAATTCTGTTTTCTGCAGCAGATGCGTTGCATGTGGAGGGGGCTTGTTAATGACGTCGCCTATTGAAACGGTTGAAACCAACACGGTACCAAATAACATCTGCACAGTTGTGTTCACTGTTGCTTTACCTGGTCCGCACTAGAAAAATATCCACCAGCTGTGTTTCTATGCAAAATGCTAAAATGGCCTGCCAAATGTACCTGGGTGGCCCGCACAAGTAAAGTCCATATGTGGGAAACACTGGGTGTAATTGCCCCAAAGGAATACAGTTGCAGCCCTGAAGCCATCTGCTGCATGTATTCCTATACTTTCTGTCATTTTGACCCCAAAATATGTTTTTTAAAAAAATAGGTCCTGGGTTTAAAAATACCAAAATTAGCTTTTAACAGTGCAAATTGATGTGTGTGCCTTTTTCGCACATGTAAGTTAATTGCTCTTTCAGCTAAAATGATTCATTAATGTAGCGCCGTCTAGTGGACTAATATGTATTACATCATTTATCACCCAAAACACCACAAAAATCTATTATGGTCAAAAGAAGCACATAATGCATCATAGCAGCACTTACAGCAAGTCTTGACACTTCAGTAGAATGGTTAAAGCGGATATGATAAAATTATCTGGTGAGAACAACAGTGAGGACTGCCAGTGGCTTATATGACTTGACCTTGCAAGGTCATAGCCACAACAGATATTCTTGTTTGTTTCTTTTTATCTTTGTGTGTAAGTGCAGTCAACACATAACTGGAGTCCCAACATTTTGTGTGAGCTGGTCTCATGTTTTGCATAATTTAACATGGTGCAGTGCTAGAGTTTTTAATGTGGACCTGAGTTTAAATTCCTTTCTTCCATGCCTTAACTACGCTTGAACACTTCCACCCCATAAACATCTTACTGAATTTGTGTTCTTCAACTTAACTTCCACTGTAATGTATCATTCTGTCCTATTCAATGTATAGAGCAGCTGCAATCTATCTCGTATGACGCATGCATTTTTCAAACATTTTGTAAAAACACACTCTTATACATTTATTCATTCATATATCATATTTAATTTTTAATTACAATACCAGAGGAAGCCTCGACTGCCCCACATTAGTTGACAAAAAACACTGGGGTATACAGCTGTATCCAGCTGTGACTCTGTTCTGCCCTCCAGCGGTGGTCCACGCACCATTACATCACTTCACAAGTGTGCCCAGGCAAGGAGCATTTGGACAGTGAATGAAACGCACTCCTTCAATGCATCAATTTATATTAAGGCTACAATGATGAGACCATGATTTCCTAGTGAGTAGAATATTAGCATTAGCACTTATGGAGAGAGAATTACAAACCCAAATCTATTTTATGTTCCCATTTTTTGTGGAAACCACAGGGCAGAACACAGCCTGACATCTTTAAAAAATCTCAATCATCTAATTTTAAAATTTAAAATACATCCAGCATAGAGATAAATCCACTCCATTAAAGATTTTAGTACCGATGCTTCTCATTTTCTCCTTCCACCAACACACACAGTGGACGACAGGAGCAATGAAGAAGAGTGTAAAGCAATTCAATTATTATTTTTTTATTTATAAAAATGCTGCTTGGTGGTTCGCTTGTAAGCGTGTTTCCAGTAGGTCTTGATAATTACAGGGTTTTCCTATATTTCCTTACAGGTGACGTTATATGTGTTGCCTGAAAAAAAAAAAAGATGGCAACCTTTTAAGTGGAAGAATTTTTGAAAGGTGAACGTGAACGCAGCGGGGCTTTGTTATCATTAGCTAGCTTTGCTCATTTAAGCCTCCGTAGTTGCACAACCTGCAGTTGGCCAAGCGTGTTTGTCGTTGTAGGTTCGTTTCGATGTCAAGACCGGCCCGGCTAATTATCTGTCTGACCGTGCAAACCCACTGGACTGTCCCCGGACAGCAGCCAGATGGGGGGCAGCTTGTCAACAGGCCGCACAGCACAGGAGGCAGGCAGCCAGACAGCTGTGGTCTGCAGTGACGCATGTCCCAACGCTACAAATAACACACAAATCTCCTTACCTAGAAAATAACCGACAGGAACTTACTGTTAACTGTTCTGACCGTCTGTTTGTCCCTTCCTTCGGTCTTCTGGTGTTAAATAAAATTTAGCTAGCTGGTGTTTTGCTCCCAGATGCTTTGCTGAACTCTTTTGAGCACTCCGCGTCACTTCCGTGAAGTGTCACGTGGTCTGCACAATAAAATAAAATAAAATAAAATGTTAAATAGGCTAGTACATTTGGCTTTATCAGGTAACCAAATTTCTTCTCGTAATGAGTAGGCCTATCTTTTGTCTTTATCCCATCCTTTTTTTTTCTTTTCTCAATACGAACGACCTCTAAAACGACTATGAATCCAAACTAAAACGACAGATTACATAAAATAATTTATTAGTAAATAATGTCATTTTTATTTAATATACTTCCGTTGTGCCGTGCACAGTCGTTAGCTCCACTTTGACATTGTAGTGTCCGATGTCCACTCTGCAACATTGTAGAAATTCTCTGTGAGCTCATTATTATGTCTGCTCTGTGGTCCTTGCAGGCAATAAAAATTATATGCATTTGCCAAGAGCTTCCCTTTATCTGACAACTTATCAACACTGGATTTGGCATAACTTGATTAACACCCAATAAAAAAGAATACTTCTACAAATTAATGTCCGTGTTTCTTTGACAGCAATATAATTAGTGTATTTGCTCTTCAAGGACCTGACGCTTCGTTTCCATTCAGCCATTGAACAGTGAAGAGTGGAGTCCATACTGTTGTGGTTTAAGTGCGACCTATATGTGATTTTATAGGTACAATGTCGCGATTTAACTTATATTAGGAATCACTCTACGGTGTAAAGTGAAACTATTGAGTCGGCTGGTGTCGTCTGTAAAGAGCAGCCCGGATATAATGTCTGGAGCGGCCGGTGGAGGAGGGGGTTCCTCCAGTCTGGGCGCAGCAGCGGCAGCCAGTTGCAGCTCTGCCGGCTCTCCCTACTCTGCTGCAGCCGGAGGAGGCGCAGGGGTGGCCGGGAGGCTGCCAGCCCGGGTCTTGGAGCATGTTTTCTCCTATTTAGAGCTCTCTGACTTGATGCGTTGCGCGCTGGTCTGCTGGCACTGGAACAATATACTAGCGGATGAAAACAGCGAGGTGTGGCGTAGCCTCTGCAACCGGTCTCTGAGCGATGAAGCCCTGCGATCTGACATCCTGTGCAACCTGCCTACCTACAAGGGGAAAGTAGGTTTAACGATATACAGCTGTTCTCTCCGGTTGAGAGAGCCATAATGTCCAGTCCATTCAAGTATCTGCCTGTTTAGGACTATCCTTTGCTCTGCAAACACCGTCACGGATAGTGACTCATTGTCTGGTAAACTGCATATTGTCTCCAGGATGAATACCGAAACCCCGAATTAAATTGGTATAGGCTTACTCTTAAATGGGGTTTGGTTGTTTGAGTCAGGAAAGTATTTAAGAATACGATTTACTAGGCTAAACTATGTGTTGTGTTGTTAACATTAGCTCAAGTCCATGGAACCCTGTTTTATTATTTTATTTAGTAGTGAGGTGACTGTTGTTTATTATTGCATAACTGTGAAACCTGAAACACTGAAAGTGAAACCTATTTTTAGAGCAGCCTCTTCCAGCTGAATCTTTCATGGCAAGATATTGATTCATGTACCCCATAATAGCAGCTGTAATCATTTACTTATCAAACTAATTGTGAAAGACTTTACTGAAGCTTTGAGCTACAAAGCCCTGATTGGTGGAAAAGCCAAAGTCCATGACCATGTTTCACAATGTTCATGCAAGTATCTATATATACTGTATATATCAAGAGGGCTTTCCTTTTAATCACTAAAAGTTATGAATGGTTTAATATTTTAATAGAATGACGACAGCAAGATCTTTCATACCTAAACGGACATATCTGCCTGGGTGAAGGTTTGCCACCTTCCACTAAATCTCTCTAAGACTGAACTCTTGGTCATTCCAGCCAAGCAGTCTATCCACCATAACATCAAACTACAAATTGACTCCTCAACCATCACTCCAACCAGGGTGGTGAGAAACTTGGGTGTCATGATTCATGACCAGCTGTCCTTTTCAGACCATGTTGCTGCTGTCTCTCGGTCATGTCGCTTTGCTCTATACAACATAAGGAAAATCAGGCCCTACCTCACTCAGTACGCCACCCAGCTTCTGGTACAGGCCATGGTTATCTCTCACCTCGACTA